>NW_026706904.1:0-600000 GCF_024137745.1 Phymastichus coffea | reverse complement strand
GGCAGGGGTCGACCGCGCACTCGTCGACGTCGCGGCAGCCGTCCTTCACGCCCGGCCGGCCCGTGAAGCCGCTCTTGCACAGGCAGGTCGCCGCGTCGTTCAGCAGCATGCAGTGGGCGTTCGGCCCGCAGGACAGATCTTCGCAGGGATCTGCAATTGGCGAGTGTCTCGGTGAGCGGCGGGCGGCTGGCGGCGGGCGCCGGCCGGCCGCCGGCTCGTCACTTACGCCTGCAGTCGTTGCCGACGTTGGGTTCGGGGCACAAGCAGCGCTTCTGGGCGTCGCACACCGCGTTGCCCGGGCAGTCGCTGTCCGAGTCGCACGTGACGATGCCCACGCACTTGGTGTAGGGGTCGGGATCGGGCACCGTGTCTTCGGGACACGAGCAAGTGTACGAACCTTCGTTGTTCGTACAAGTCGCGCCGTGTCCGCACGAGTCGGCCCTCGAGCACTCGTTTACATCTGCAACGAGCGTTCGTTTGCCAGAGAGCTGTCCTCCCTTCGCTGCGCGCGATCCTTACCTAAACATTGTTTGAAGGCGTTGCCAGAGTATCCCGACCTGCACTGGCAGCTAAAGCCTCCGGGAGTATTTGTACAGACGGCGTTCTTGCCGCAGCGACCGGACGGTCCGTTGACCACCGGGTCGCACTCGTTGATGTCGACGCATCCCGCTGCGATGTCGTTGGGGTTGTACGTCCAGCCGTCCTCGCATATGCAATAAGCCTCGTGGCCGTCGGCCTTGCAGTAGGCGTGCTCGCTACACGTCACCTCGTCGCACGGCGCTGAGGGTGTTTTGTGGTTTTCTCATGGTTTTCTCGTGGTTTTCTCGTAGTTTTCTCGTTTCGTCGGGGCGCGTCGTCCAGGGAAAGCTCGATCGGGAGGTCGATATTCGAGATGTCGCGACGCGGACGAAAGCTGGTTTCGCACGCGCTGACTTTGCGCGAGCAATTCCACGCGTGCGGGACTGGGGGGTCGCGAGCGCGCGCGTTCGTCCGGGTGTGCCGGCCGGTTACCTTTGCAGGGCAGATGCGGCGGGCTGCCGACGAAGCCAGTCTCGCATTCGCACTTGAAGCCGCCCTTGGTGTTGGTGCACACGGACGACGGTCCGCAGGGGCTCGCCGCGCACTCGTTCAGGTCCTCGCAGACTGCCCCGGCGGCCTTGAAGCCCTCCTTGCAGAAGCACTGGCCCTCGATGCACTCGGCATTGTTGACGCAGTCAAAGTTCGACTTGCACAGCGTCGTGACGTCCGTCTTCGAGAACAAATTGACGCGCTGCGGTGGGGGATTGGCCAATCGCTAGGTTGCCCGTTGGGCGCGTACTTACCTGATCGCAAGCTACTTTGGGACTAGGATTTTCGCTGTAACCAGGCGGACACTCGCACGAGAATCCAGGATCGGCGTTTCTACATATCGCGTTGGAGCCGCAGGGGTTCTCGTAGGCAGTGCACTCGTCGATATCTGGATGCAGAGAAAGGCAAGGCGTACAACATCCGCGGAAGACGCGAGGTGTTAGCGCAACGTCAACCGCGTTACGGTTAATCGGCGAACGAACGGTGTTAATGGCAAGTCGGCCAGAGGCGATTGTTAGACAGTTAAAATGATTAAACGCTAACCAGTGCAGCCCTTGTAGGGATCGCCGGTGTAATCAGTCTTACAGCTACAGACGAAGCTGCCGATAGCGTCGAGGCACTCGGCGTTCTCGCCGCATGGACTTTTCTCGCATTCGTTAACATCTGCGTGTTCGAGCAAAGGATTAGTAATTTAGCTTGCTACGCTGCCGACGCAATGACAACACTGACTTTCACAGTTGGTGAGTCCTTGGCCGACGAAGCCCTGCAGGCAGATGCATTTGAACGATCCTGGTATGTTGATGCATTTGGCGTTAGTGGCGCAAGTGTTAGCCTGTGAGCACTCGTTAAGATCGATGCAGCCGTGCACCGGGTCCATCTGGTAACCCGTCATGCATTCACACCTGAAGCTCCCCTCTGTGTTCACGCACTGTGAGTCCGCACCGCAAGGACTGTTCTCGCACTCGTTTATATCTGCGTGCGGTGCGTTCGTTATTCTCGTTGATTCGTTTGATTTGTCGGTTAAAGCTTTTCGTCGTCGTCGCCGTTATTGTGCGTATAGTTAGCATTGCATTATCGCACACTACGTCGCCGATTTCGAGGAAAAAACGTGACCGATTTCGCATTAGCACCGGGCTAACGTTTGTTCGAGTATACGTAAGAATAACGGTGGCGTAAGCTCGCATCGATCAAGCGCTCGACAGTCCTCGAGCAACGGAGAGCCACGTAAGAGCATTATATCGACGCATCTTATCTGAAATAACCGTGAGCGAGAAGGACGAAAATTGCAAGTCACCGCGGCTATCATCGAATCGGCGACGAAGGCGGCCGCGATATTAGTGAACACGTGTGTGTATATACAGATTTATGTACATCGTAAATAAGAATGAAAAAGAAAAGATGCGAAAAGCAAACGGACCTCTACAGCCAGTCATGGGATCGCCGTCCATGCCCTCGGGACAGTTGCACCTGTAAGTGCCCTGCAAGTTGGTGCAGAGAGCGGAACGACCGCAGGGACTCCGAAGACACTCGTTGACGTCGAGGCACTCGTGCTCGGGGCTGCCGTCGAAGCCCTCGGGGCACTCGCACCTATGGCCGCCCGGCAAGTTGACGCAGAGAGCCCCTCGTCCGCAGGCTCTCTCGTAATTGCACTCGTTCACGTCGACACACTGCAACGGAGGGCAGAAGGGCGGATGAGCGCGGGGCAGCGCCGCGCGGCGGCGGGCCAACTCACGTGATCGAGGGGGTCGCCGGTGAAGCCATCGGGGCAGGCGCAGCTGTAGTTGCCGGGGCTGTTGAGGCAGAGCGCGCCCAAGCCGCAGGCGTCAGGCCTGGCGCACTCGTCGATGTCTTGGCAGCTGACCTCGCCGTCGCCGCTGAAGCCGGGCCTGCACTTGCACAGGAAGTTGGCCGGCAAGTTGCAGCACTCGGCATTCTCCACGCATCGCGCCGCGAGCACGGGGTCGTCGCACTCGTCGATGTCTGCCGGAGAGAAGCGCACGCGTGCGTGTAGTAGCCGCGGTCGTGTCCTACGCCTCGCCTCGGTCGCCGTGGTTTACCTTCGCAGTGGAAGCCGTCGCCGCGATAGCCAGGGTAGCAGGAACATTGGAAGCTGCCCAGCGTATTGGTGCAGTGGGCGAAAATATCACAGGGCCGGTACTTGCATTCGTTCTCGTCGGGGACCTGACAGTTGCAGCCGCCGAAGCCGTCGTTGCAGTGGCAGACTCCATCCAAGCACACTCCGTTCTGGCACGTGCTGCCGTCTTTCGCGCAGTCGTCTGCAACCAGTCGGACTTCGCGTTGTACAATTCGCGCCGAGAGACGCCGTCGAGGTTGACCGCGCGTAACGGCCCGAGCGGTTCCCCGTAGCAATACCGCAGCCACCACCTGTCGTTCGGCGTCCCCCAGCGTCCTCGCGTGGAGAGATGATTGCCGGCATCTCCGCGAGCGCCCGAAGACAGGCGATCGTCGAGTATCTGTCGCGCGCGTATATCGCCCCGGGGTATTGCCTCGTCGCGGCGCGTCCGCGGTTTCGACTTTATTGCTCCCCCTCCCCCCTCTCTTTCCCTCACTCTCCACTGCAGTAAACAACTTTATTTCCAACGAATATTCTTAGCGAACCATTAATGACAGAACACGTTTTCCGTAATTATAAAGAAAGAGGAAGGTACCTATGCTTATGAACGCCTAATGATCGCGACGAATGCGCTTCTCAACTCGAACAAGCAGCAGAAGATTCGCTTGGCTGCAGACGGAATTCCATTGTTGCGCGGGGAATTCCTTTTTGTTTACTATTACTATTATTATTTTTTTTTTTATTTTTTTTTTGCCGCGAGCGAGCGCGGATCGTCCGGAGATGAGAGGACTTTCTCCTAAATACCTTTTCTTGCAGTCTTGTCAATTTCAATTTTTTGCTAAACTAACAAAAGGGAAAAACGAGAGAGAGAGAGAGAGAGAGAGAGAGAATTGCCAGGTAAATACATTGCTATTTGAAATTGGCATGTTTGTATTTACGGCAAGATTGCGTGCACTCATTCGCGTGCCCGACTCGTTAGCCGCCTGCGTCTATCGTCGGCGAGAGAGCGTCTGTCAATAGGTAGTTCGCGCACAAAGAGGCGTGCAAGGGCACGAGCATGGTAAAAAGGCGAAAAACAGTTGGAATGGTTGTTCGTCGCGACTTCGCTGGTAGGCGCACACGTTGCAATTGCGCAGATACGCGCGCCGAAGGAGGCACACGTACATACGCAGCTCTAATTAAACGCTCCGCCGAAGATTGCACAGCTGGATTACATATGTGATGAGGTAGTGTACATGTACGTACCGGTGCACTTGAGCCTCTCCCGATGCTCGTCGCTACCTTGGAAGCAGTCTATGTGATCGTCGCACAGCTTCGACAGTTGGAGCAACTGCAGCACGTCCTTCGAGGCATTCACCTGGCAACCGAAGTAGCCATCCTCGAGGTTCAGGAAGAACACTTCTCGCCTCGGTCCTCGGCCAAATCCCGTCTGCGATTCGGCCTGTCGATAAGCACACGTAACGTCGTGTCATTGCTGGACAGAGCCCCAGCCTTCTTTTTTTTCTTTCGTGCTTCCCTTTCTTACCGTTCCCCCGTTTTCAACGTGGTACTTTTCGAATCGGTAATCGACAAACACTCGACAGTCAATCTTTGTAAAGATAGACGTCAATTTAAAAGAGCCTACAAATCTCCGCAGATCATTGTAACGATTATAATCTTTTTGTAAAAACATCTCGTCGTTCGCTCTTAGAGTATTAAGAATATTAAAAGCCGCGGGGAACCTGTCGACCTCGCTGTCGACTCAAAAATTCCGTAAAACACGAGAAAGTTTGTTCAAACATCAAAGAAGGTCAAACAGTTAGAGAAGGTTGACATTACTCACCGGACACGAGGATAGTAGTATCCATACCACCAACGGCCAAAGATGTTTCATCTTTGCTGTAAATCAAAGAGTAACAAGTCATTAACAAATGTAGAGGTGCTCGTGCAATGGGTATGCGGGTGTGCGCGCGCGTGAACGTGTGTCATGTGCGTGTAATCAGGAAAAGTGGCACGACGACGGAGGAGGATAGGCGCGGGATCCGGCAGCGTCCTTCGACGAGAGGAGTCACACGACGCTTATTCATCCCGCTTCTTCCTCTCGCATTGTCCACTGCGTGGCGTGCTTCGCAATTCGGCCGCCGCGCGTACTAAAGCAGTAAGGCTCGCTGCCCGGGCGAGTGTCCGCTTCCAAGCCAAGAAAGTTGCCTACCCTGCCTACCCGGCTAGCGTCCGCCAACTGTGCGATCACGACAGCCTACTTTTCAGCGCGCCCAAAATTATACGTCGCTTAATTAGCTCGAATCGTCTGGCTTCGGCTATCCGGAGTAGGCCAAACGCTACTACGGAGGCGGGAATCCTCCTTCCGTACGCGCGTATCGTCTTCGCGCGAGGAAAAATAAACAAATAAATAAAGTAGCTCGCCTCGATCGGCCGCAGCACACAATCCCTCGCTTTCCAGCGCGCGTTACGTTTGCTTTGCTCAGGAAAGCGCAACGACGAGCGCGCGAGCGCCCAGTAAACCGTAGTGCCACGGGAACACCTGTGGGCCGAGAGGCGTGTGGTTTTGGCGCAGGCCATTTGACGCGGCGCGCGCGCGCGGACCTCCTCCGGCATTGTCCGCGCGCGCGCGCTCCCATCGTGTACGAGCTCTCCACCTGCCTCGCTCGACATCTGCCTAGCCTCCCTGGCAAATCTACGCGCGCCCCCTTCCTTCGTGCGCGCGTGTGGGCGAACCTTCGCTTGCATTTTCTTCCTCGTTTTCTTTTTCCCCCGCGCGCTGACCGACTTGTTAATTGAAATGTAATGCGCGTGCAGGGAGATCGTTCCACTTGCGCTTTTGTAGGTGCAGCGACGTGAAAATTTTTGAATTACGTTTCCTTTTCCCTTCTCCCCCCCCCTCTCTCTTCTAATTTGTACTTCTGTTTTAATAAATTTGCGCTGTTGAAATTCCTTGCACGCGCATGGCGTCACTGCTCCACGAAATATTCAGTACTTTACTTTTGAAAAATTTAATTATCCCTGGCTATCGCATATTTTTACAGCTAGCAATTAACAAACGTAAACCTAAGTCTCGGTAATTGTTGGAAGAAAAAATCCAGCGGCAGCATCATAATTAGTAAGATAGAAAAAAAAACATAGCCGAGCGAAGAGAGGAAAAACAAGCGGTTGTCGCGCGCGGCAAGTTAATTCCCTGGCATTGTTTCTCGCGCGAATATACGCCGCGGCAGTGCCTTTAAAACACGAAAATACTCTCACGCGACGGTGGACAATCTGTCGCTTTATAACCAAAAGGTGGCTAAGCGTGATTATATAGCCAAGGCGGCTAGCCTTGTCCGTTTGGTCGTTAAATAACAGCGCCCGGAAAAAAAAAGAAAAAAAGCGGAAACTCGAACACTTTCCCAAGTCGCTATACGCGAAGATCCACCTTGAAATGGTGCCCGCGCCACAAGCCAATTAAGGTCGACTCACTCTCTTTCTCATGGCGGGCGGCGAGCAAACACACACCCATAATAATCGGCTACCAGCCGCCTCCTCTCGATAATTACTCCTCTCTCGGCGATATCGCCAAGGTCGTCCGATATGTATTAGCTGGGCTCTACGACTGGTAGCGCGAAACGCAAAAGACCATAACGAAATTACGCAATGCTAGCATCGTCTCGGCTCGCTAACTGTACCTGCGTACCTCTCGAGGTTAACGGTTGTAAACTGCGTGCGGCCGGCCGACGCGAGAGGGTGCAATTTTTCGCAGTTACGTTTTCCATTTTCCGCGTCAGCGTGACGTATGAATTCTCCGCGCGCAGCCAGATACGCCGCCGACGAGCCACTTGCGCGAAGACGAGTTACGCACAGGCACATTTACGTAACGCGCGCGCACAGACACGCGCCCTCGGACTTTTAATTGCGAGAGCGAGAGCTAGAGAGATGCAAATGTCGCCCAATACGGTTGTGCAACGATATCGCGTATCGCTCCAACTACCGCGAGAGTTTCATCTGCCGCGCGAGTACTTTTGCGGACAGCGTGCGTCGGTCGAGCTCTGCCTTACGTTTCCTCGCTCGCGTCCCGCTGGCAATTTGCGATCAAGCTTGAATTACGCGTTGCGATCGCCGAGAGCCGATCCTTGGTGTGTGTGTTTTTTTCGCGCTTTCGCAACGACGCCACCCACGCGCGCGCGTTTCTGATTGCCAACGAGAGGCGGCAGAAGAACGGCTATAAGTTTCGGGAAAACCTCGCGATGCTATTCTCGTCGATGACAACCGAGGCACGTCGAAAGCACATATGCAAAACGGAGACGCCAATCGGTATAGCAATGAAGATCCGTCATAGGTGTGTCTCGCATCGAGAGAGACAAGCGACAGTCGACCAAGCCACCATGACACGAATCGTTACTTTTTTTTGCTCTCTCTTCTATTTCTTTTCGCGCGGCAGCGACGCTCATCAGCATAATACGTGTCGCAAATTTAAATTCACGACTAAGCGCTCTCGTGCACGTATCCCCCGTTCGCATTTTCATCCTTTTTTTCGCAACGGCGCAGCTGACGTAACGATGACTTTAGCTTTGATACGAGAGCCGTCGAGAAGTACGAATGGAAGGTGATATTTTGGCGTACATAAACTGGCTTCACGGCCACGTCGTATATGCGGGCAAAAGATGCGATTCTGGCGGTCGAGTGCGAAATAAGGAGAAGCTCTCTCTCTCTCTCCCTCTCCCTCTCCCTCTCTGATAAAGCGCACGGCTCGATTTCTCAAGAGCGCGCGCGAGATTTCTTTTTCTTTTCGCGACGCCTACGCAGCGCGCCGCCGTCGGCTGCTTAAGGAAGCCGTGAAAGTATATCGTCGACCGAGAAATGTGTTACGCGCGAAGTAGAGTGAGAGATCGGTTGCAGGCGCGCGTGCGAGCCCGCGAGGACGCGAAGTGAGCCTCCGCCAAATCGAAAGCGCGCTCGTCGCAAGCTCGCGCGTGCGACGGGAGGAGTCGACGATACGTGCCAATTTTTGAATTGCCTCCGCGATAGCGCGGCCATTCGCACCTCGTCGGAGCGATCGTCTCGTCCATCCCGTTTGTCCGAGAGAGCGCAGACGCGCGCTTAGCTTGGCTCCAATCCGACAGTTACAAAACGCGTTTTTTTTTTCTTCGCTCGCGAAAACGTCGGTGATTCTTATCGGGTGCGCAGAATTCTTACGGCCGCGCGCCCAGTCGATCTTCCTTACTTTTACTTCTAATTAGCGATAACGCCGGCGTAAAGCGAGAAATTTACGGGCATCCCCGTGGCCGCGGCTCTCACGTACAAATCGTTTTTTAAAATCCTCCTCGAGCGCTGCGGCAATAGGAGTAGCAAAGCGATTTCACCTCGGCTCTTCGCAAAGAAGCCTCTTGGCATTCCTTGGGAAGGCAGCGCGCAGTCATTACCCGAGCGCGCGCGAACGTCAAGCGAAAACGGAAGCGATGTATATGTATCCGCGATCAAACGGCCCAATCAACTGTACGGTATATCGAAAAATCGACGCATGCGAAAGCGCGCGCGCCTCGGAAAGGACAATGCCGCAACGGCGGCTCGCCGATTTTCGCGCGCGCACTGCGCTCGACTGTAGCCTCGGTATACCGTTGCCAGAACAATTTTCCGCGCTCCGCTACGTAGGATTATGCATGCCACGGTGGAGGTCAAAAAACCGATCTCTCCGATCATCAGATACGTCGCGATCCCACCTTTCTTTTCTCTCTCCCGGAGATGAGATTTTTTAATTTCCGAGAGGGCTCTCTCTCTCTCTCTCTCTCTGGGTTTAATTACAGCATGAGGAATGATATTGCCGTCGACGTCGATTTCATACACGCCCGAGCATCCGAAGATCGATCGGAATTCTTTTGAAGGCGCTTTTTTATCCGCTCATCAACAGTGTACGTCGCACGGCTTTCGTTTTCTTTGCCAAGCATAATAATAAGAAAAAAAGAAGATGATATTGGTGAGGCATCTGTATAAGTATGTAGAAGGGGCTCTCTTCCTTCTCTCCCCACCCCTCTCCTTCTGCAGTTTCGTGCAACCTTTGCTGATGCTGAGGGAAATTTAGAGAAAGTCCGTCTCGTTACCTATTTATATCGCTAATGAGTGCGCTATTATCACGGATACGTACGCTCGACGCGCCGACGCATCTTCGTTTAGAACGAACTAGGCCAGATCACTCGAACGATATTTTTTCTCGTTCGCAAGTAGGCGAGTTCTATTTTTTTTTCGTTGCGAATGTATTGCGCGATTGAAAACGCTGTATTTACGTGTGCGTTGCTTACATATTTACTTAGATGGAACTCAACCGAACAGATACGAATGCGAAAAATAGTTTTCACATGGATTAATCGAGTTTGTTGTAACTAATTGCTCGCTTTGCTGGCTGTTTATTACAGCAATTGATAAAATCAGCTACTCGTTGATCGCGGTGACTCAGGATTGTCGCCAAGTTTTTGTACGATCTGAACCACTAGTATAGTGTAATGACGGCGCGATCACTAAAACCTATGAAAGTGAACGCAACGCCGAGAGAATCATCAGCGACGATACCAACGGATCCTAGGGCGCTTAATTAATCACACGGAAAATTAGCTCGACAGCACTCGGCACTCGTTAATCAAGAAAAGGAAAATCGCAGGTGCATTTCCTGCAAGAGACCTTCCCACAAGCCTGTTGTGCGTGGAGATTAATTCCGTCCGGCAATCATCAGCTCGCGAGTAATCTAAGACTCGTGTGGGGAGTTGCTGCGCTTATACCGCGACGTGGATTTGCAAAAAGGCGACTAACGAAGAGAGCGAGAGAAATACTAGCCGGAGCATTGAAAATCAATTCCATAATCGACGACTCTCTCGCGGCTAATTGCGCGATCGGCAGTCCGTGTCGACGCACCGTCGAGTTCAATGTACACCGCCGGCACCAAGCAGCGTCACGTCGCGTATCAATTGAAATTACCTCAGCGCCTACGCTGCACGCCTCCATGGCAACATGAAAGGATCACGTAATGCAAGCCCCCGCCCCGGCGCGTTCATAAAAAATGAAGAAGAAGCGGAATGAAAGAACTGCTTCTTTTTTTTTTTTCTTTTCCTTCGTGACGGCTGGCTGATGATCGTCGTACGCCGTCGTAGATGATGTCACGGTAAGACGCGCGAAAACCTATTTTCGCAACGGTTAAAAATAACCGTCTCCGGAAAAGCGACGCGTCTGCTCATTTTGCCTGCACTTTGTCAACGCGCAACGCGAATAAACGCTGCCACGTCGAGCCGCCGACGAGGAGGGGACGCGACGCGCAAGATCCGAGACTTTCGCGGAACGCGCTCGCAAATATGTCTTCGCGCGCGAAAACCACCAGCAGGATACTCGTCGCGCAAATTAATGCCTTAGAACTTCCAACCGTGTGCGTCCTTCGTTTTTAATTATTCACCTCCGGTAGGAGTCGGAAAGAGTCAAGGACCCTTTGCTTCTACAACTTCACATCTTTCTTTAGTTTTTAATCTTTTTTATTTTATTTTTTTCGACGGCGAAAACAAAAAAAAAATAAATGAGACGTCGCGAAGCGAAGCACACTGTCATACGCATACCTGATGTAATGGTTGGCAAACGCACTTTGTGGAAATACGTAGGAACGGCGCACGTGGCGCAGAAGGAAAATCAGGCGCCGTGATTGACGCTTTTTCACGTCTCGACGATAATAGGCCGTCGCCACGCGACCACGGACTCCCCTAAGAGAGCTAAGGTGTGCGCGCATCGGTAATGAGTCAGTTTGTAAATATTAACCAATCTAATTAAATGCGGGCAGATGAGTATGATTATATGCGATACCTCGGTGCGGCTATATTAGCGGAAGCGCGCGATAGCTGACGCTTTCCACGCTTCACTTTGTTTCCATAAAACTATGTTGCCCGAGCCAATTGCTATAGATGTCGCTTAAACGATTCCACGGGCGTATGACATTCTTTACAATACGCTGTCATTTTCCATGATAATAGACGACACGAAGCTCGGCAGTGCGTTTACCGAAAGGACAGAACTTCGGACGGCGATAAATCAGCGATGCGCACCACGAGGCCTTAACTTCAACTTCCTCGGGAGACGAGGGTGGGGGCAGTGTTTGAAAATTCCCTCACGAAGCGGCTCGTCGTCGTGTCTATTTATCTATCACTCGAATCTATGGTCCGTGCGCAAAGGAAAGAAGAAGAAAAAGAAGATCGAAACCGAAATCAAGGCAATCGAGGATGCAGCTCACGCACACGCAGCGACGATAATCGCCTGCGCGCAACATCCGGCATGAATCAACCGTCGGTAGCGCGCGCGCCTGCCGGCCGCAAGCAACAAGTGAAAGTGCCGAAATTTCTCGTGGTCGCCCACTCTCCAGAGAGAGTGAGTAAAAGTGGCTACACGTCGACGTAATGCCACCGTAATAGGAGTGAATCCAGAATACACAACTCAAGCACGCAACGCAATCGGCTGCAGTTTCGAATATTCGGGTGAGAAGATCTCTCCGCGGGAGCGTCTCGCGCCCGATATGGAGATCGGAGGAGGGCTGCCACTGCCAACGAATGGCCGCGCGCTTATTTGCTCGTGCCGTAGCAATTAAAGCCTCGAGGCAGGAAGAGCCTCGTTTTCTTCTTCTTCTTTTTTTTCTTCGGGGAGGGTTGTTGTTGACGGCTAAGTAGCCTAACCGATTGATTTTGATGACGGTTATCTTCGCGCGCAATCGTCATCGATGTAAGCGCGCTCATTATTTTAATTCGGCATGAAGATAGGGGGGAAGGGGGAACCAGTTGCAATTCTTTTTCGTTTCGAACGCCGCGACACCTTGAAGGCAAACGAAAAGTGAACGTGCACTCGCTCGAGTGAACAGCTTGCTTACCATATGGAACGGGCATTTCGATCGAGCCGTTGTCAAACAATTTTTTTCTTCGACACATGCGCTGCTGCACCTAATGTGCCCGCGATAGACTGAAATGACTCGACCATCCATTCTTTTCGCCCGTGAACGGTAAAATGTTGGGCTGCAAGTTCCGGGTCTGGGAACAATCGCGTTCGAACGAGCGACCCATCGCTCGTCGCGATTTTCATAGAACTGGAAAGCGTGTGCTCTCGTCGACAGTGACGATCCGAGCGAAGAGGGGCACTCGCACGCGGAAAGTCCGAGTGTGATCTCGCGGCGAACGAAGCAACGAGAAAGAGAGAGAGAGAGAGGAAAAGGCAAGTTGGTCACGGTTCGCCGGCTCGCTTCGTGGGTTGCCACTCGGCATTGTCTTCGGTACGTAGCTTGGCGAACGGGTTGCGTCATTTCTCTCTTCTCTTTCCCGATAACCTTGCGCAAAGGACGAGAGGCGAGCGAGCGGACGATTACTCCCGCATGAGCGCTAGACCCGGGCCTGCTTTAAATACAATCGCGCGCGGGGTCTCCGGGCGGCAGTCATTTGGGCCGATGTATCCGCGGTGCGCAACCTTCGCCACTTCCGCGGACGCGCAATTAACTCGCAGCGGCGAGAATCGGGTGGCGCTCTCGAGGAGCCGCGCGCCCCGGGTTGCGCGGCTCTCCTTTGCGTAAGCGGCAGCCGGCAACGAGCTCGGACTAGCCGTCGGTGCAGTGGGCTTGGGTGCGCAACGCGCGAGAACGGCGCAACAACGGCGCCGAGGATTCGAGGCCAGTGGAAACGATTTTGACGAGCGCTCGCGCCGGCGCGAAATGCAAATCGCTGCGTGGGCAGCCAACGGGCCTGCGCCGCCTCGCTCTGCCGTAGCGCAGCTTTTCGATATGATTATATCGCGTGTCCGACTGCCGTGCACAACAGTAACAACGGGAACGGGCCCTACGCATGCGTATGCACACACGCGTGCATTCGCGGCAGCTGTGGCGATCGGCAACTGTCGTGCTCGCCAGCCTCGCCGACACTTTTGCCGCGCATAACGGCAACGATCGTCGCTTCGACGAACGGCATGCCGCGACGTTAGAAACAATGCGCGTCGCGCGCTGCCTTTCCGACTTTTCAAGCTCGATCGAGCCGCATGTCAGGCGCACCGTTCGCACCGTCAGCCTGCAACATTGCGAATTCCCGAGCTTCGGGCGTTTTCAGGGATGCTCTCATCGAACGAAATTCTGAATATCGCTGCTGCTGCGTGCTATCGCGGCTGCGTTCGTGTGCGTGAGTTTGCATTTCTCGACGTGCCGCGCATTTCACTCTGCGACAATTGGCAAACGGTGCTGCGTGGGAAAAAAAAACTCTGACAGCAGAGAAGTATCCAAGAACACTTTTCGAAACGAAATAATAAAAGAGAAATAAACATAAATAAGTAAAGTCACGCGAGTAGTATTAGTTAGAAATATAGAGGAGGAAGAATACTCGTAACAACAAAAAAAGGAGCTTGTACTTGCGCGTCTAACCTTACGAGTTCAGCCGCGTGTGCAGCGTCGCTTATTACAGATCAAGATCATCACAGACGGACGTAACGTTCGTGTGCACATTAACCTGCACTTTAACAGTCTCTCTCTCTCTCTCTCTCTCTTTCTCTCTCTCTAGCAATTTCGGATTAGCGGTATTCTGCTGCTGCTGCTACGTCCATCCATCCGTCATTGCCGTATAACTCCGGTGATAAGGTCGTTTGCTCTCGTGCTCGTTTTTACGTCATGTTTACCGGGAAGAAGTTTTCCTATATACATAATACACGTCTACGCGAACGACCGTCCGCGTCTTTTTCTTCTTCTTCTTCTGTCGTTTCTTTTATCGCCTTCGTCAAGCGTTAAAATGAAAATTTTAACACCTGATGTTACGCGTGGCTACGTCGACGTTTCACCTGGTACAGGCGTCCGCGAGATTCTCATCGAAAGGATCCTCCTGGAAATCGCCGACGGGTCCGCGACGAGCTGCAGCGAAGCGAGGAATGTTGCCGAAGTCGCCGAAGTTAATCATAGCTGCGGCGACGATACGAACGGAATGTCGCGCGGGCATATACGGAAAGGCTTCGCCGCCGAGCAAACGGATACCCGCTCAAACAAGAAAACAGGCAGGAAGATGAAAGCTCTCTGCCTCATCCAGCGCTCGAACAGTACGAAGCTTTCTACAAAGAGCCGAGGAGCGCGGAGAAATTCTTCCGATCCCGAACCAAGTCGTAGCGTTCTCTCTCTCTCTCTCTCTCTCTCTCTCTCTCGGCTCGCAGCATCATCGCGCGACGTCGGTCTTTTTTTCTTCTTGTTTTCTTTTTTTTTTCAGCTCGCGCACGCAGCAGCCGCGACGCTGTCGCATTCACGGACAAAGCCATTACAAGCCGCCGGCCGTAGCTCTGCTCTCCCATGACTGGCAACAATTTGCGTCGGGATTAATTGTTTTGCAGCGCATGATCCGAGAGATGTGTATACATGCCCAAGCGCCTTTTAATAAACATCTCGCGCACCGCCGAGTCGCGCGGAAATTGCCTCGAAAAGTCAATTATCTCCGGTGAGCGAGCGAGCAATTATCCTTTGACTGACTGATTGTTTATGTCGTTATATTTGAATTATTCCTCGAGGAAGTACTTGTATATCAACTTGATGCTTTTCGAGCGCTGAAATAGCACTGTTAAACGTATCTTCGATTGGCGCAGGGCTTATTATTTTTCCTTCCAACTGGACTGGAAAATTCTTCAACAGATTCATACAGATTGTACACACTAAACGCTTGTTCTCTTAGGTAAGTAATAACGTACCTATCTGATGACGAATTTCTTAAATGTAATTTAAATAACAGTACATACGTTTATTGTACCTTTTCCAGGCCTAGTTTTATAATGTTCTAATACACCTGCTGGCAAATCATATAACTATTAGGCATCTATACAGAGACTGCCCAGTCCTACCAGTAGGCGGATCAGAACAATATTTTAATCTACATCCGGAACAAATATTACTAATGTATAATTTTGCTTAGCATATCACATTTACTTTGAATATTTTTTTGGTTTTACTGTTTACGTTAATGTCTTCATCTTTTTATTTGGTTAATACAATTATTAGTACTAATGATCGGTTGAACAGACGAAATAATGTAATTGAAGAATAATTTAGAGGATATCCTAGCTAATAGATGGGTTTTAGTAAAACTTGAGAGGAACGTAGCTTTTTGCAAGGTTTTTCAATAACTTGGCGCTTATCGCCTGATCAGCATTTTGCATCGGTAACTTTATCTTTGAAGAGTTTCGCCAACATGACAAATGACTCTTTACAAATTAAAGAGGCAGAAGAAAAAAGTCCGTGAATCATAATAATAATACCTGTAACCACAAAGATGTCATCAGCATCGACAGGCAGAGAGTCGCCAAACCCGTCAGCCTCGCTAACATTACGAAGACTCCGAAAATAGCTCGAACGCGCATCTCTAATCCTTGCCAAAAAGCAAAGGCGAAAGCAAAAGAAAAGGAAAAGGAAAAGGAAAGAAAGAAACAATGCCGGTGACCGCGAGAAAACTCGTGTCTCTGACGGCAGGAAAGCGATCGGTACTCGGCGCATCCTCGGCACGCGAATGAAAAACTCGGCGCGAGGATTCTTCCGCGCAGGGCGCTCGCTCTGCACGCATTTGCCATTTCCCACGCGCTGCGCGCCTGGAAAGAAGCCAGCTTGAAGGAAACTAGTTGCCGGGGCTATCGAAGCGATCTTCTTTTTTTCTTCTTCTTCTTCGTAACGGGCTTCCAGCTAACGTTGTTCGCGCGCGCGAGTACGCGATCGCGAACTGTCCATTGGGAAAAGGGAATGCTAATAAATCGCCGTACGGATTCAAGCTTCGCTCTTGGAAGTCTTTCTTTCCTTTCAAATTGTCGTTTCCTTCTTCGCGGGAAACCTTCCTCCGAGCGCGTATAACCGAGAGAGATTTTTTTACGACAGTGGCGTTTCATCGCTGCACGATTGATTTCCCGCTTTTACATCCGCGCGAAGAGCTCGTTTATTATCGAGCGAGTATGAGCGGCAAAAGTTGTTCGGGAGAAGAAAATAGACTGGCAGGCAGACTTTTGTTTATCGACAAGCTCGCATTTAACGGCACCCGTTCATTTCATCGACATAAAGTGAGGCTGCCGAGAGCTAATAACGAAAGTTCACCTAAAAGAATTAATAACGAATGAGAAAAGCATTGCGCACACACGCACAATCGTAAATCACCGGAGCGCGGTAGTAAAATCACTGGCGCGCATTGGCGTCGTAATGAACGAAAAAACGAAAAACACAAGTATCGCGTAAAATATTGTAACCAATAGCGAAATTTATAGCGTCGATAAATGAAGAAGCATTGCGAACAAGAGTCCACGGTACGACAGCGCAGAGAGTGCATGTATGTTAATTGTGCAGTCTGGCGAGAGACGGGCGATGGCTTTCGTAATTGGCGGGGCGCGGATTCGAGCGCGCGAAGGTGAAAAAGAGAAAAGAAACAGAAAAAATAAACGCAACCGGTCGAAGCTCGCGCCGGCGAAAAATCCCACGACGTGGCTCGACGGACACGGTCGATCGGAGGAAAAGCAACGACGCAGCGACGACGTCGGAGCACTAAGAGCCTCGGCGCCGATTGTCCGTCCTCTCGGCGGCCAATTTGCCAGCCGAGTTTCGCTACGCACACGGTGGGGCGGCTGCGGCCGAGAAAAAGGTAGCCGAGCGATAAACACAGAGTGCGCGAGATAAGCGCGCCGACGACGGTCCGAGGCGAAACTCGGCGCTCTAATAAAGTCGCCGCGCGGCGCCGCTCACTCCGCTGGCGGTGTCGCCGCTATGGGAAGCGAACGGGGCACACAATCGCGGGCGTGTCGCGCGCGCTATGATTAATGCAGCGGCCCGATCGCTATTTATCACAGAAGCTGCTTCGAGAGCTACAGCGCCGGCGTCGTAGAGCCCGTAGAGCCAAAATAGGCGATGTGAAAGTGTATCTGCGCTCCGGCCGCGCAGCGCCGCGCCGCCGCGAGCGAGCTACGGTCTTTGAGAACGCGCCAGCCAGCCAGCCAGCCAGCCACCGGTACGACCTTGAGAGCATCGAAACTCGGCGGGGAGAGATAGATTCGCTCGCTTGCGAAAGCGCATCTCGGGCGGCGCGAGCTACCTTTCGGCGAACCAATCCAGTCATGCCGCACTCTTGCACAAATTGACATTTCCATGCTGACTTTGACACACTTGCCTACATCGCTCTACAATGTCTGCATATAGATTTTCTCTTCTAACCCGAGTGTACTTGCATTTTCAATGGGACGCCTACGCGCCAAACTTGTACAAGCGCTGTATCTGTGAGAACAAATCCACAGAGAGAGAGAGAGAGAGAGAGAGAGAGAGAGAGAGAGATGAGGAAATTGATTAAGGAGATGATGATTGCCGTCATTTTCTATTTTACACCATTATGCGCAGACACAATCCTACATATCTACGGGCACATGTGCGCCGCGGCGCGGTTTCAAGTTCGTATAAGAATACCCATTTACATGTGGCACTGCCATGGCGGCAGACGTAGACGAGAATGAGAGGAAATTGTAAAAAGAAAAAGAGAAACCACAACAACGACTTGAGAGTGGCGCGAATTTACATTTAAAATAACACCGTGCGAGGGAACATAATATCGTGCGTGAATTGTTTGCACGAGGGTGTTTTACAATTTCTTTTTCATTTTTTGTTTTTTTTTCAAAGCGTTCGCGATATCGATAAAGATAATCTTCGTGGATTTGTGCGTAGACGTAGAATTTCATCTCCTCGTGATTTAAATTTACTTTTTGTGCAACAACTATTTCAAGATGAGAATCATACAAAGGTGGTGAAGGTGTCTTCTATTAATATTATGGATATCGTTTCTTTTAAAAAGCAAGCGTCAATTTGAAACTTCCTGATGCTCCATGGCGAATCCATTCGCGTCAGAATCGCTTTTTAATACGCGTGACGTATCTAACTTTATACGTTTGCAAATGATTATTTGAATATAACGACCGATTTCACAATTATGTGCGAATGAATTGTGAACGCACGTCTTTTCTCTATAATTAAAGTAGTCTTTTACGAACAAAACTTGAGTCAGTTTGAAAAAGAAGCGAAATTAAAGTGGAACGAATCTCGCAGCGCGTTTGAATATTCCGCAGGAGAAGAGGGTGCGTCGAAATAATTCATCATCTCGTCTAAACCTCTTGAATGAGTAACGAGCCGCAGTCGCGCTTGAGCTCGGTAACTAAATCCATAAGAATTATCCTACACGCGCGCAAGATAATAATTAAGTCGAACGAGGAAGCTGAATCTTTGCTAATAACGGCGAATTATAAAAAGCAAAAGAAGAAGTGAAATAGAAGCGGCACGCAAGAGAATACATCCATACGTGGTTCTACACGCCGCACGCCCATGAAAGCCTGGAAGGAAAAGTGAAATAGAGTTGCTCAGGGCGTGCCTCCTCCTCCTCCTCCTCCTCCTCCCGGAGTGCGCAGAAAACGAGTTGGTCGGCGCAATTCTGCCGGGGCGGAAAGCGGAATCGACGGCTTCCTTGCACGCGCGACGACGAAGGCGACGACGACGCTCGGCAGCTTTTCTCATCGCGGGTGTCGGACCGATTGCGCAACGGGCAGACGCCCCGTGCGCGTGAGGCGAGCGAGCGATCGGCGATCGAAAAGGCGCAGAAGAGCGAGCGAGGCGCTGCGCGCGCGGTGACTTCGACGCTTGCAACAGCGACGACGACGCTATGCGGCCTCGCCTTATTTGGCGACTATACCCATGCTCGCGGCTCGAACGCGCCTGGCTCGCCACTCCCGCGCACGCACGTATATATATATATATACGTGGATACACCGAGCAGAGAGAAGCGGCCGCGGACGCGCAATTCAGCCGCTCGCTCTCCGTGAAAACGCGCGCACCCCTGATGCTCGGACTTGGCGCCGACCAAACCAATCTGCAGGCGTTATACGCGGAGCTGCCTGTTTGCGGGTTGCGAGATGACCAACGATTAAGTCGTTGGGGCCTCTCGATTATGATTGACTCTCTCCCTTTCAACGGAATTGAGAGTGAAAGGGTAGTGAGCGCTGATTGTGTGTATTTGTTGCGCAACGTCGTACAAGGACCCACTATAACTCGAACTCGATCACACAGTGGCTTCTGCTGTTTTCGTTGAAACATCCTGGGCGCAACTGGCCGTATATCAAGTCGATTTCGCGCGTTCGCCGCTTAACAATAATCGACACTATAGCTTGCGTCGTATCGCACGCGCGTGATCGTATAACGAGCCAGCAAGTGTAACGATCCACATCAGAGTTATGAAAAAATAACGATGACGCGCACGAGAGAGAAAGAGAGAGAGAGAGAGAGGCTACTTTTATTGCTGCATTCTGTTTTATTTGTCTCGACGGTTCGTCGACAAGCTGCTCGGAGATCGATGTGTATACGAATGAGTTACCGACGAGATACGAGGTGGAATGCCAAAACGAAAGAGACAGTGCTCGCGGCGGACTTGGCTTCGCTCCGAGAGCATCCATTATTAATTTTCTACCGCAAGATTCGTGTCGATAAACTTTCAGGCCACGATGCACTCAGTGCAGCCGAAAGAAATGATGCATAACACATCCGTAACCGCGGAACCTTACAAGCCGCTTTTCATTAGTTAATTTCTGACTGAACTGCTGTTGCAGTCGATATCTGCTTGCCTTCTTATGGAAACAGAATAGACAAATCAAGCTTCAATCAACCGAAGAAGCTGTGATTTCTGTTGAGTGCGATCTCCATTCAATTAACAATACGATTATGTTGAAAGAATGTTCTTTTTCTCTCTTCATAATCAGAAACAATTTGTATCAAAAAATCAATGCTGAGAAAACAACTCTTTGTTAGGAAAGAAAAAACTATTTATTTCATCATTCCCCATTGGTTTATTCAGGTTTATTTATTAAAAAATAATTTTATAAATAAAGATAACGAGGTTACCATATTTAGTTTTATAAAAAAACTCACGTATAAGAATTATAAAATATTGCAATAACCTACATTTCAAATTCACACTCATAAATCTGCAACATGTCGAGAGGTTAAAAATTGATCTAAATTATTTTCAAATGAAACCGTTGATTGACACATCAGTGCGAGACTTTATATACAGAATCAAACTACAGATGACATTAAACAGACCACAAAGATGTCAACAACACAATTAAATATGAAAATGTAAGACTAATGAGAGGAATATTGTTCCATTTAAAAATAGTATTTAAACATATTTTCAAAACGTTAAGCAGGCTTAAATACTGTTTATTAAAAAACTTTGTATTATTTTGTCTATTGATAGTGTTATTGTAAATATTATTATTAATCACTTTTGTCATACGTCTTTTACTACTTTCTCTATCAAAAATTAACCAATTAAAAATATAATTCGAATCATCAATCAAATGGAATGGAGCCAGTAAAAATTTTTTGTCTTTTCCCATGGAATCTTTGTGTTATTTAATTAGTCTTTAAACTACATTTTGTTTTTCTCACGTAGTTAGCTGGATGAATTACAATCAAACTTACATACTATCCCTGTCTCATCTCATTTTTCGAGTTGATCTTTACCTAATTTTATACTGGAGTTGAGTTTTTTGTTAATTAATGGTGGACTGCTGATGTTATGTTTTTATAATCACTATTTCATGAGGAGAAAAGAGTTTGATTGAATGTAATAGGTAAATTCATATTCCTATTATTACTGGTGTTTATAATAAAATTTTTTTGTTAGAAATTATGTTGCCTAATTTTATTATTGATACTAACGTTTATGAATCGTTCAGTATTTCTGACTAGATATAAGTTTTTTCATGAAAATATTACGAGACAAAAAGATCGCTTTGACTACTATAATAGAAGTGATATTCTTGTTTTGATTTAAAGTATGACTAGAATTATACTTTTGAAATTTATCAGAACACAAAGATTTTAAGTACCAATTTGTTTTTATATTTTTATAAAGAGTAATGTTCAAAAAATAAATAGTTTTATTGACTTCCATCTCATAAGGGAATTGCAAATGCTTGTTATAACTATTAAAAACTTTCAATTCATCTTGAACGTGGTATTATCTTCATAACGAAAACAAAAAAGTGTATGGCAATTGTATTTTTCTTTCGATAACTGAATTAACTCAATTTTATAACCTGTTTATCTTTATTATTTATAAAATTGTTTTTTAATAAAAAAAACCCTGAAAAGGCCAGGAACTATTGGCGAAATTGGTATTTATGTAAAGAAGATGGAGTGAATAGTCTATTAGTTCCTAACAAAGAGTTGTTCTTTTAACATGGATTTTCTGATATAGTTTATATTGAAAAAGTGTTTTTGATTGATCGTCTGATTTTGTACATAAGTAATCGTCTAATTAAGTACTGATATTAATTACAAAATAAATATATGTTAAATAATATCCGTCGATTAATTTCAAATATTGAAAGATGAACACTGTTACGAATCGTAAAAAAAATTGACGTGAAACTTCTTTCTCATTTACTTAGATACACTTTTGGTCCTCGTTTAGCGATCAAATCATATACTAATAATATAGCAGCATCCATAGCTCATCTTCAGCTAACAACCAATTCGTCGAGAGCTTACTTGCAAAATCCTTCGTCACACGAAGCCAAAGAAAAAGACACACGCAGAAATATAATTTTCTCAACGGCAAGTGAAAAAATGAAGAAAAAAAAGTGTAGTTTGACGAAACCGTTCGCCGATCGGCGTTCGCACACCCATCAGAGAGCCTTCGCCGTTGCGCAAGCGATAATCGCACGAAGTATCATTCAGAAGCGAGTCAGCGCGCCCGCGAGTGAGAGAAATCAAACAAGCGCGAAATTCGCTTGCAACTAGCGCATGATGATTAAAATGACGCGGTCGGCCTGGAACAGACAGCCACCTTGAACTAATAAAGCCCACGCGCGCGCGCGCGCGCGTTCGTTACGACGACGCTCGCGCGCATAGCTAAACTAACGCCCTCGAGTACTTCCGGCGCATCGCCGTTAGATTCGCATCTTCGTTCGTTCCTTTTTTTCCTTTTTGCCGCATATAACTCGTCATGATTTATCGACGGGACGGACGTGATTACGCTTCTTTTTTTTTTACGTTCGCGACCTCCTTTTTTTCATGCCTGTTTGCCGTTGGCGTTTTGTTGTTTCGAGATGGGGAATCACGATTCTGCGTCTCTGTCTGTCTTTGTATTTTCAAACTTCTTTGTACACAGTTGGTCGCTGATTAGAGAACAACGGACGACGAGCTCGCCGAGGTTTGTCGGCTCTACGTTATGCCTCGCTCGCGCATAATCGCAGCTGCCGCGAGTGTTTGCACGCCTTAATTTTTTGTAATCGCTCTCTTAACTCGCGCGCGCCAAGAAATCGCATTCAAATGAGCATCGATTTGTTAAGTAGTGACGCATGGAGATCGCTTCAGTCTGCGTAACGTTTAAGCTCACTTTCTCTTCTGAAAAGAAGCAAAAATTTGCATACAAAAGCGGCAAATGTCACATTCTGCTCGAAGACCAACTAAAATCCTATCGTCGTAGCTCGTATTTGTCACACTTTCTCTCTCCCAAAGAAACAAAGAAAAAACGAGAAAAAATATGGAGCGACTCGTCAAAGTGGCGATTATTCGCGCGCGCGGGCCGAATATCTCGTCGACAAGGGACAACGTATATATATATATATATATATATACGCACGCACGGATCGATCGATCGCCTGCGAGAGAGTGAAATTAGATCGCGAATATAATCTGGCGTCGGCGATCTTGCGGCCCGCGGCGTCAAAGTGTGAATTGACGAAAAATGAAGGTGGAAGAGGGAGAAGCACTTTCGAAAAAGAAAAAAAGCGGGTCAGCGCGCGCGCGCGCGCGCTTGTGCGTGTATACGTGTGCGCCGCCGAAAGAAAGTGAGCATCTCGGCGCGCGCGAGCTTGGAAAGGTGCGACTGCGGCTCGTTTTGAAATGCACGCCCGCGCTGTGCAGCCTACTCTGAATTTTCATTGATTGCGATGCGGTAAGCGGCATGAATGGAAAGCTTCGCGACTGTGTGCGCTCTGTAGGTTCTTTTTATGCACGCCGTTCGCGCGTCGATCTTATTTTCTTTTCCTTTCTCTCATTCTCTTTTACGGTGAAATTTTGAACGGTTCATTAGCGACAGTTCGAATCGACGTTTCTTCCTTTTCGATATTCTAAAGAGCCGTGTCGGTCGTTCGCGTGAAGAATGCCTACGTGGATCTACTCGTGCCTAATTTCTCTCTCCTCGGACGTACGACCAAATCGTGCTGGGAATATTAATTCTTGGCATACTTTTTTCGCTGTACCACTCGCTATCATCCAATTATCGTGGCATACTTTTTCGCGGTCCGTTCGTATTGCACATTATGAATTGATAATTTTGATGCTGAGAGAGCCTATATCCGTGCGAAAATTTAAAAAATTCACAAAGAAAAAATGGCGAAAAGAGGTTGCACAATGGCAGCAGGAATAAACTACGGCCAATTAGCCGCGGTAAATTGCACTGACAAACTCGTAGCTATGATTATTTCGTGGCACCGTTTCATTAGGCGAGCGTTTTATTTACAGAGTCTCGCGCGCACGGAGTGCGTTCGGATTGATCGGACGAGCGGCGAGGTAACGATCGTAAATTTAATCGTTCGCGAATGTGCCGAGTCGTCTTTCGTCGTCACCGCACAGCCGACATAACGAAAAGAAACAGCCAAACGGCGCACGAGGTACGCGCAACCAGCGCATAATGGAGAAGCTAGTCGTCCTGGGACGGCGCGCGTATAGGGCGCGCTTAGGGCGCGCGATATCCCGTGCGTGATGTTGCGCGCCGAGCGCCGTTAATCATCAATCGCGCGAGCGGCAAACTCTCTCGTTATGTATTAGCCCATTGTCCGCGGCAAGGAGGGCTGGCGAGGGACAGGCGAAGAAAGAAGCGGACAGTCGGACGCTCGGCTTGGCAATTACCGCGAGAGCGCGCGGGCTATCTGCTCTACGAGCCGAAAAACGACGATGAGGAAGAGCGTCGCGGCTGTTCGCCATTCAGATGCCATTGCGTTAGCTCGAAGCGGGCAAAACAATGTTGCGGCCACGATAAATCGACCGGGGATGCCTTCTCTGTCTCTCTCTCTCTCTCTCTCTCTCTCTTCGTGCGTACGAGCTCGCTGACTTTTCTGCGTTGCTGCTCTCGCCTATTTTCTATACATGATATGCAAGCGCGCATACGTGATTGTCGGTCGGGAGAATCGCCTTTGCCGTCGTGGCGGCTCGTCGCTAGTCAACGTCTACGCGCGCCTGCTGCGGGCAATCGTTTACGAGCTCGACGCGAGTGCAAGCGACGACTTCGGCGACTCGTCGTGGGTCGCGTTCGCTCCTTCTCGAGGAAGCCGTTAGCGCGAGTGCCGCCGCGCGCGCTCGACAGCTGAGCCGGACGGTCGGTGCAGCCAGCGCTGCCGGCGCGATACCCGCGCGCAGAACGTACTGGCGCTGCTCCGATTAGCTCGGAAGTCCATTGTCTCGAGCGAGCGGTAGCGTGGCAATGGCAAATGAGGCGCGCCCGAGAGAGAATGAATAGTCGCGGAATAACGAGCCGTCGAAAGCGCAAGCGGCCGGGCGAAAGCGTGCGAGGGCCGCGAGAAAATCGGCGCGAAACACGCGGCGCAGCGATCTTGGCGCTCGCGGTCCGCGCGCGGCCGAGCGTTTTCCTCTTGGAAGTTGCGCGCGCACGGCGACCTCCTTGAGAACGGTCCTTGACTCTGAGGCACGCTGCGCCAGCGAAGAGGAAGAACAAGAGCGCAGCCAGGCAGGTAAGCTCGCGAGGCGGAGGGGAGGAGGAGCTCGCGGAAAAAATGCCAGCGGCGAGTATAGGCGAGAGAACGCGCAGCAGAGTGAGAGAGAGAGAGAGAGAGATGAGAAATTGGAGTAGTCCGAGTGGAAAAGAGGAGGGAAAACTGGAAGGGCAACAACAACCCGGCGGAGAAGAGGGAGGAGGAGAAGGAGGTAATGGCGCCTAAGGCTCACGAGCCCCGCAAGAGCAACAGCCTCTCTCTCTCTCTCTCTCTCTGTACGTGCATGAAGCGCGCAAATATGCGGCAAGCTTGCAGTACCTTGGCGCTACGTATAAACTGGCCGTCGATCTCTGCTCCTCGGCGAGAAGGCCCTTCGCGCGAAGCGGACGACACGTCGCCGGCAGAGTCTCGCTGTCGCCGCGGATATTCGGCTGCGGCGCGCGCGCGCGCGATGCAGACCTGCCAGTGCGTGTCTCGAGAATAAGAGAGGCCGAAGGAAAAGTCGCTCCGCCGATGCCCATAATCGGCGGCAACGCTCCGCGGACGATCGGACCGCGCCTCGTAGCACTTCTCCAGCGCAGGATTATGCAAAAACGGCGATGTGCGTTTTATACGTACTCTTTTCTCTCTCTCTCTCTTCACTGCCGTTCGATCCCCGTAGCGGTGTATTTCGAATTGATGGTTAGTGCGCGCGATCGTAAACATTGGTCTGCAGGATAGCGGCGAATCAATAAACTTCCCCCCCCCCCTATGTGGTTTCTTTTCTGCTAAATGTCCGAGTGCGCGAGCTGTGTGATTGATATTCGGGCGTAATACTATGGGATTCGCTGGCGCTGCTTCGCTCGCACGCAGGCGTATTACGTAGCGGAGCGCTATGATACGTACGTACCGCTAGCAAAGCCTGCGTGGCTATCCACGTCGAATTAACTCGGCGAGGTGTTAAAAGAGAAAAAAAAACGGTTTTCCGAGGAAAATACGCCAGCCGCATCGTTCGCCATCCAATAAAACTACGTGGATCGGCGTTCCCTCCTCTCGTCTCTCCGCGCGGGAGCCTATAAGTCACGCGGTAGCTTCCGAGAATGCGAAACACTATATCCCTCGCGCATAATCTACTCGGAGGAATCGGCTGAAATTCGAGCTAACCGCGCAAAAAAAATGAAGAGAAGAAGAAAAAAACGAAAGAACGAGAACGAGGAGGAGGCGTACGCGGAACGCTCCGCCGGTACCGAGGATCATTCCGAGGACTTGAGCGCGACAACCGTGGAGCATTGCTCTTTACGCGCGCCCGGCGACGCTTATACTTCTGAAGTCGCGGGTGTGCCGTTCGCAACGACGAGATCTAGGAAGGGACCCTGCTCCGCTCGCGCGGCAGGTCGGTCTGCCGCTCGCAATGAACGGCAAAAGGGCGGAGAATGGAGCCGCGTCGCTTCGAGCTTGCGTACTATCTTCACTGCTCGGCCGCGACTTCTCACTTCTCTTGTGCCCGGTTCCTCCGGGCAGCCATCGCTCTGCGCTCGGAACACTCAGGACGCGAGCATCTTACGGCCGACGAAATTACCGGCGACGTTCGCGCGACAGCGAGCAAAGGGGCACGTACGCGCGCGCGCGTGTGTGTGTGTGCGGCGTTGGACGAGGATTCAATTTTCCGTGAGAGCGTCTTGGCCGGCGCTCGCGTGCCTCCTGGATATTAAAATTCTTATCCCGCGCCCGCGACGACCGAGCGAGCAGTGTCGCGTCGGCGATTCGTTATCCGCAGCTCGCGGCCCGCGTCCAATCAGAGGAAAATAGGCACGGACGACGCTGTTTGTCAGGCAAGCGATTGTTCGTCGTGCGAGCCTCGCGGAGTGCGTTCGTTTAGCTCGCGACGAGCGGGATTGCTATTACGGCACGAAAACCAGTTGTGTCGCGCGGGGAAAGAAAGCGGCGCGCGAAAACCGACGCGTCCATCCTCTTCTCTCTCTCTCTCTCTCTCTCTCTCTTGGCCGCTGGCAGCACGCGCGCACGACTTTCGCGGGTTTTACGCAATCGTAAGAATCAGCAAGGCCGCCGCGTAACTCCTGTTTCACTCCGTCGCTGAGATACCATTTCCCACTGCGGAGGACAGAGCGTTTATAGGTTTGACGAAGGAGTCGCGAAACCGCCGCGCGACCTCGAAGGCTCGCCGTTACGCTCCGGATCGCCGGAAATTCATCGTTTTCCGAAGGACGCGCGGCGCACCGCCACCGGTCGTCGTCATCTTGCCGACCGATTTGTCGTCGCCGCGTCAATCGGAGACAAAGCGAGCGCATCTCTTGCCCGCGAAGCTGCCTCCGCTCGTCTCTCTTCCAATTTTCCTTCTCCTCCGTCTTCTTTCTCTCTTTTCGTCGATGCCGCGCGCCCGATAAACCGCGCGCTCATCCCTCTCTCGGTTAAGAATTATGACCAAGCGCGCGCGGCGTAAACAAAAGAAAACGAGAGAAAAATTCTATTCCGATATGTTCCGCCGATAGACTTGTTCCGAGGATCATCGATACGAGGCGGCTGGAGCATTACTTTTTACGATCGGAAATCAATCTCCCTCGGCGATCGTCGCGCAACGAGAATGAGAAAAGTGGATGGCCGTTGCGCCGTCTTGGCAATTCGTCCGAGATTAAATTCGACATCGACGCCTCTCCGAATCAAATACAATGGGGTGCCGCGAAAGGCGCCGCGAAGCAAATCGCTTCAAGAGCGCACTTTCGAACACCGGATTTTCGAGTGCCGTAGGTATCGGAACGCGCGACGAGGCCGCGGTGCATTAACCCTCTCGGGGGGAGACGAATGCGCCGCAGCCCCGGGCATTTTTTATAAATCCCTCGATATATTCTAATCATCTCACGAGCGGAGTCTATGTAGCTGGCTCGCTCGCGCGAAAGGGAAAATGCTATCTGGGGAATCTGATTTTAGACAACACCAGCTCGCCAAGAGCGGCCCATTGCCGATGGCATATCAATGCCGCGTGTATACGTGTGTACGGAAGATGCAAAGCAGCGGAACAAGCAAGCGAGGCGCGACTCTTCTCTCTCCCTCTCTCTCTCAGCATCCGCTGCGGATATATATCCATTACCATACAATGCGATTTACTTAGACGTAGTAGTAGTACCAACAGCAGCAGCAGCAACAGCAGCAGCTCGCTTTTATTTCGTATTAAATGTTTTATACATGTCGTCTAACAGAATGACTTCGCAGGGATGAATAAATCCCCGCGCTCGACTCTCGTCATTGTTGATGCATAGACCGGCCCCACTTTCGACGAGCAGGATACGGCTTACTTCAATTAGAGCTTCATTCAATCATGGGAAAATGATATGACGCAATTACCAGCATGAAAGTCCGCAAAGTGTAGTCGCATCCGCGTGAGAGCTGAGACAATTTGTAGCGCGATGTATACATTCTGCGATAAATCGCATTAAACGGCATTTACCGGATTATACATTAACTTTTCTGTCGAGTCGTTGGAAAATCGTCACGCGCGCATGAGATAACCTTTCGTCGCCGCACAATAAATATACGTCGCAATGGATCATGGGCGAGCGCTTGAGTGTACATATATACACGAGTATATATATCAATTGCAAAATCATTGCGATATAATTGATTTGGCAAGTGACTTCGAATAAAACAGAAGCGGCTTTTTTTTGCTCGTTACGTCGCGAAACTAAGACAACGAAAAATCTAGGTCGCTAACGACTCGATTGACTTTTAGATGCACATTAATTGATTTGTTAACGGCGCGCGCGTTAGATATCTACTTGGATATTGGCAAGAAAAGTCAATCGTGTTTTTTTTTTTCCGCGCTATCGAGTCGTATCTTAATTGACGAAACTCGCCGGGGAAAACAATCCTCATAAATAACAAGAAAAAGAAGTAAGAAAGGAGAAAACCTGTTTGGATCTCAGATCGATGGGACAGTCGCGAGATTAAAATTCGTATTGACGTTTCACCCTGTCCGTATGATTTGAATCTGTTGTACGAGCGAGTGATTATTTAAACGCTAGGTATAAAAGAGTGGCAATCCCGTTTGAAAGGGGTAATGGTCGCGCAGTAAACGCGCGCGAATCATCAACGCTCCATTCGTCTCGCACGCGAATGTTAAGTTTGGCGCGCGCCTCGTATAAGCTTTTTAATAGCTTCGGCTGCTTGCCAAGTCAAACTTTTACTGCAGCGCCGCGCTCGTACGTGCAGCGATCGACACTCGCGCTCAATGTGTGCGTACACATATAACTCGCTCGCTCGGAGAGTCGTCGCTCCGCCGCGTCTAATTATATGCGCGGCGCGCCGCATCGAATTCGATAATGTGCAGGGCGTTCCACGCCCTCGTCAACGAGCGCTGCAGCGCGCGGGATCTACATCTTATCGTCGGTCTTATCTGCTGGCTCTGGAATTCAACAAAGACGCGCGCACGCGCGCGGTAGCCAAGAGTGTCCGTGCGAGCGAGAGAGAGAGACGAGGTGGGAGGCTAGCAAAATTAGCATGCCCATCGCGCGAGGTTTTCCATCGGAGCGACAAGTTGTTGCTCCGAGCGTTGGCTGGCCCGTTGCTTCTCAAGTTCGGCGCGAGCGTGTCGCCCTCGAGGCCGCTGTTATACCTCGCGAGAGATGGTCTTTTAATTGGTTGTCCGCCTCGCTACCTGTCATCTACAACGGTGCCCGGCGTCACACGCGAGCGCGTCGACGCTTAGACCGGCCTCGGCTGCGTTTTTCGCGCGGCTCGCGAATTCATCGGCGGTCGGCTTGTAAAATCCCGTGATTCAGGCCCGAGCTGATCGATGCCAATTTAATTCGCCCATTATCCCAAGTGACTCGCCGGCTATGCTAATCGGCTGCTCCGCCGATGCAAATCCCAAAGCATAACGGCGCTGTTCTTTTCTCTGAACAGTGCGCTCGTGCGCTCATTAAGCCGAGCCGAAAATAAAGGACGAAACGCAGTTGTTCGAATTAACGACACTCGTTAATCCGATAAACGCGCGACGCGGCGGTCGAGAGCGAGAGTCGGTAGCCAAGTCGCGTGTCGTCGCCGGCTAAAGTGTCAAATTTTTCATGCCCAACTGGTTGGCCGAATCCCCGCGCTCTCGCGAACGAACGAGGAAGGGGCCCGTAATGCACGCGCGGCGGCGTCTTCATTAAAATTCACTTTCGCGGCAGCGAGCAGCGGCAACGAGCGGACAGCGAAGGAGCGCGGCCCTTTTTCGACTCGGCTCGGCGTAACGAGATACCTCAGCCATAACGCGTCCTATTATTATTGTGTATAATGCCGCGCGCCGCAGAGCCGACTACTTCCACTAACGGCACCTTTAATTACGACTCGTCTCTGTACTTCAACGTGATTTTATGATTAGACTTAGAAACGAATGCTCGCTACACCCTTGTTATTTCGCCCGCAATTTTTTTTTTCCGTGGACGCGCGCGCTTGCAGATTCATTCGTTCAACTAAGCCACAATCGTAAATATCATCGTCGTCCGTCATAGACGACAATGAGAGAGAGATACGTGCAAGAAAGTGAGTGCAGCGAGCAAGGTGACCGAGCAACAAGGCAATCGGTAATACGAGCGTAAACGACGCGGCTTTTGCTGGCTCATTACTAGCGAAAATCGCTGCGGATCGAGCTTGGTGACATGAAATACGCACGCTCGCGCGCAGTTACGCGCGAGCTGAAAAGAAGCGCGTCGGCGGCGGAAATTCTCTTTCTATCCGCGCCACTGCAGCAAGAAGAGCTGCTTAGGCTATTAATTATATCGAGGCTAGATGAGTATCGTGACTAACGTTACTCTTCTTCTTCATCATCTTCGTTGTCGTCGTGCTCCCTCTCTCTCTCTCTCTTTCTTGCGGTGCAAATATCCATGTATTTTTTCCTTGCTCGCGACAATAAATTTCCCACAGAGGCAGAGAGAGAGAGAGAGAGAAGGCAACAATAAACACCTGCTAATTGTAATCTGTCGCGGCTGTTGATTTATCGTCCCGGCGCACGCATCCCCGGCGGCGCAACGCGTCCTCCGAAAGTAACACCCACAACGGCATTATCCCGGAGTCCCGATCGGTCGCTATGCGCCAGCAGCGGTAACAGCGGCTAGATAGCTCGGCGCGCATATAGGAGCGAGCAGCGATAGATCAGTTGGAAAGCGCCCACGCTGGCGAGCGTTTCGCGATTGGTGACCTCGGGCCGCCAGCTCGCGAGACACCCTTTCGCCCGGCAGAGGGCGTTTCGCCCAAGGTGCCAATGTGGTTCCATGCCGATCACTTATCGCCGCGGCTGTTTGCACGACGAGGAACGAGAGATTGTACGTGTACAACGTGTACGTGTGTGCGCTCGCCCCGCGGCCGGCCGATTGCTCTTGTCGTTTCGCTCTTTCTTTGGCTTGTTTTTTCTTCTATCTTTTTGTTTCCGAAGGATACTTTCTGATAAGTGGCTCGGCGAGCGGCGGCGCACAGTGACGTGTGGGAGCGTGGCGCGCTGGTTTCCCCGCGCAAGTAGAGCGGAATTTGAGAGCCACATGCAGTTGCTTTTGATTGGCATCGTGTGCACCGCGAGAGCAGATCCGAGATAAGGAAAATTGAAAAATGAGCCTCCGAGAGCAAGAGAAAAAAAAATGGGCCTGTTTTTCTCCCCCTCTCTCGTTTTCGCGCTAATTAATTGGGTGATTGTGTGCCCAGCGCGAGAGATGCAGAGCGCTGCCAGTCGTAAATCGCGCGCGCGTAGCCTCGCGATTGTGCGTTTGTCGCTGCGGAAAAAGCAAGCAGCCAGCGTCTAGTTAACGCGCACGCTGTGCGTTTTCCCGCGAAGCTCGGCAATTGCACTTCTTCGCGGATACTCGCGCGCGCGCGCGCGAGCGCTGCTTATTGCAATTCATTAGCATTCGACAATACCGACAAAGCGACACGCTGCTTATACGTCGTTGCCGGCGGACCGAGACCACTCCGACGTTTCACGCTCGAGTTCTTACGACGCTGCGCCGATCGGCATGTTTGGTCCTGTTTTTCGATTTCATTCGGCGACCGCGCGTAAAGCGAAACGACAACGGAACGAAGCGAGAGACGCGACGACGAGCCGAGACATCCCCTGCCTCGCCTCTTGATCGTGTGTCTTGACCGCGGCCCCGTGTAAAGCGAGAAAATCCAGTTTTCCACCGCGGTTTCATCACCAAGAGAAAGAATAGAAGAAAAAAAAAGTGCAACCGCTGCCGCGCGCACGCGCACGTCAACTGGCGCGATGCCGCAACCGATGCGTATCTCTCGCGCGCGGACGCGCGCGCACGCACTGAAAAGAATGGCTAATCAGCGTAGCGCGCGGCTCGATTTGCGCAACGCACGCCGTGGAAAGCCGAGCGGGCTCGACTCGCGCGTTCGGCGCGCGAAACCTGACCAAAGGTCGCGCGCTTCGGACGATCGGCGGTCCGCGATCGTCGCTCGGGCTCGCCTCTCGGAGACGTAACGAACCGACGCACGGCGTATTGTGCAATTTGTTGGGCGCCGAGTGCACGAGGCGAGCGAGAAAAAGAAAACACGAGACAAAATAAGAGCCGAGCGAAGAAGAAGTCGAGCGCGCCCCGTCGGCGAGCCAGGCTCTCTTCGTGCACATTGCGGTACCTGCACGCCGCGCGCCGCATCGATAATCCGCTACTAATTAAAAGAGAGCTCGCGGCCCGAGAGCTTTATCTTATCGGCGTATAGCATCGTCGGCGGCGGCGGCTGCGCGCCTCATTAACGATGCAGCTTATTTGTTTGTCGTGAAAAACACGAGCCGAGAGCCCGGCCCGCGACTCTATCTTCTTCTTCTCCCTCTTCTTGCGCGTGTGTTTGCATTATGCACTTTTATTGGAGTCGCGCCGACTGCTTGATGGAAGTTTCGCGCGCGGACGAGAGCGAAGAGCGCGGGGAGGGGAAAAAAAAGTAACCACGGCGGCGACGCGGGCCCATTATCGTCTGCCGGTTGTAAATCACTAGGAACACAAATGTCGCAAAAGATGATCGTCTTTCTGGGCGAGACACGTCCGAAGAAGAAAGAGCAAAAATAAAAAAAAAAAGAGAGAAAGAGAGAAAAGACGAAAGAGAAGAGACGAAGACGCGCAGAGCGAGAAACAATTTCCAAATGTTGCCTCGGCAACGTTCAGCGCGATATCCTTGCAACGCAATTGCAAACTATCGCTGCCCTCTTCGCGCTTGCATTGTTCCCCTTATTGTTCTTCTTTCGATCCTCGGGATTTTGCGGGCTACGGTCTTGAGGGATTTCTCTCGCGCGCACCGTGTTACATCTTTTCACTTTCTGGAGTAAAAGTGGTTAACCTCCTCTCTCACTCTCAGCTTGTCTCCTGACTTTTTTCAAAAGCTCCTTTCACGCTCCGCGGACTTAACCTTGCGAAATTGAATTTTTTTTTTTCCTCTTCGTTCATCGGCCTTCTCTCGCGACAGCGGCTCCCGCGTTTTTTATTTCGCGCTGTTTACAAATTCACGTAATCCGCGCAGCAATCAGTCTTGAAATTGTCAATGAACGTCAATGAGCTGATTTATAAATACCCGGTCTCTAGACGGACTGCCCAGTTACATCATTGACCGATCAATGCTTCTTTTATCCGCAAGCCGGTGTTATCCGTGAAAACATTGCAAGAGCTGCGAGACTATCATTCGATAGCCTTTTTTCTTTCTTTCGTTCGCGGCACGGCACGTACGGTATAAGCGGCATCCACAATCCACAGATGCAAATGAGAAACCAAGCAGAAGGCCTCTTCTCTAACGACTGCCGCCGCCGCCGCCACAGAAATGCAAACAGTATTTGTGCCCTGATCCATCAACTTGTAGGCGAGAGCGATCGGTCTCGTCGCATTGAACGGGAATGCTATGTTTAGCCGATGACATCAGCCCTTTCGCGTGTGCGTGCAGCTCTGTGCAACGTAAATTTTCATGAATTTCACAAAAGCCCCGCCGCCGCCGGCGATCGAACAAGACAATGGCGATTCGTCGGCACCGTCCCTGACGCCCGAAGGGTTCGCGCGCGTAGCCCACTTGCGCTACGAGACGGAGTTTTCGTCTCTCTCCGCGGTACGGTAAGCAGCGACCGGAAGCCTGCACCTGCTATGCGCACCCACAGATGATCGCAGTCGGCGGCCGGCCGTACATTTAAATGAGGAGCGCACGCGCGCGCGCGCGCGTCTCGCCTTTTCAGTTGCGCCTTTCGCAAGTTCTTCTTTTTTTGCGTGTATCCCCTCGCGAGTCGGGGAACGGTGTGGCGCATCGTCGTCGTTATAACGATGCCGGCGCGCGTTGCGTTGCGAAAACCAGCAGACTGGCCGGCGACTTGACCAAATCGGAAGAGGACGCTTGGGAAATGCCTGCTGCTCGGCCTTTCGCGACTGCGTCACCGTAGCCGACTGACATTGGAAGCTTCGCTCGCACGGAATCAGGACGAACGACTTGCTTTCGATTTTCCTCTTTCTTGCTTTTTTCCCCCGTTCCGAAGCGACGTCGTTCGGTTAATTTTGTAAGAGGACGCAGGTCGGACGATATTTTGGAAGGAAAGCCGCGCGGCGGCGACGAATCGGCCGATAAGACTTTCTCGCCGCCAAGAGAGTCGCGCGCCGAGCGGTTTTTAGCATACAAGCGAGAAAGAAAGGCGCGAGACGGGGCACTCGCGGCGTGTACAACCTAAGCAAACGTCTTCCCCGCTTCGTGGAAGAGCCAGCAACTTTGGCGGAGGCTTCGGGACGTTACAGCCGCGTCCATTGACACGAGCCAAGGCCAGGCGGGCGATTACAACCGGACAAGCGATGGATGCGCAGGAGAAGAAGAAGAAGAAGAAGCTACGGGGAGAGAAGAGCGAAGCGAGAAGTAAAAAGCGGCTGGACTAGAAGGGATTCGCCGAAGTGATTTCGCCTTGAGAGCCCCGAAGATCGAGAATTAGAAGCGAGACAAAGGCAGTTTTGGCCGAGAAGCGCGCCGCGCGCGGTTCGCTGGTCGGGCACGCACGGGGTCGGCGGGGAGGGGCCCGAGCGACATGCGAGCGATCCCGTTTCCTAGCTCTATCCGTCAACGATCGGCGCTCGCCAAGAGCGCCGAGAGCGCGTGCCTCGGACGCGAGGATACGTGTGGTATCTGCCGCGAGAGAGCACGGCTCGAGACGCATTTCGCGGTATCACTGGGTTTCCAAGCACTTTCACATTCACAATAGAAGCCATAGTTCCGGCAGCGCATAATACGCGCTCTCTCGGCGCTGGCCTGGCCGCCGGCCGAGTTCACCTTCACCCGCCTGGTTGCGCGCACCGCCAGCCCAGCCCCCTCCCTGATCGTCGCACTGGCGCGCCACCGCGAGCCACCTTGTCGAAAAATTGCAGCGAGCTTCCCTTGCTTGCCGAGGTGCGAGCCCGCGCCTTGCGCAATCCCGCGAGAGCGGCGGCGCATCTGGTACCAGGCGGAGAACGACAAGGGCTCGACCGATCGCGCGATAAAAACCAACGACCTCTCTCTCTCTCTCTCTCCCCGGCACTGGCCGATGTCTCCCTCGTCGGTCGAAAAATAGAGCCGTCCGCGGCCGGGGAGATGCTGCCGATTAGCGGGAGCGCGCCTCCGTCCGCGTTTGAGCGTGCGATTCGGTGTCGAGGGTGGCTTTGCGGTCTCACTCTACTTACCCGTGCCCATGGCTGAACGCTAGGCAGCTACGGTCGTCATCATCCGAACGCTGGTAGCACGCGGGTTCTTCTCATCGGCGTGTCGATCCGGCTGTTCGAGTGGGTGCTCGTGGAACTAGTCTACGGGGCGCGCGAGGCGGTGCGGGGAGCGAACTCGGCAGCGCGGGCGAGGATGGTGCCTTCTCGGTTCGGTGTCAATCGCGGGCCGGACTACGTGACGATCGCAGAGCACAAACGCACAGGTCCTGCTGGCAGCTTGGCCGCGGACGAACTGACTGCTGCGGGAGCGACGCCGATTGGCTCGGCTCTCCTCGAGAAGTCGCGCCGAGCGTCGTGCTAGACTCTCCTCTCACCTGAGCGCCTGAGCCGCCTGGCCGCGCTCTCTCGCTCCTCCCCCACCTTCGCGGCACGCTCGAGAGTCAGGAGTACGGCGGCGGCGGCGGCGGCGGCGGCGGATGCCTTTCTCTCTTTCTGTGCGTGCGCGAGCGAGCCAGCGAGCGGCGCCGCCACCGCCAGCCCTTTGCGCGCCAGAAACGCGATACACTCCAGCACACACCGGCCATAATAGCCGATACATCGCTCTCGCCTTGCAGTACGCGCAGGGGATGACAATGACACTTGACGCCTGCGTTTCTCCTCTTATTCTCAAGGAACAGCTCGTCTCTTGTGTCGCTTGACTGACGACCTGTTAGTCCCGGCCATTATGGCTTTCTGCCCCCGAGGCGTAGCTGCAGCCTAACGCCAACCACCCACCTACCTGCCGCGGCCGCTCCCCTCGTCCGTAGCCGCTTGTCCTCTGACATTTATTAATCTTTCTGTTTTGGGCCTCATTAAGTCATTCGCACCCGGGACCGGCTTCTGGATTATCCATTGTACGCTTTTCCGAGAGTCGCCTTTTCCTTTTCCATTACCGAGTGAGCTCGCGGAATGTTTATTATCGAACTACTCGTGTACCTATGAGAAGCAATGAATGAAAATTATGTCAAAGCCGATGTATGTAAAATGTACCAATATCGATAAATAGATGATGAGAAACGCATAGCTGTCGACGGGAATCGGTATTGCTGACGGGAAGTGGTTTCACCTCGGATACTACTACATTACTCTTCAGATTCTAGTTTCCATTATCAACCTCTTGGTTTTATATTATTTTTAAAACTGTTACCTTTCTTGATCATTGATTTGTGCAATAGGCTAATTCCCAGTTGGAAATCATTCGTTTAATCTACGACAACGTGGAAACTAACGTTGTCTCGATTTGAGTGCAAATCAAATAAAGAAACGTTCGCTATACTGTCTGAAATTTTTCTAAAGTTTTTTGTCCAGAAATGATTTTGCACGTGAGTTGACGAATTGACCAAACTTGATGAACAAACTTTTTTGATCTTCGTAAAGATTGAAATCTATGTGAACGTTTTACAGATAAATAACTGTACAACGAGTTACAGTTATTCTCTATCAGGAATAATGATAAGGCACATTCACTAGATATTATAATGTTATGGAATTTTCAGCCGTTTTGCTGAAGAAAAAAATATTAACTAATTGTATTCTTGATTTGTAAATTTATAATTAAAATTTTACTTCTACAGTTTTACAATGACTTGTTATACCAGTAATTTCTTTTTCACAGGTCACGTAAAGATAAGTCCAAGACAATTTGTATCGGGACACGACAGTCTGTTGCGCACTAACTTATAAAATCCGCATCGACGCAGTTCAACGCGTGCAAGATTTTTCGTTCGGATCCCTCTAGCGTCTATAGAATGCACGATCAAATGCAAATGAAAATCGAACGAAGTAATTGATCTACGGAGTTGAGAATCTCGCCGGATCTATATTTAGGAGCGATTTTGTCGGTAAGTAAAATAATCGTTATTGAAACGTGCAACGACGATTGCAGGTGCAGAGGTTAGATAGTTTCAAACAATGTTCAGTGCCTCTATAGCGCCGATAAAAATACACAGCCGAGTACAAACCGATTCGTATTCGTAAAATCTGTAAATTCGCTGGATATGCATCCTGGAATCGTTATTAAAACGAGGGATTCATATGTAGAGAATCGTGGAGTGAATCCGCGAATAGGCAAGAGTACGTCAATAAAGAAAGGCTGTAATTGAACAGCTAGTCGGTTAATGATCCAATTAAGGATTGGAATAAAGTTAATTAAGGCGCTGACTGTTGGCGAGGAGAGCGAGGATCTCAGCGGTGCGCGCGGGCGCCCTTGACGAGAGCGACAGGAAAAAGTGCAGGTAGGAGCCGTGGAAGAATGTTCTCGCGGAGGAAGATAAGGAAGGCGAGCGAGCGAGCGAGCGAGCGAGCGGAGTGGGAAAAAAAGTGCGAGGCGCGCGCGCGGAAAAAGAAGAGGGCTGCGGCCGCGAGATAAGCCCGGCAGAAACCCAGATAGCGGCCAGATAAAGGCAGCGCGCCAGGGAAGGGAGGGACTCGAACCGCACCGCCAGGCTACCTGTTGCTTCCTGGCCGTGTACCTGTTGAGCATCGACGCGCTGGCCCATAAATAGGCGCGAGCTCGATACATCGCGCTGAAAAACGAGCGGCGATAGCACGCGAGATGTCGGGGGAGGCCCCGACGCAACGACGCGGCGACCAGCTCCCGGCCGTTACGGCCTAGTCGCGCGAGCCGTACGTGCGCGTATACGGGCGCGCTTCCCTGTTCCCTTCCTCGGGCGAAAGCCGCGGACGGGTCGTTGCCCATTATGACTGGCATTTTTTTCAATTAACGCGTGGTATTACTCCGCAGCGTTGCGGCGCTCCCCTCGAGCGATTCGATCGCTCTTAATATCCGGCAGATTTGCGCCCCCCCCCCCCCCTTCTGTTGCTCCGCTCGCCCGGCGCGCGATCGCTCGTCCGAAGGCGAACACGCTGGCTGCGAAATCTGTGGCTTTCATTGCCAAATACACATCTCCAGTATTGACTCACCGAGACGTTGCGGCTTTGTCACGGATCTATATTTAGATTTTTGGCGAGACGCGATCGTATTTACTTAGCTGCCGGCTATCGCAGGCCACGATCAAACGCCGCGGCAGCGTTTCGCACAAACCCAATAAAAAACGACGGACTCGAGTGACGACCAGACGCACTGTGCCAGGCGCTCGAGCAGGCGACTTGTTTGTTTGGGTGTATCGTATACGGCGACCCACTTTCAGGTGTCGCGACTGATTAAATAACATAACTAATATTATGGCACTGACGTCTCCCGCCCGTCGCAATATCCCGCGGCATCCTTTGCGCGACCGCAATTAGCTCGCTAATTGGATTTTCAGCACGAAAGTGACTTTAATTGCCAGCGTTTTGTCAATGGGCGCTTTTAATCTTCGTTCGAGGTAACACATGCTCGACTCCCACTGAGAGGAGGATGTCGCGGCTGCGTGCCGTGCGCTTATAAAGGCGCGACCTTGCAAAAAATGGCCGCGGAGCGCCACTACGCCATAAGTCGCCGCTTCGGACACGATTAATCAAGTTCGTACCTACGGCTACCGCGGCAAGGGTGCGCGTGAGTACCGCAAGATCGCTTGATGAATATTCGCGACGCGGCCAGGCAGGAAAGAAACTTGTCGCGATGATTGCTTTTTGCCTTTCCCGAAGAAGGAGCCGCTTCCTGCTCTCCTCTTGAGATATCGACGGGATATTAGCGCGCCTATGACGCTCATTGCTTTTTTCTTTTTCTTTTTACTTTAATCGACTCGCGATTATTAGACCCGGCGGCTCGGCCTTCTCGGTATGTCGAACAGAAATATTTCTCGGATAGAACTTTTCAATTAGATATCCTTTCGCTAGCTGTATTTCATAGCACTCCGGCTAATGGCTCGATCTTTTTCTTTAATTTGGTTTTTATGGCTGCTTTTAGTCGGAGCCGACTAGACGTTTTATTTCTTTCTTTGTTTGTTTTTAGCGGAGTGAATCAACTCTACGGCTAGCAATTTTTCGCCCATGCCGTTTTTAAGTGGTTCATTTTGGCTGAAGCAAAAATGCCTTAAACGAGCGATTCTGAATACAAATAAAACGTCGTAAATATTTAGGCTGTAATTTTATTCGCGTAATCGCTTATTCGTTAAGTAAGAGGCACATTATTATCCGTCTATGTCACCTAGCCGCTTGCAAATCTTATTTCCATTTGGCGTAATCTTACCAACGGTATAGCTCTCGCGGGGAGAGAGAGAGAGAGAGAGAGAGAGAGAGAGAAAGAGAAAAAAAGGAAAGTTAAAAAATTTCTCTCTCGAAAACCAGTCTAACTGGCTTCAATCGTCCTCAGTCCGCGCGTCTTGACAAACTAAAAAACATAATTTTCAAATTGATTCCGTAGAGATCGCCAATTAGCACGCGACAGCCGTGTCGTCGCCGAGTCCGCGCGTAAGCGCGAAAATTCGCCCTTGAACGCAACTTCGTTATTCGGGCGGGGCGCGCGCGCGAATAACTGGTCCGCTGACGCTCGAAGGCTACGCGCGTAACGAGCGCGACACATACGTTGCTGCGATTTGGTCGAGTGTGAGGGCGGGAGTTAAAAGGAAAAAGATGAGATCGCGCGCTAAATTTATGATATCATCCACGTTCGAATGCATAAGCGTAAGTTGCGCAGCGAGGCCCAGCTCCGTTGACCAAACGGCAAATCACAGCTACGCCAAGTTTGGCCGTAAAGTAAAGATTTATGCAAGTTATGCAAGCAATGCGTCGCTTTTCAGGGGGGGGGGGAGAAGAAAAGTTTCAAGGGATCGCAGGGGAGAGGGGGTCTACAACATAATTGCAGAAAAGCCGAGCCAGAGGGAGAAGTGCGTCGGATAAATTTCAATATAATGGGGCTTCGCTGGAGCTTATAAATTGTAAAAAAGATAGGCTTAGGTAGGTAGAGAGAGAGAGAGAGAGAGAGAGAGAGAGAGAGAGCGAGCAGAGGCCGACGAACCTCAAGGCCGCGAGTGAAGCTAGTTAGAGGTGGACGGCCTATCGTGCGCTGTGCCGTGCTCCGCTGCCTTGTGCACTGCTATGTCGTAGATAGTTGCTATAGAGAAGGCCGGAGGCGCTTCCGCGAGCAGCTCGACTTGCTCTCCTCTTGCTGTGTAGCTACTAGCCTTCCGGACGGGTTTTGCGCTCGCTCGCCGCTCTTCTGCCCTTTTATCTCTCTCTCTCTCTCTCTCTCTCTCTCTCTCTCTTTACTTTTCACTCATTATTTCCTTCTCTCATTTCCCTTCTCTGCTCTCTTTTGCCGCTGGTTCTGCGTGCTTTCTTCGGCCTCTTCGTCTTTTTTGGAGCCTCGTATGCGCGCCATTTTTTCCTCTCTGTCGCCTTCGATTTTCCTACGTTACACGCGCGTGCGTAAGCAATGTGCCCCCCCCCCCCCTCCCATTTGCTCCGCGTTATCCTTTGCCTATCTCTTTAACTTTTTCCCTTCTGCCGTTTATGCACGCTATTACGCGCGCCAGTAACGCACGTGCGTACGATCATTTTATATACTCTCCGCTTTTCCTAGCTTGTGCGCGCGATAAGGAAGACGCTCTCTCTCTCTCTCTCTCTATAGTTACGCTGCTACTCGTTATAATACTTGGTTCTAGTTTTCGTTTCCTTCGTTTTGCAGACGTACAATTTTTCTCATGTACGGTTAAATTGTTTCGAATACACAACATCCGAGTGTCAAAGAGATTCGTGCTTAGTTTAATATTTTTGATGGAAATTCAACTGCAGAAGAGCAGCTTTCAGACTGACTAATCACTCTGAAATTCAACCTCGTTCGTGCTTAATCGCTACATCTTAATTTCTGACCATTCATAAATCGCCATCGCCTTATGACACACTAAAAATAAAAATAATCCCATTTCGGAAATGATCACGATGTCATTCGGCGATATTTGTAAACAAATACGAAAGTAGTTAAATTTATGTAAGAATCGGATATTTCTACGATTATCGATTCCAAAATATCCGAATATGTAGTAACCTTCTGGTGCACATCTTCGTACTCGTCGCTGCTTTGTAATGCCGCGTACTTGACGCATTCTTAAAACGTCGTGAAATGTGTTTGTTCAAGTGCGTTCCTTTCATTCGGTTGACGCAGGGCGCCGCCCAACAAATATAGAAACAATGCGCCATCGGTCCGATCAAACGAACCGGACAAAACGTACGTCTGACTGGGCGAGAGAGAAAGAGAGAGAGAGAGAGAGAGAGAGAGAGAGAGAGAGAGAGAGAGAGCAGCCGCGTAGCAGTTGCATTTGTTGATTTTGTCGGCTCTAGCAGTGGCAATTCTCATAAATAACTCGGCGAAGCGGGGCATATGATGCATCGACGTTACGTCCCGCACGCCCCGGCACATCGTCGTCCGGCAATTAATCTGTAGTGCCATTCCAGTTGCGACTGGCGTCTCCTCAGCGAGCTGATATTTTCTGCGGATTTTCCGCCTTCTGGCCGTGGTGCGCGCGAGCTTACAGCACGCGATTGCTTGATTTTATCTGCTCGTGGGGATCGTTGCTCTCTCTCTCTCTCTCTCTCTCTTTTTCTCTCTTCCCTTATATACTTGTGTATGTGTGTGTGTGTGTGTGCCCCTCTCCGCGCGCATATCGCTTATACACTACGACGAAGACGACGCGACTTTGCCGGTTTTGCCGTGCGCAATAAATTCCCGTGCGCGCGCGCGCGCGATAGGCCCTGCCGATTGTCCGTTGCTCTCTTCCGCGTCAAAAGAGGCCGTATAATGCCAGCCTCCAGCTGTCCTCTCTTGCGATGACGACGATGACCCCTGATACCTGCCGATGATCCCACGGCGTCAGGTTCACGCTTGCAAAATACTTTGCGAGTGTATCCTCTTCTTCTTCGTGTATATACTTATTACGTGTACTGCTGGTGCAGCTGTTTAAGCTTTTATCGACACATAAGATCGACACTTTAGATCCGCGGCAGCGAAAATGCAACATTCTTGTTTTTGTTAATTACTCTCGCGAGCGAGGCCTTTACGAGCTTTCGCAGTTAACGCTATTAATACCCTCGCGGGCTTTATTACAGCCTGAGCTTTCATCCTGCGACTCGGAAAAGTAATAATTATTCATCAAGGAACTGACGCACGTTAGTACGACCAAATTAAGTATTGGTTCATTCACGTCGCAATTGCCTTTGTTCTAGATTTTATTACTACTACGCCGTTTGCCCTTGCAACCAGTTTTCGCCATTACACGACGATGTGGGCAGTACGAGCGAAAATACGACGTTGCCCGCTCTTTCTCATTCTATAATATCTGTACTTTCATTTTTCTAAGAGGTCGCAAAACCTCGATCGCTTCGACGGCTAATATCGTTTTGAATAATTCAGCTTTTTCTCTTGAGCGAGAATCCGCTTTTTATCGTTTCAAGGCAAAACACAACAGCGTTAGTCGGCGAAATTCAACATGTACCACTGTAACTCCCTCTACAGTGCCCCTACTGAAATTAGTCACACTATTATTCGACACGTCGAATATTACCACCTAACATTTTAGGATGCTAAACAGTTGAATGATCTTACTGCCAAATACACAATTACTTTTCATGAAGATACACGAAAGATACATTTTTATGGCTCTTAATTGACGTATCTTAAGCGATTCAACAAGTTAATGCTATCTAATTATTATCAATTGCATTCGGCCAATAGATTTCCGACGATCACAAATTCTAGTTTTATCGACCAAAATCCATCAACCAACAATGCTTTTATTTTCATTATACCAGTCATCCCGACTCTCGAAAAGAAAACTGCAGCAATACTGCGTCAATTTACAAACGGGTTCTATCCTTGGCAAAAAGCTGTAATAGACTCGCGCGCATAATTCGCTGCAGTGTTTGCTGAAGCTCGCGAACAAAGTTCTTCCCTCGCAGCAGCAGCTTAGCCACCATAAAACAAGAAAAAGCAATACAACGAGAAGAGGCGGTGACAGGGTGGGGAAGGGGGGAGGGTCAATAACTCGAGCTCGCAATGCGTTACGCCGTAGGCAGGCGGCAGCCGCGTGCTTTTTAAACGTCGTTGCGGAAAAGCCAGCGCTCCGCACGCGCGCGCACAGTTATGCTTCTCGGCTGGCCGCCTAGGCAAACAACGGGCAAAAGTCGCTGAACTCCGTGGCCGTCGCGAGGGAGGATTAGCGCGCGCGCGCCTCGAGGGACACCGCGCGCGACTCCAATCAATCATCACGGCTCTGCTCCCATCCTTGAGCAAGGTCGATCGCGCGCACAGCATGCCCTCGCTGCGCCGTAATGGAGCTCGGAGCGCATAGCATTCCTGTGTCGCCGTGCGCAGCTGGCGGCGGTTGAAATTGCGCTTGGACGCGTCCGCGCTGAAACGACGAGGAGGGAGTTTGTCTAACGAGTCGTAATGACGGTGTCAATGCTTTTCTCCGAGAACTAGTCTACTTTTCCCGAAGCATCGCGTGCTTCTCTCTCTCTCTCTCTCTCTCTCTGCGATTCCGTGCGTGCATGGATGCTCCGTGCCTCCTCTTCGTTTTGCCCAGCGAAGGGAGGGAATGTTAATTGTATTATGCACCGAGTCGAGCCGAGCGAGAGCCAATTATTTTGGACAATCGCGAAAAGCGATGCCCACGGGAAGATGCGCGCAAAAAGTAAGCAGCGCGCCGTATATACGGGCCAGTTTTGCCGCCGAGGGGGCGGGCTAGTCGCTCCTATACGGCCGCTCGACCGCCCTTTCGCGCTGCACCCGCCACCGGTAAAATATTGGCCAGCCGTGGCGATTATCGCGCTTCTTCTGTTTCGAGGCTGCGCGATGAGCTTTTTGCCGGATGCCGAGTTGGCGCCCGAACTGCGAGCGTCGCTTCGCGTATTTCGCTCGAGAGCCCGCCGAGAAGCACGTAACAATTTCGATCAAGACGAAAGCGCGAGTTTGTTCTTGCTTTTCCGGCGCGCGACAGCAACGAAATAGTGGGCCGGCGGGCGCGCGCACGCGCGTTGAGAGATTTTTCCGCGCCATTCATCTTCCTATCAAAGCTTCATAGCCCGCGCGAGGCCTCCTAATCCCCCGGAGGATTCAATTTCTCGGTGGCGTGTACAGCTCACTCCTGAAATCTACGCGTATGCGTGCTTTCTCACGTCAAAGAAGAAGAAGAAGAAGAAGAAGAAGAAATCTAGATGCATCGGACGGAGAAACAAAGACGCAGCGGAGTCTGTTATCTCGAACGGAGGAGACCCGATGCACCTTGTGCACGAGCTGTCGGGAAAGAAAAGAGCAGCCGCGCGACAAAGGGGAATAATAAAAGTACCGGGAAAAAAGGTCATCCTCCTTGGCGTTGCATTCAGCTTTTGACGAGGAGAAAAAAAAAACGCAGCAGCTTTTCCGACGGGGAAGGAGAGTGGAGGAAAAAAGGAATAAAAATGCGCGCGCATCTAGGAATAAAGCGAGAGAGGCGTCGAGTAATGGGTTTTTAATTTAACCGGAGAGTCGTGACCGGTCGCCAATGTTGTATGCGGCGAAGAGCCGTCGGATGGAGAGGATGACGCATCTTAGGAAAGGAATATCAAATGAACGACGACGACCAAGAGCCGTTATGTAGTCATGCTGCGCCTCTGGCTGTCCCATACTTCCTACTACGATGCGCGCGCGCGCGCGCGCAAGTCAGTCTCTCGCGATTACGTCCACGTGCATTCGCGCGCGCACGCACACACGAGCCAAAATAACCGACTGGTATCTCATTAGCAGCCGCTGTTTTCTCCGAACCCACCAAGCTTCTTTTTTTTATGGAGCGACTGTATTTTTTGAGGTGTCGCCGACGACCAATGCTGCCGACAAATTAATACAATGACTGCTCGTAACGCTTTTCCATAAATGTTCGACTCGTCGAAAGTGCGTTGTTTCATTCAATTTCGTTCGTTACACGGTTTCGTTTGGGCTTGGCGTTCATTCTCGCTGTGTATCCTGTTATACATTCTATTGTTTTAATATGATTCACATTCGTTCGAGTTTCCAATGATTTTTTTCTCGTCCGATATTAACTGTTCTGTACCGTACGAGTAAGGCATCACGTGAATCGTATGATTTGAACGTGTTTAAGTGTCATTGCATACTGCGTTAATTATATTGCTCAGGACATCATTCGAGCGTTTGCATAAAAAATAAGACAGCAAAAGAGTTAAATTTGTGGCGCGAATTTTATAACTCTAAGAGATTAGCGTCGCAAAGTTTCAAAGATTGATGCTAATTTGCTGAGAAAAATTATGCAAGTAAAATTATCTGACATTAATCTTTGATTCCGAGACGAGAACAATATAAATTGATATAACAGGCCACCCACGAAGCGAATCAAGTGCACTGGAAGCTGTCATGTCGCGTGCAAATAACAGTTCCCGGCGCACATCGCTCCGTGGAGATGCAGTTCGTTACACCTTTTCTAGTCATGCCGTGGGCTTCCAGCTTCGACGTTCAATTTGATACTCGATCTTACGTGCATGATGTTTTGCGGCTCACCGTGGTATCTCCAGCGGAGCGAGTGCGGCAAAATGCCGAGCCGAGCCTGGCAATGCGAAATTAACATTGCTCGCTGAGTGGATGCTGCACCCGTGGCAAAATACAATGCGCGAGAGCTCATTTAATAATGAAAAGAGCCAGCGAGGCCGAGGGCGGGCGGACTCCGCGCCGCTCTCTCGACGGCGCAGTTGCGAAGCTGGCCGCGAGGCTCGCCACCCTCGTCACGATGAAACAATCGCCCAGGAAATCCACGTGGCTCGGCTTGGCGGACGGAGCGCTTTTCCGAAGGGTCTCCCCCGCTTGTAATTGACGCGCATCGTCGATTGGCCGCGAGCAAGTCCGCGATAATCCTTGGATTCCGTTGGCTTCGCGAGTCGATAATTCGTAACGACGGCCGAGTGCCAGTTATCGACGCGTCCGGGCCAAAGAAAAGTCGACGACTCGACGAGGAGATCGAATCGGCGAATCGGCACGGAGGCCCGCGAGTATTTTGCAAAAAGTGACCGATTGGAGAGCGGTGGCGCGTCGTGCGCATCGAAGGAGGACGAGCGAGACGTCTTTATTCGCACCATTAACAAGGCAGAAGGCGCCGCGCCAGTGTGGCTTTATCGGGGACGAAGGGAGCCGGGCGTCCGTGCCGAATCTCGTCGTTCGAGTGTTTCTCACCTCGGCAATTCTGCCGAGTGATAAATTTACCCGGGTGCGCGCGTTCGCGGGTATAAGAATGCCGAGCGGCTTACATGTGTAATTGGGAGTCAAATGCGCGGAAAAAGCTGGCAAATAATGGCGCTGTTAAATACAAGGTTTATACCTTAATGGCGCTTCGGCTGCAACTATCCGAGAGAAAGAGAGAGAGAGAGAGAGAGAGAGAGAGAGAGACCTTCATTTGAAACTGGATTTTCTTGCGATTTTGCGTGTGATTATACCTTTCGCGCGCAATTCCCTCAAAGAAATGTAGCACTGCACCGCTGAGAGCTGTGCAGTATAGTACTTAGAAATTCAAGTTTAATGGTTTTATTGTGGAGATGTGCGCAACTGAAACTATACTTTTCCTGTACGTGGAAGTATTTGCGAATGATTTTATAGGAATCTATCGCTATTTTACTATCGACTTCGCTTATGTACGCCATCTATTTTGTAAGCATTGTAATTTCAAGTTGGAGACCAAAACACTTCCACCGAGCCTCACGCTCGATACAAATTAAACAACGGAAAAAAAAGAAGATACCAAAAACGCATGGTTTGCTGCCTGAACTAACGATCAAGCTATATCGAGAACCTTACGTTAAATTTACCTCTGCCGACACCGAATTTGGTAATAAAAAACTCAATGTGCCAGCCCTCTAGCTATGATTTTTACGCTCCAATAGCAACCTTTGCGCTGTTAAAACGCCACAAAAGTGGGTCCAATAGATGGACGCACGTCAGTCATCACGTAACAGAAGAAGAATCCGCGCGATGTTCAATGCCAATCACGAGTGCACAAGTCCAGTTAACGGAGACGATTTAAAAAGCAAGGAGAGGGGAAGATATAAAAACGCAAGCGTAGTGTTGGGGATCGCAGCTGAATGAAGGATTCCCAATCGCACCGCAAGACTTTTTTTTTGCAAGCACATCGCGGCGGCAGCAAGTGGCTCGAGCTCGTCCAATAACGGATTTCCGGCCAAAGAAACGCACCTCTCCTCGGCACCTTATCCTGTGCCTGCCTCGGCGCGCAAGACATCTTCGGCTCTCGCAATAGCATGACAATGGTCCGTTGGTCTTCGCGCACGATGCTCGCCGTGTAGCTTTTTCTTCTCCTCCGTCTTCTTCTTCTTCTTCTTCCATTAGGGCTGTACAGCTATCACGAATTTGAACGGTTCAGCGCAGGACAATAACCCTGCTCCCGCGGCCGCGGCGGCCACCGCCGCCGCTGCCGGCCTGTAGTCAAGGGATTATTGAGCAATTTGACCGACGCGCCGAGGAGCGGCTGCTCCTCCCTTATCTCCATCGGCGCGCGTACTCGTATGTCGATGCGCCTGCCGCGCGGGCATTGTGCGCGCGCAGACTGCTCCTTACCCGTTGAGTTACGGCCACGGCGGGCGGGCCTCCGTCGAAAACTCCCTCGACGAGAAAGCCGCGGACGCGAGCGGCGCGCGTCGCCCGCTCGATCGCTTTCAACGACTCATTACCGGCGCGCTCGTTGTTTCGCGCTTGCGTAACAACGCGTTGCATCGATTATTCGACGCGATATTGGCACGGCCTAATTAAGCTTTGCCAGCGTTTCGTTGCACGTGTACGCGCCGCTGCTTTGCCGCCTGTCGGCTTTCGATTTATTATCGTTATACCACGGAGCAAAGAAAAACGACATCGCCATTTTTCATAACCAGAGGATCGCCGTTAATGAACACGACGTAGCCGTGCTGCTTTCGAAGAAGGCATCGCGATAATAACTTACACCTTTCGCGGCGGATGGGGGCGGGAAGAGGGGTGGTGGTCAGCAGGCGAAAAAACTTATAAACATTAGCTCGGCCGACGTACAGTCAATGTGGCCCGCCGCCGCCGCCGCCGCCGCTGCTGCTGCTCGTCTCTCGCCAATACGCGCTCGAAGACAAACGATCCTAAATCCACGGGAGCTCGACCGGGGCTAAAAGCCTCGCGGCTCTCGCCCGTCCCACCTGGTATTTACCAAGATCCGTGCTCTTCTCTCCGGCCAGACGAAGGTCTAAAAAGGGCAGTGCAACGATCTCACAATAATGGAGACACCTCGTAGGCTTTCAAATCACGACGCGCGACAAGTTATAAATTATTAATAACCCGCGCGCGTCCGTAAGACAGCTTCGCCGGCGTACTTTATGCGCCGCCGTCTCCGCCTGCGTAAATTTTCGCGGCACGTATTTCACTCTCGCTCCCGTACCGGCGCGCTCTTGAAAAAATCGCGGCGACCCTACGCCCGACTCGTCCCCTCCCGCCCGCCGCAATTAACGTGTCAATTATCGCCGCCTCGTTTTTATTAGCGCCGCCTTGTAATAATGCTCGCGAGCGCCGATATATGCGGGGCCGTCGCTCGCGCTCCTCTTAATAAATCATCGACGCGCGCCGTTCAGTTGGCACTGCTACTGTTCGCAATGCGCCTTCGCCCGAAGAGTAGGGCAGGAGAAAGGATATCGGTTGATTTTGCGCGCGCGCGCGCGCTCGCGAGCTTCGGTTATGTCGCTGCCGCGACCGGACGGACAAAAACGAGCGCTTCATTGATGGCAGATTTCATGTCATCTCATTCGTGTGATTTGCATGTTTTTTGACATCTACGAATCGACACGCGCCTTACGTACAGTTGCACAAAAGCGTCTCGTTTGTTCGTCGTTCAATTTAACGATGATTGCCATTTTTGAAAAAGCCGATGTGTGATCGCGCGGTGAATCATCAACAGGCTTGATGTGATTTGTCGTGTATATACCTATACAGTTTAGTTATAGCTAGTGCAGCCTGAGGCTGTAAAATTATACGTTGTCACGCTTGTTTTAAACGTTTTATAATGGATCGCATAAAAGAACAAATGAAAATGTTCCACCGCTTTATTGCGTGCACTCTCGTGTCTTTATGGGAAAGCTGTCGCAAGAGAGGTGCTAATTTTGTTTCGTCGATTTACAATCTCCCAAAGAAAATCGAAGCTTCGAGTAAGGTCGAGATATGTTTCGCGCGACACCGACGCGACCAGACACCAACGATACATCTCCGACGCAGACGCCGTGTCAGGGCTTTTCCATGAATCGGCAATTTCGATGTTTACGTGCCCTCGGGTTGGGTAGCGGCGAGAGATCCCACTGCGCTATATAGTTAATTTGCGTCGGCTGCCTCTCTCCTCGCGCCCGGGTCCGCCGACGTCGAGAGCCCTCGAATTCTACGCGCGCCCGTCCACGCGCAGCGCGAGCGGCGACGGCGCGTCTACGAGCGCGTGGAATGCGAGCGAAAGCGAGGAGGCCCTGGACAAAGAGGAGAGAGAGAGGACGCGAAGCCGATCGATCATCGCGCGCGGGCATAGATGACGAAGGGTTCTACGCCGGGCTCGGCCGGGCGCACGCGCGCGAGTGCGAAGGTACCCGCGAGATATCGGCGAGGGATATGGGCTCTCGCCGAAGCTATTGCCTCAAGGCCGCCTCCGAGTGTGCATGTGTTAAAGCCCTGGCGGCGCGCATTCTTCCACACACACATGCGCGCGCGCGCGCGCGCCAAAGCTTTATAGACGGCAAGGTCGCTCGCTCGGCCGGAGCCACCTTACTTTAAGCCGTATAACCGCATTTGTTTTTTCTTTTTTCTCTCCTTTCTCTCTCTCTCTCTCTCTCTCTCTCTCTCTCTTTTGCATTTTATTTTCCTTTTTTCTTTTTCTTTTTTTCTCTTCGTTTTTCCGAAAGACCGAGAGCGAGAGAGATCGATGAGCAAGCGCTGAGGGATAATGAACGATTTCGCGGTGTGCTGCTGCTGCGGTCTCGTGCGCGCGCTAGCATGCCTTTCCGATGTTTTATGCATATACCACTTGGCCGTGGCCAGCGCAACGCCACCGCGCACGGGCAGCCACGCACTCCTTTCTGCTTGTGTGCAAGCTGAAACTGATTGGTAAAAAAATTGGCCGCCTACTCGCGTGCGATCAAAGACTGCCTGCCAGCGATGGGGCAATCGCAGGTCGAGGTGGCGCTGATAACGAGCTGCGCGGCGTGCCGGACGTTGGATTCAGCTACCTTGGAAAGGCGCCGGGCAATGATGACCCTTCGAAACCGACCTGTCCCGATTTGCATGCTCGATCCTCCTTTTCTGAAAATTACGTAAAAGCGCCGTTCCCAAGTTATTCGAGATGTCTTATAGCAAGCTCCTTCCTCGAAAAAAAGAAGCGCGCAAGTTTGCACCGCTTAAAATCAATAATTTGACGTTTTACGGGATGATTGACACGCGCGAGTCCGCATACAGCTAATTGCGCTCTCTGGGTATTAACATTTAGCGCTCGCGAGGCAGGCCCGGAATCCACGCCCAGCTGCACGAGAAGGCAGAACTGGTATATTTGTGCCCCGGAGCTTTCGAGCCCGAGAGTACCAATCAAATTAGAAGCACTGAGAGCAAATAGACGCTTGGATGAAAAACCACCTCATGAGCGCGACTCGTGCCGAGAAAAGGGATCGGGATGCTCTCTCGAAATAATCCTTTAATTATAACCTGCAGGCCTCTCGCGGCCTGTGAACTGGCTCGTATATCATTTCTATGTCTCTTTCTCTCTCATCTGGGGAGCAGGCGCACGCACGAAAAAGGGTCTACGAATCCAGCGATCGAAATCCGTTCGCGAGAGCAATCTTTGGTCCTTTGTGCTGTCGTAGGATAGCTATAGTCTTGGAGGAGGAGGAGAGAGAGATGCGCGCAGAATCTCGCGTTGCACGAGAGGAGAAGCCAAGACGGGATAGAAGAGAGAACGAGAGAGAGAGAGAGAGAGAGAGAGAGAAAGAGAGAGTAGGGACAGGAATAGCCGCGAGGATGACGTAAGCACATCCTGGCCACTCGCGGCCGTCGACTGTACGCCTGGCCGCAGTGGCGTAAGACGCTAGAGGGACGAGCTTAGCGCACTGCCACCATGCACTTATATAGCTTTCGCACGCTGAGGCCTGTAAATCCTCTTTACCGCTCATTTTCGGCCCGCTACGCGCACGCATCACCCTGCTCTCTCGCGTTTTCACGAAAGCCCGTCTCACGCCTCTTCTCCAGATTTATCATCGTCAATTGACCGTAAGATCGGAGCTCGACTTTTCCTTGTAGTTTTGCGGTTGATACTTTTCAATCGTACCGTAGAACGTTTACTCGTCGTTGTGAACTCATTTATTTGTTGCGAACGATCGACTGCAGCTCACGTGGTCGGGCGAAGTCGCGACAATTGTTACCCAACGAAATTGCTTGCCTACCACGCGCAAAACCAACGTCCAGTGTCGTTAACGTCGCGCGGAAAACGATGGGCAGTTGGGCAGTCGGCTGCGTATAATCCAGAGCGAACAGGACGAATGCCCCTAAGGATCTGCTAACCTGGCTCCCTTCCCCCGAAGGAAGCAAGTCGCGTGGTGGTCGATCACCGTAGCTCGCGACTGCAGCCGGCCGAAAATGCGCGGCGCAGTTAGAACGGCGTCGAGCACAAAGAGATAGCGAGCGCGAAGAGAGGCGCAGAGCGCGCACGCGGGGATGATGGCAGCGGCGAGCAGGCCGTCGTGTCTCTGACCTCTGCGAGTATCTGCGCGCTGCGCCAGGCAGTCCGCGGCGGCTTCGGCTGTACGTGCACTGTGTGCGCGCGCGGAATAGCACGAACGGGACGCGGGCATTTGTCGCCTCTCTCTCTCTCTCTCTCTCTCTCTCTCTGTCTCTCTCTCTCTCTCTCTCTCTCTCTCTCTCTCTCTCTCTCTGTCTCTCCTCTCTCGCATATAGCAGCCGGCCCCCGCGCGCCAGTTTGTCAAGATAAAACTCAGTTTTTTCTCTCCGTCGCCGCCTCTTGCCTGCCAGCATCCCTCTTGCGCCGCGCCGGTTGTTTGTTTCTAAGGTGCGCGCGCGCTCCAACGAAATCCCTCTTCGAGCCTTGCCTTCCTTTTATCGTCTTTGCTTTTAGCGCCTGATTGTTTCCTCCTTGTTATACACGCGCGCGCGAGTCATATGTACACACGTCCCGCGGTCCTTTTCCTCGCGTTGCTGCGTTATGTTTATTGCTTTGAGGCTCGCTGTAATACAGCTTCGCGCGCGCGCACCTACAGCCAAATAAATGCTTCGGCGTCGAGTGTGATTGATAAGCTGCACAGTTGATAAATGCAATAAGTGCGTCACGAGCGCGTCGTTGCAGCCGCCGAGAATATATACTTTAATTCGCTCCTCCCGCGTTGTTTCATTGAGCGGGATCTTTAAATAGCTCGCTGCGGCTAGACTGGTTTTTCCCTACCTTTTTTTTTCGTTTGTTTATTGCACGACGACTCTGTGTATACTTACGCATGCACCAATGTGCGCAGAATGCCCACTTAATTGTAAGGCCTTTTGCTTGAGAACGTACACACCGTGCCGATTACTATCTACGCATATGAAATATGATGGATAGCTGAGGCGTATAGAACGCTGTCGCACAATGGACCGATCGTAACAATGAAATTTTCAAAATTACGTAGAGCAAGAGCCGCATTAGGCATATTACCATACGTTTCGAGACACTTGATTCTCGCGATCGCGTGCTGCTCAATTTATTAATCGTGTATGTCACTCAGACGCGTCTATAGTTTGCGACTGAGTTCTTAAAATTATTACGCGTGCCAGAAAGTTCGGAATCCTATCATGAATAGAACTCGAGAGCAATGGAAACTAAAAAGAAGAGAGCCGATCGAAGACATAACCATTCGGAAGCATTCACCCAAGTAAGTCGTGATTAATTGATCTCCCTCGCTCGCATTCTTTAAAACATCACGAATTCAAAAGACAACGAGTCGTACACGCATAAGCAGCATCCGCGAGTTCTTCACGCCTGGTAGTTTGCCAACTCTTTTCTCTAGCCTACGTTTCAACTCTCTCTCGACGGAGCTCGTTCACTACTAAACGTTATGTGGGTAATTGCGTGGGCGCTTGAGGCGTGGGCTCTCTTGGCCTTCGAAGTCCTTCGGGAGAAACTTTTGCGTGGGTGAGGCGCGCGCGCGCGCAAGACTTGTCACAACAACAAGCAATATTGCGAGCGTGCCGTAACAGTAAAAATACAGAAAGACGACACCACGCGACCACCAATTTTTTCAATGATGAAAAGCCTGCCGCGTTGATGCAATGGTACAGCGACAATGACGCTTGTTTCTACTTTATTTTTGGATGCTGTCGGATGTGGGAGAGATATACTTTTTCGATTCTTTATGGCGTGAAAGGCTATCCAATGAATATTAACGCAGTACAGTGACTCATTGTTCTATAAGTAAGAATAGCATCGAGTTCCTTTTTTTCTGAATAATATTTACTCTTGGAGACTACTGTTAATTTGTCCACTTTGCGTGACATTGGGAATTTTCCACTATGATTCGCGATAATTATAAAACACAATTTTCAATGATCGCTCACGGCTGTATTTCTCATATTAATAAAGTTTCATACCGATGTTCAAATTATAAAATAAAATTAGTAATTCGTTTTAAGCGTTGGCTGCAGCTTTCTTCTGAGCTTTGCGCAGTTGCTTCCTCTTCGCTACCTCAGACTCTTCGTGCAGACGTCTCTTTTTCCGTTTCAACCAAATCTCTTTCATCCTATCCTTTTTACCCTCCTTCATGCTTTTGTAAAGCTTTCGGTATTTGTTGGGAACTAACTTCTCACGCAAACGGAACTCTTGACTTTCTTGACGACTCTTTTCATACGGATCCTCCTTTACTATCTTGCCGCTTTTTACTTTCATTTTCTTTTTCTGTGGGAATAAATTTACAGATATATTTAGGATATGCGTTCGATATATTTACTTAAAACAAAATACCTTTTGTAATCTTTCCGTTTCTTTAGAATCTTCAATGACAGACTTTTCAGCTTTTTTTTTACTCTTTTCTACAACGACTTCCGGCTCTTCCTCGTCTTCATCTTCTTCTCCTTTTTCCTCCGCCTCGTCGCTCATATGATTGTTGTCCTCATTATCTTCATCTTTTGTTTCATCTTCTTCAGTGCCTTTCTCTACCTCCGAATCATCATCCATTTCATCGTCTTCTTGAGCTGTAAATCAAACGATAATAACAATTAATGTAATAAAATTTAAACAAGGCATTACTTTTTCATCTCTGGTCATAAAATAGTTCTTAATGAACCATCCGAGAGCACGTACCGTAATTCAACCTATATTCCGGATCCATTAATGCTCTTTCCTCAGGCGGAATGTATTCTTGATTGCGGCGCGGATCCGAAAATGGTGAAAGATGCGGGGGCAGCTTACAACCCATCAAATATTTTTCAACAGGTAACAGCTCTCGAGCATTAATACAGTCGAAAATCCATTGAGGCTGAATATAATACCTGGAATCGTAAACATTTTGTGAATACACAGCGGCAGTTAAATGTTTTGTTCTTATTATTCAAGTAATTTAATAACACAAGAGTCTTGTCTATACATAAAGTTTAAATTTTAGAGGGCCGGGGTTTTGAAAAATTTGTTAATCGCATTTTTCTAAAGAAATGTGATCTAGGGTCCATAAGTTAGGGCCAAACTAAGTTGGGATGTTATCAGATCAGACCCCTTACGTCTAGAGGCGCATCCCGGTCCGATACAATAAAGCCAAATATCAACATTTTCGAAATTTAAAAATAATATTCAATTGCATTATTCTTTTTTTTTTCATTTTTAGCTTAATTTAAGTTTTATATTATACTTATTATACTAAAAAAGATTTACCATAAGTAATTGATTAGTTACTATTTGTAAAATATAAATAAATAATTTGATTTTTTTACGTCTCTAGGTATTTTCTGGCCCTCTAAAGGTTAAAGCGTGAAAATATCGAAAATAAAATTTAAACAAAAATCTGAGAACGAATTAATTTAAAAAATCAAGAACATGGCATTAAAAATTAAAAAGAGAATAGTCTTTACCTGGAAAGGTACTGATTATCCATACTAGATCTGTCTACAATATGATGTGTTATAGTTTCATCATTTACGTCAAATGTTGAGCCAACAAATAACAATTTGTCCCATGAAACTTCGCCTCCAAAACAACGAATTACGAAAACAAGTGATTCCCTAGGTACTTCTCTATTTATATAAAACTTCAACCCTTTAAATAAAGTTTTTAATTTTTTAATTTTTTCGTATTCAGCTTTGATCTCATCAATTTTGGCTGCATCATTTTCTGTGAACGTATCAATTTCTACTTCTTCTTCAGCTTGTACTCCAGGAGTTAGAGTAACCAGTGGAACATTAAGAGCACTTATCCTTTCAGAGGCAAAAGCTCCAGCATCAACAAGTGCTTGTTCAGATGTACCTACAATCATTGAATAATCGATGAGTGAGATAAAGTTCTATTTCTTCAAATATCATTAAGCTTTTGACAAAGTACTTACCAACACTGCTGAATTTGGGTGGATAATACAAATTTAATGTGTGATAGAGTCTATAGTTTACAAATCCAAGCATGATAATGTAAAATTCAACGAAAGTGGACATCATTTTAAAATCTACTTCTGACTTTTTCTGTGGTTCAAAACCAAATTGATGAGGCACAATCCAAGTAATAGTCTGCCCTTTTATTTCAGCTTGATAATAATATCCTTTTATCGATATGAAAACTTTCCTAAGAGCTTTAGCATAAATGACAGCATGCATAAACTCTACTGTGAGTCTTCGACAAAGTATACTTTGATCTCTTGGTATGTGTGGCATTGAAGGGAAAGTACTAAACAAGAAACATAAAGTTAGACAATCATCCAAGTCTTTAAGTGCATCTATAAAAGTTGGATATCTTTCTTTGACAATGTGATCTAGTTTTATTGTTGGGTGATTTTTTAGGTATCTCTTCATTTCTTTGAAATCTCTTAAGGCCTTTGCTCTACCTACTTTTCTTGCAAATATCTACAATAATAATAAAGAAAATAATAATAGTACATTTAATTACTAAATTAAACATGGTATAAAGTTAGTTAACCATACCTTGTAATCCCTGAGCTTCCATATTATAGGTTCATGCATCAAAAACTGAATGTCCTTTTTGTGATAAAGGATTTTTATACGAGTATCCCCCTTCTGTGCCCTTTTGCGATTCCGAGGTTCTCTCGGATAAATTCCTTTTATGATACATAATCTGCGAAATTCGTTCAAAGACAATTGCAGTTTTTTCAATGCTTGTTTTCTTGTGAGAAACTGCGTTGCCTCTCCGGCCTCGTACTAAAAAGATCATCACAAAATATAAAATTTAATAAATTTTTCTTATATATAATTATATATAATTTACTTCACTTATAATTATATATAATTTACTTCACTGTTAAATCATAACTTGAAATTAATGTACACTTAACCTCATCAGATACATTTTTACGAATTTAACGAGAAATTACCTTTTTCTTACCGATGACCACCATTTTATATGGTTCTAAAAATAAAAATTCAGCAAATAAAACACTATTTTTGTCTAATAACTCATTTCGTTATCCACATAATTATACAATTTTTGAATATACACGTTGACATGCGTTCGTACACGTGCCTATTATCTTTTTAAGGCATTATCGACCGAGTATTTTTTGTTGAAATTGGAAATTTCAGTTGGTATAACTGCATTGGCAAAAACTTTGAATCTATGCATATTTTTCTATTCTGTGCACGAAATTCTTGCTATTTAATGTAAAGTTATTCAATCACTAATACAAGAACTACAGAATTAATTACCAATGAGTCAGATGTTATTAAGTTGTGCAACAAATAGTTTATGTATTTTTGGCTAGTATTGTTTTTATGTTGTGTAAAAAGTAATTGGCAGTACCATTTTAATACTCCATCTATCTACGCTAGTTTGAATCTCATCAATATAATCACTGATTTCGTTGTTTACCAAAAGCTGGTAAAAATATTTTAGATTAATATATAGATCGAATCTGTCACTAGGTCACTTGTAATTTTATATTTTTATCTATATAAGAAGTTGATTTTTTCGCCATACATAATACAATAAGTAGAATTGATAGTCGTGTGTTATGGAAACACCGGAGAATTTAATAAAATGCTTTGACGAAAAAATTCAATGGGGCTGGGGACATGGTCGAACAATTGAAACTTGTAGAAAAAGTTGAAGGTGTTGACAAACTAATAAGAAAAATTCAACAAGAAGTAAAATTTCTTAACAAAGTATTATTATTCATTATTGAGTATATCTGTAAATATGTGCATGTATTAATATCTCATATTCAATTGTTATTAAGGTACGAGCTACAGGTAAAGTCAAAAAAGAGCATTTACAAAGCACGAATTTAATTCATTTGAATGCTATAGTAAATAGACTCTTATCTGCTAATGATCCTGTCAACGTTTTAAAACCATTCAAGTATCAAAACTCAAGATTAGAAATAGATATTGTTTGTGATGGAGGTTTAAGTTGGGTCAAAGTTATTGCTCGCAATGCAAAAGCACTTACACTCATCTCCAGAGGCAATGCTGAATATGGTCAAAAGTCAGTTTTTGATCAAGCAGAATCTTATTTAAAATGTGCTAAAAATCATCCACACATGTATAGACCACCAGATATTGTATTTTATTTTGCCTGTGGTATAGAAAAACCATTAGCAGAGAAGTTGGAAAATTCTTTAGGTATCATTATTGAAGGAGATATTATAAATTCTGATTATGATGATAATGATATAATAAATGGTAAAATTAAAATAAAAGTAAAATTATGATTTGTACCATGGTTATAACCTCAACTTATAATTTTTATATTTTACAGATGACTTATTACGTTCAGAGTCAGAGACAGAATCTGAAGAATCTACAAGTAATAATGTCTATGATTTATTAGACTTGAATACCAATGTTGAAACTACTGATATTACAATACTCAATTTAGATGTTTCAACTTTACTTGCTTATGTGACAAATATGACCAATGGTTATGCTAATTTCATTTACATCGAACCCCTGCTCACTACACAGGCTGAGTGGGAAAGGACTCGGCCTATAAAACCAGTATTGGATAATTTGTTTCAAAATAAAGAGCTGGTAGTATGTCAAACTGCATATGACAATTTCACAAATATCATCAATCTAATTGGTGGACCTATTGAAAAAAAAAAGAACTGAAGATTTATTAAATAGAGTGAAAATTGTTGAAGACATTCCACATGGAAGAATAATGGATTTGAATCTAGGTGGTAAAGTTAAAGAACGATCAAGACTTGTTTTTGCCAGTGGAGAAAATTTAAAAAGTATTACTGTATCTGCCAATGAAGGATTTGTTCGTGCTGCAAGGATGCAGGTACAATATTCAAATTTATTCTCTAGAACATTGTACTAAAAAATGTCAACTAATTAAAAACTTATTACAGGGAGTGGAGTGTATGGTATTTATTCACGAACCACGATCTTTATCTGAAATGAAAGAACGAAATGCCGCAAAAATCGAGTCTTCTTGACATGACTTATCTCACAATAGTCTAGCGCTTTTTTGGACATAATGATATTAATATTTATGTTTTTTATACAAATATTTAATAGAATGCAATCATTACGTAATATTATTGATTATATATTATTTGAAAATTATTTATTAAATGTTGAATAATTGTTTTCGTACAAAATTATAGTCAGTTTAATCAGAGTTATTAGCTGCTTTACTCTCCAAGTTTTTTTCAAATTCTGAAATAATGAAAGCCACTTTATCTCAATACTTTCGTTAAAATGTCAAGTGACGAGAGAGAAATTAAGTGATGATACCAACCAGCAATGTAATTGAGAAAATATGGATTCTTGTCTTTGGCAAGTGCAATGAACTCTTTGCATTTAACGTGGTTGCCGAGTGACCGATGGCACTTGGCGCTATTAAGTAAAGCCTTGATGTTGGCCTCGTTGACCTTTAACGCCCATTCGCAATCAAGTAGTGCCTTCTCGAAAAGGCTTAGTTTCATGTAAGCAAGAGCGCGATTATTCCACAATACTGTAGAATCGCGTCTTTGGTCTAAAGCCTTTGTAAAGTATGTAACAGCTTTCTCGTAGTTGCTTTCTTTGAAGGCGCCATTTCCAATTCTTTTGTAAGTTTCTGCACGCTCGTTGCGAGTTTTGCGATCTTCTGACCTGGCTTGTGCATCCTTTTCAACGCTTCGTTTGAAAGCTTCTGTTGTTTAACAATAAGTTCAAATTGTTTTGATATAGATTCATAATTTAATTCAAACCAAATCAAATGCTTAAAAATTAGATGAGTCAAAATGCAAATTTAATGATCTTACCTTGCGACATTTGGTTTGGATCTGCATCTTCAGCAGAATACGTATTAATTAATGTGCGATTTGATTTTATCTTCAGCTCTTCGTCTTCTGATATATCACAATTGCGACTCTTCCCTAAAATTTCATCAGCCAAATGTATTCCTTGCCGTTGTTCGGTTTCATTTTCAGATGAGAGCTGTTTAATTATTTTTTCTTGAAAACGAGTAAGATATCAATCTTTGAACTAGTGCAACAATTAATTATTGTAATAGATAACAACTGTCATTTATTTTTTATAAATGCATACCAACTTCGGTGACGCGATGCATGAAGTTCTGAAATTCCTCTTCTGTACCTTTCCGTTTTTCATCCATATTGGAAAAAACTTTAGAGACCTCTTCATTCATGCACGAGTTAAGATTGTCCAATTTTATATCATTTTCCATCTTAGAAATAAAAATATTTCGAAGTTCTGACTGCTTGTAATTTTTTAGCTCAATTTACTTGTTATTCGTATTGCCATGGATACGCACATGTTATGTGAATCGATATTTACATAATGAATCACTATAATTTTTTATTTGACATGATTTTTACTAAAACGTATTTGACACAGATGGTTGCAACTCTGTATTCATCAATACATGTTATGTATATTAATTCGCTCCTGTGACAAGTATAATGATGCCAAATGACTCTTTAGGTATAAGTGATGTGCTGTTTGAAGAATTAAGATTTAATGAAACCATCGTATTTTAGTAAATGAATAAAAATAATGAAGCAACCATCTAATGAAAGAAGAACAATCACCGTACTTCTGGATCAAAAATTTAATGTAACAGTAAAATATTTGAATTTAAAAATTGATCAACAGTTGATAAGTTTGTTCCCTGCCAAATGAAATCGTATAAAAGTTACTTGTACAACTTGCAGAACTTGAATTATTATGAAGGCTGCGTAGCAGAAGTGTTTTAAATCACCATTGTTGGAAAGTTGAAAAATTTAGGCATAGAGCATTCAAATAGGTCAACAAACAGTAAACAAAAGAAAAAAGACGCGCTTGCTAAAGGGAACGTTCAACGATACGATTGCTGCGGGGAGAGAGGGAAAGGCCGCGAAGGCGCGCGTTCGTCGTCGCTGCTGCGTCAGTATCTCGTGAACTTCCACGGTGTGTTATTGTGCTTCTTTGTAATAACCGTCTCGTGATCCACCTTTTCTATCCGCGAGAGAAAAACGACTCTCAGATAACCGCATCAGTTTCTCGATTGTATCACAAAGGAAACTCGCGTGCGCTATTAGCGTTATATAAATAAAAAACAGTGCCTTTAAAAGAGGAAGAAGAAGAAAGAGCGTGCGCAATGGCGGACGACGGCCACGAGAACGGGACAAGCAACGGTGGTGATGTGCCGGAGATCGAGCTCATCATCAAGGTAAGCAAACAGCGTACACGCATACGCGCTGTTCAGAGACTAGCTAGATTCATACACGTAGAAATACATACGTGTTGGCACTTCCGCCAACTGTTGTCACCGCGAGAGCAGCCAGCGACGCGGCAATGGGCGTGGAGGTTCCTCACACACGCACCACCTGGAGCTCGCTCTCTTTCGCTGCCAACACGCCGTTGTCCTTCTTCGTTCTCGCGGTGGAATGAGCGAGAGAGGTTATTGTTACTTCCGCTGAATGGGTTGCATGCAACTAAAAATGTCTAATTGTGTAATAGAAGGCCGAGGTTTTTGCTATTTTGTGATCAACTTGCACTCTGCGAATTGTCAAGGAGTTATTAATGCTGATGCCGAACCTCTGCGAGAAAGAGAGAGAGAGAGCCACGTTTATTTGGCATTCCCACAACACACGGAGAAACGCATCGTAATCGTGAATTAATGCAGCACTGTTTTAATATCTCGTCAGACCTGAGTCATCGCGCGTAAATGCGAGTGAAAAAACAATTTTTGCTATTAGATCTGTTAACATCGTCATTTTGATCCTACTTTCCCGATGACTTTTAGTAAAATACTGCAGTAGCTTTAACCGACTTTTCTCGTGTTTGAATGAATACCCACCTTTTGTTTCTTTTTCTCGCTCTGTACTGATCAACAGGTTCGCTCTAGATCTGGGCGTATTTACGTTTAGCACTGCTCCGGGTATTTCCGCATTTTCGACGCAAATATGTATTTCTGCAAACTACTCGAAAGACAAACGTGCATTTTAGCTACAAGAATCGAACAATTTTTCAAGTATATTTCCGCATACTCCAAAGAGAGATTCCAAGTGTTATACAACAACAAATGTTGTGGACTAGCCAGTTTTAAAAAAAAGAGGATCTTTCGCGCACCGTATACTCGGATTATCAATTACCCCGTCACTTTTTTCCGCAAAACCACGTTCTCCAAATAAAACGAGGAGGCAAAGCCATTCGACAGGAAGGATGAGCACATACGCACTCGGCAAAGAGAGCGATGTTGCCGAAATGCTGCGGGGATCCGTGCCGGATTTTCGCTTATTTCTCTGTTTCGCCGACGCGCTCCTGCTTTTTTTCTTTTTTTCTTTTCTTACAACGACGATGCACGCGCTACTGCTTCGCGAATAAAATGTCAAACTGTACGGCGTCGCGATAATAGAAAGCCGCTGCCGGCAACTCGCTCAGCATTTTTTCTTTATCCGGGGCGGTGAAAATCGCGTGTTATTTTTCCTTTGCAGCCTGCAACTTCAAAACTCGTGGAGGTTTTACTATCGCGAGCGAGAGAACGTCGAGGGAAATGGCTTTTTAGAAGGCGTAAATGTGGTTTATGGACTTCCTCGAAATTGTTTTGCGGGGTGAAAATCTCGTTTTTGTTTCGCGCCGCAACACGGTCTTTTACGCGAATTTGGGTTACCAGAGTATTTTCTTCAAAGCGCATCAGTCAAAATTGACGGCATTGATAATACTCGAGGAAGTAGTCGACATCTCGTTAAAACGACAACGATGAAACTAGAGGTCTCATACAGCAGAGTCGATTCGGGGCTTCCGTTGAAGTTTTACATCTACATCGTAAAGTTTCAACGTAAGTGTGCGGTGAATCGTGAAAAATATGGAAAACCTCAGTGGTAATAATCCCCTCGTTTAAATTTCAATCTTTGCGTGATACATGCAAGCCTCGCAATATACGTACGAGTGCTGGAGGCCTATCTGGAGCAGATAATCGCCGCTAATACCGCCTCGGCTTCGCTCGTACTTGCAGTGAGTTCCCCCGCGCGCGATAAAATACACTGCTGTCGACGTAATACGCGAAAAGCCGATTGTCGAGTCTTACGTGGCCGCCAGTTGTAAAGTTTACAATCGATACCGCTCGATCTTAACCTTCGCATTCCTTGCCACGCGCGCAGTGAAAGAAAACGAACGCGCGTCCATTTATCGCGCCGCTTCTCTCTCTCTCTCTCTCTCTCTCTCTCTCTCTCTCTCTCTCTCTCTCTCTCTCTCTCTCTCTCTCTCTCTCTCTCTCTCTCTCTCTCCTCTCTCTCTCTCTCTCTCCTCTCTCTCTCTCTCCTCTCTCCTCTCTCTCTCTCTCTCTCTCTCTCTCTCTCTCTCTCTCTCTCTCTCTCTCTCTCTCTCTCTCTCTCTCTCTCCTCTCTCTCTCTCTCTCTCTCTCCTCTCTCTCTCTCTCCTCTCTCTCTCTCTCTCTCTCTCCTCTCTCCCCCCCCCCCCTATGACTTTGTCTTTTTATATCAGCAATGCAAACGCAACGAGAGTCGCTCAAGATGGAATGAACTGGCGCGAGAGAATAAAATAGATCGCCAACGTACGCGAGCGTCGTTCGAGTATGACCGACGAGAGATTTTTGTTTTCTTACTCGGCGAAAAAAAATTACACGACAGTTTTTCGGGCGTAAATTTCACCACCTGGAAAATGGCCCGATGTATTATCAATGAACGCGCGCGAACGGCTGAACAGAAGCGCTCGTAAAACGACAAAGCTCTCTCGCGACACTAATTATTCTCTCTGCCGCACTTTTCCGCCTTTAACGGGTCGTATACCGGTTTTTCAAATGCTTTCGCCGCGCCGAGCCGACAATCCGCGAATCGAAAGTTGTGCCGACGCTCGCGTTCGCGCGACTTTCGTTGGAAAAGACGCGCGAGCGAGAGAAAAAACCGAAGCAACGAGGCGCAAGGACGTGCGTCATTGGTGTTTTCAATCGATGGAGATGCGCAGCGGAAAAGGGGAAGCGTTTTCTTTTTTCTTTCGATCTCGCTCGCCTTTCGCAGCAAGGACTTTCTATTTTCAAGTGACTTGTTTGCCTCCTACCCCGAAAAACCGAAAAGCGATTTGAAGTAGAGCGCGCGCAAGAAAGAAAAACAAGGCTCTTAATCTATAATCAGTAGTCGCGTAAGCGCGCTTTTATTTCTTTCGCTCGCGATAGTTTTCCGAACGATAGTCTCGCGTAATGAAGTAAATTCTCGGCAGCGTTTTTCTTCTCGATTACTCTCCGTAAAAGTGATTGTCGCCCGAGCTTAGAAAGCCAGTAGTTTCCATGAAAAATCCCATTAGCTCTGTATACACGTGGGAATAAAAAAAAATAGCTCTGCTCATTGACGATTAAAAGTCAATTGTCGTTGAGGGCGGCTAATGGAAGAAAAGTGCTTTCCTGCCAGGAAAAGAGAATTATCGCAATTGCTTCGACAACATTTATAGTCTAGGAGGGGAGGGGGGGGGGCGATGTGGGTAACGGGCTCTATTCAAGTGCATTTTATGTATTTTCAGCTACTCAACAAGAATTTCAATGGCGGTATGCTCAACAACCAACAGATAATTAATTACGAACAATTTGATTGTTCGAATGACTATAATGATCAACCAAACGACCATGCGTTACTTGTGTAATAACGAATTCATAGACTTTCTCAGATTCAAAAAATGCTGAATAGAACATGAGATTGCAATTTAAGTTAAACGCTGGCCGCCGTTTGACCGCCGGCTTTGCTCATTCGCGTTCGTGCTGTCTATGCCGTGTTATTGTTCGAATCTTTTCAACATTTTTTAATTCTGAAAGAATTAGTACATTCGTTATTGGATATCGAAAGCATAGCATATTTTCGAAATTCTCTGAGGTGATTAATACATTTTTTATGGTCTTTTGAACATTAAGTTTGTTCATAGCTAATTATCGGTGCACTTTTGGATAAGGTACCATCCAAATGCGTGTTCAGCACGTCAAAATACATCAAAATCATATTTGTAGTAGCTCATCATGAAATAGTTAGTTTTAAGCCATTGATTTTATAAAACAGTGACATTCTGAAAATAGTAACTAAAAAGAGAAAAATATAGATTCTCAAAAATTCGTAAAACCTCGAGTAGATTTTAGAGATATTATAATTTTTCTATGAACATTTTTACATAATTAAAAAATTCACAAGAAATGCACGGTTTATTAGTTATAAACGATTAAGATGTTTAAACGACCACAATCGTCTCGGCGAAATATGAGAAAAAAATGGCTGTTTCATAACTACCGCGCTTGTTATTTCAGAATTGAAAAACATTGGATAGATATTCAAACAATAACACGGTCTACGCAATACACGGCGAGCGCGAAGGAGCAAGGCAGAGAAACGGCAACATCTCAAGTTCTATTCAACATTTGTCGGAGCTGGAAGTTAATTTTTGAGCAAGCCACCATATCGCGCGGAGTGAGCGCCTCGAAATACAAATTGCATCGGGGTGGAACTGGTTACCCCCCGTTGGTCGCGAAATCCCCCCGGGGCGGCTGTCGCTATTACGTATAGTGTGCACGGCTCGTCTGTGAGATGCGTTCGTTTTGTCCGAGCACAACCGGGAGAACAGCCTCTCGTAAAAAGAGAAAACGTCGGAAAAACACGTCGGTGAGACGGACGTCGTCCCTTCCTCCACGATTATAGGCGAGCAGCGCGCAATGCATGTAGGTGCGCTCGGCCGAGCGAGCAAATTTCGACACTTCCTCTCTCCCATTTTCCGCTGCAGGTTTCGTTGCAGCTCGAATCGCTTCGCCGAAGCGGCGCCGAGAGACGCGATGCGATGCGAAAAACTGTCTCCCGAGTGGGCCGTTGTCGCGCTCGGGTCAGTTGTTCAGGACGTGTACGGACGTTTTCGTTCCGCAGGTATGCGCGACGGCGAACCGCGCGTGTGTCGCAATCGCGGGCTTTCACGCGCGTGGGTTTCGCCGCGCCGTGCGCCAATAACAAACGGCGATAGTATCCGGAGTTTACGCGTGTGGCGCGCGCGCGCGCGCGGAGGCGAGGTCGATTACGGACAGATGAGAACTGGATTCGGGTGAAAAAAGCCATCGAGTCGCGGGAGGGCTTTCACTTTCGCTCGCGGGTGCTTTGCTTGCGATGCGTATCGCGATTCAGACACGCGCGCCCGAGGTTCGGCTCGATGTGCTGCGCGATCCCCCGGGCCGCGGGCATCTCGCTTAATACGAGCGGCTCAACGTGTTCGTCGTTAGCGCACCTGCGGAAACTACGGCGTCGAGTGTGCGCTGCCCCGACGATCGCGCACCGCGAACGGTAATGACAATGCGATTCCCCAAAAGGCTCTCGCGGTTTTTAATTGGCACGGAAACTGTATGTCGGCCGTACCGTTACGTGTTACGTGGACGAACGAAGCGTCTTGTAAATACAATTTACGTTTGATGTTTTCATCGTTGTCTTCGGAAAGATCGTCCGTGTCAAAACTGACCTAAATCACCCGGCGACCCCTCTCGAAAAGAAAAGTATCCAATTCAACCGGTTTTCTCCTCGACACTCCGCCCACGAGCATACACACAACACACACACACACACACACACACACACACACACACACACACACACACACACACACACACACACACACACACACACACGTACACGCGCACACCGGGTCACTCACAATTAACGGTACTTCGTCCGTCGCGCAGAAAAGTCATTTGTTCGCGTGCTAATGAGTCGATTGCAAACTTGACGGAGTTAATGTACGTGTGTATGTGTTTCCTCGTTAGTTCAAGAGGCTGACATTCGTATTCGCTTATTGGCAAGGGGAGAGACGCACTGCTGTCGCGCGTCTTTTTATTCGACAGAGCCTCGTTCGCACTTGAGTGCGCGAACGCGCCGCGATCGACGAATAATCGTGCCACATCGAGAGGCCTTCGTTGCCCGAGCGCGACGAACTGGGACCGTCCGTCGTCCGATCCAGTCACAGGACGCGGAGCAGCCGCGATCGGTCTTTGACGAGCGCTCGCGGCACGCCGCCACCGCGATGGTACACGATCGCGCCTCTGGCCTACATCCAGCCGGCGGGGAATCGGCATTCTCGATCTCCTTTGTCTTCGGGCGTCTCTCCTCCCCCGCCCCCCTCCCCCTCCTCCCTTTCTTTCTCTTTTTTCCGGCTTTTTCCTCGCCAGCGATACGCAAACACACAGACACACACGTGAGACCGGGACTTTCGCTTCGCGCTACCGTTCTCCAGCCCCGCTCTCTCCGTCGCAAATTAGCTGAACGTTCGCCGACTGGCTCTCCGTCGAGCACACATGGCCCGTCTGTGGAAATCGTCGTTGCGCAAAGTCGATCGGGCTGGATAGGGAGGCTTGCATTCCCGGCGATCCTCTTTTCTTTATCATCGTCGTCTTCGTCTATCGTCATCCAGATCTCCACACGAGCGAGATAAGTTCTGCTTACTCTCTTCTTTTCACCCGTCCAGTTCAAAGTGAACGCACCGCTGTACGTTCGTTGAGAGTTCGATCAACGTTCAAACCCGTCGAAAGATGCAATACGGCCGACACTGTCGTTCGATTCACGCGCAATGTTGCCATGTACAGGCCACCCGTGCAAACGCGACAAATTCATCCATCGCGCGTATTTGAGATAGGCGAAAAAAACAAAAAAATATAAACAAAGTGCGCGCGAAGAAGCTGCCGCGGTGACCAACAAGGCCGCAAAGCACCGAGGGAACAGAGAATTGTGTACGACGTGTAACGCTTATTACACACCGAAGGCACTGCATTCCTGGCTGTGAATCATTCGAAAAATTCCCACGTTTCGTTCTGTCCGCGCGCATCAGCTGAGAGAAAAAAAATCATTGGCGACCGCAGCAGCGACAAATGACGAACGTTTGAAAGAACTGTTTCGTTATCGCCTTATCACAGGGGGCCAGTGCAACGAATCTGGCTGGTTTCGTCAAGCGGAGACTGTTATCGTTCGATTTTAGTGCTCTTGCTACCGCCTGTGTCGGTTTTTTCTTCTTCTCGCTTATCTTCGCGCGGAATACAGTCCTGATTGCACAGCTCTTTCGATCGCGCGGCTTACGGCAGTTTTCCGCGCTGCACCTCGTCATCGATGTATCTATCGATGTATATAAAAGGCTTACCTCACGAGCGGTGCGATGGCTAAAAATAAAAGCGTGCGTGCACGCTAAAAAGCTATAATTACGCGTTGGTTCGCGGAGGTGAATTGGAAAAAGCGAAGTTGTAACGAGACTATAGACGGGATATTGGAAAATTCTAAGTCGGACAGTTTAGTGAAGTAGACGGTAAAACTCATTAGGCGTTGAAGGTTCATAATGTAATTACCATCTGGGTCGAAAAACCAATGTAAAGCCGAAGTCACCGAATAACCTTCGATGACTTTTCATTCCTTCCTGCAGCACGATTGTCACCGATGAAAAAAAATGGAAATCTTTTTCGAATACTGATTCAATTCGTTCACGTTGCCATTAGTGAGAAACATTCTTAAATGCCATACTATCGTTAAATTTGTATGTAATATTTTATATATATTTATCTTGAGTTTATTATTTGTACGAAAATATCGATGATGACAGGCAAACATAAAATTCTCATGAAAATCAAAATAAACTTTCAGCGAAACGATCATCTGGCAAGGTGCCAAACGGAACGAAATGTATATGGTATTTACATCGACGTCTACGGCGAGCGGGAAAAAGATGAAGTCTCGGCGCGGCACAAATGCAAGCGAAACGAAGCGAAAGGACGCGACTGCGCGCGCGTTTGAGATTAGAGAGACGGTGTCGATTAACGGGGTATAACGGAGTGCTCGTCCGTCGCGTACGTGCAACGCGACGTTTCCTATGTAGAAGCTATCGACGACGCGACAGGCGCGTCTAAAAGTCATCGCGGGTAACGAGCCCTCGGATATCAATCGTCGAAAATTGATGCAAACTGCCTGCGCGTATGCCGCCAAGCCGGCACCGAGTGCGCCTCTCGTCTGTCTATCTCTCGAGTGCGTTCGGTCGCGCGCACGCGCGCAGCTGGCTGCAGCTCTCGCGCACACATGCCGTCGCGCGCCAGCTTGGACCTCCTCCTCGTTCTATCCTTCTCTCATCGGCCGCTGCCGGCTGACACACATTTCGGGGACGGTCGACGCGCCGCGTCTCGCGCCTGAAAAAATTATTAACCGAGCTCGTGCCGCTGCAGACGCGAAGTATATGAGACACTTGCCGATTGACTTAGCCTTTTTACGGCTGCGTTCAAGAACGGATGTAGAGAGAAAAAAGACAAGGACGCGGTGGATTTTGCAGTTTCGACGTTTCATTTGTATAAAATATCGCTAGCTTATCTTTTCTTTTTCACCTGATGTCGACTTTTCATTGAATTTTTTACTTCATTTAACGTTGTACGCCATCTTTGAAGCGATTATGCGTGTGAGCTCGTCGCATTGGACTAACAAGGTTGGCTCGCTTCATTATCATGCGAATGAGAATAAAGCGAGAGGACGGCGCGGAATATTGGCCAAGTAGGTCTACTGGCTTCTTTCTTCATTTTGTTCGTGCGAGAGCTGACTCACCAAGCGAATGTAATCAGTCATGGAGAAAAAAAAAACAAAAAACTGGACGGTAGCAAAGTTTATCACTTTCGAATATGAATTATCTTGGGTCTGATGATGCAGATGCGCCGACATAGCGCTTTTGACTTGGAAAACTGTCGTTGTCGTCGTGGAAAATTTGCCGCTGTCGCGCCTCGATTAGTCGATCGTTTCTCGTCTCTCATGGACAAAAGTCGAGTCGTCTGGCCAGCAGTAGCGCGCCTGCTAAAACCATCGCATTTGCTCTGGAAACTAGCCAAGGCGACGCGTCGTATTCGCTTACTTGCTCGCCGAGAGAGTCGTGGTGGGAGCAGGATGCGCGTTGCAGTATACTTGCCACCTGCTGGCTATCGCGATCCTGCCGTCAAATCGCCTTTTAATCTCTCTCGCGCCAGAACGATGCTTTCGTCGAAGGCTGCAAAAGTTTAAAAATGCGAGTCTCATGCGACGATTCGCGGTTGAAGCAGTAATGCCGACGTTCGATTGAACAGTCGACTTGATATTCAGAGCTCGTCCGAGCGTACGCGCGTATGTAGGTGAAAAAGCATCGAAGTCGCGCAGCAAGACTCATTGCCGTCGCAGTGCTCAATGTCAATGCATGCAGAAGCAAAGGAAAAAAAAAAAAGAAGCCAAGCTGCCGCACTGGCTCGTAATGACCGATTTTCTAAAAATAATGAAGACGCGTGTTCTGGTTGGGAAAGCAAGTTGCCGTCGTGGCGACCGTGCCTCGCGATTGACCGCTCGCGAACGACCGGTCGGAAGCGTCTTTGGCTATTTTCAGAAATCCATTACCGACGGCGTCGGCAATCCACTCTCTCGGCGGCACGCTTGCGCAACGACAATTACAGCTTGCAATTTTCGGAGAGCGCGCGCGCGGCAGTCTTTGAAAGCTCGTCGCGCGACCGGAATATTAGTTTACGAGCACGACGTGGCAGGGGCCGACCTGAGAGAGCACGCCAGGCGTAAGGTATACGGCCTTCGCCTGCTCGTTGCGCGCAAGTGATGCACGCCGGGCGCAGCCTCGAGCGACTATATTTAGACCGAGGCAGGCGACGACGAGATAAACAATCGCTGATTGCCCGGGCGACGTCGCGGCCGGCTCGTAATCAAAGGAATCTCGCGCTTCGCCGCGGAGACGCCGTCGCCACAGGCCGCAGGCCAAAGGCCTCTACGACAGCACCGAGTGAGGCCCAATCGCAGTGCAGCGCCGCCTCGTGCGCATGTAACGCGTCTGCTCGAATGGGCCGTCACTGCGCGTGAAAATTAAATTGGAATGACGCGCGCTGCCGAGGACGCCGCGAGTTTTCTTCGCATTCAACGGGATCCCGGTGGCCGTGCTCGCCGAACGAATTCGCAACGCGTCTCGATCGATCGTCGTCGTGGAAAGTGCAGGTGCAGCAGCGCAAAGCGAACGAACGACAAAATCTCGGTCCTGCGTTGCTTGGCGTCAGACTCTTAGCCCTCGACGGTCTGGCGTGCTGCGCATCGTCGGCCTTATCAGCGCGCGCCGCGGCGCTCGAGCAGCGGCCCCGTTATCGCGTCCCCGCGTGCGCCGTCGCGAGGCAAATGGGTTGGGCAAGCGAGCAATTCGCTTGGATGCTAATTCCTGCCGAGCCCCTTTTTTCTCTCTCCGTGCTGCGCCCATGGGCCTTTGCAATTTCACCGAGCGGTCGGTCGATCCACGTCGTACGCGCGCTCTTTTCTCGCTTGCCTCGTTTGGCTATTACACGCCGCCGCGCGCCTCCTCTCAGAGTAGCGAGATACGCGTTCTGCGTGTGCGCCGAGAACGGCGAGCGACGGAACTTTCGCGCGCGCAGGCATTGAAATTATATTCGCGAACGCGAACTTTCCATTTGATCTGACTTGCAGGCCGAGGCTTATTCTTTAATCGCTTTGTCGACGACTAGCGCGCATACAATTTAACGAAGCTGCCAATCAATGGAAGCCCAGTTTGCAAAACATCGCTTGCGCCGCTCGATTCTCGAACGTCATCGCTGTGTAGATACGCGAAGCCAGGTGTCGCGTCGCACAGGCCGCACCGAGTGCGTCGGCGCTCGGCAATAACGAATATCGACTGATTCCGGCTCCTTCAGAGAAAGCGCGCGATTCGCCGCGCGACTCTTTATCGTTAGGGACACTTTCTAGCTCTGCCTCCGTGGTGTCTTTTGCGTCGGCGTCTCGTTGTAGGCTGCTGGCACGCTCCATCGGTTACCGGTCGTGCCAATTCAAAGGCCTCGCTCTCGCCGAGTTTGTTCGCTCGGAGCGCGCGGGCGTGGCGTCTCCGCTCTGGAAATTCCGAATGGGCGATGTTTTCCGGCCGAAATACAAGCGAACGAACGCTGTCAGTCAGCGCACTCCTGCACTTTTATCTACCGAGGAGATGCGCAACGCGGCGCCGGCGACGACGAAAGAGAAGAGGAGGCGCACTGGGTGTTGGAAATGTTGGCTGTGACGTGCGTTTCGCAACGGGGAAAGGAGATGCGGCGCGCCGAAAGGACCGCGTGGCGAACGCGCGCGCGCATTGTCCCCCCCCCCCCCCCCCCCCCCCCCCCAGCTAACTCGAGCGAGATGCTGCGCGCGCGCGCGCGCGTACGAAGGAGAGCTCGTCGCGGCGCGAGCAATACCGCCGAGAAATTAGTCAAGGTGGAAGGGATCCGAGTTCGTCGCCGCCGCAGCTCGCACGCTTCTTGACAATTTTAACGCGCTGCGATCGAAAGTCGGCTAAATGTACAAAACGCTGCCGGCGAACGGACGGCTCGTATTGTCGTGTGTATGTGCGCGCGCGCACTGACGATTAAAAATTACGAGTTACGGCGGATAACGGGCGCACAAGTTGGCGCGTCAAGCGTGTAAATTGTCGGCGCGCGCGCGCGGGTAACGACTGCGTTTAATTTCATTCAACTAGCCACGTTCACCGCGCGCGACGTTCTTAATTGTCTCGTCGTTCGCGCGACCCAGCAGCCAGCGAGAGGCGCATTCCAAAAGGAGTGACGACGGTAATCGCGGCAACGTTTCACGGCAATTTCGCGCCCGCGAAGATGGCGCTCGAAGTCGGCGCAGCAACGGTCGCGGCGTGAAAATTATTCCCGATGGCGTATTCGCGGGCAGGGGTCGAGCGATTAGCGCCCACGACAGTTTCCTCGAGCAGTCGGATATCCGCGGCTGGAAAGAGAGTCGACGAAACCCGTCGAGGAGAGCACAGACGCGACGCAGCGTAGTCTGCCTTCTGGTACAGTCGCGAACGAACGATCTCTCTCGCGCGCGCGCGTGCAGCCCGTAAATTATTCGGCGTACATCGCTGCCGCGGTGCCGTAAGCCCTGACGCGAAAAGCCGAGAAAAGTCTTTGTACTTTTCACGAACGATGTCCGCGCACGACAAGCCGTTGTTGATTTATTTAGTCATGGTGTGTACTCCGCTCTCCCCGTTAAGACGCGAAAACCACGTTATTTTCCATTCTCGCGCGAGCTGCCAGTCCGTTGTCGCGCATACAAAGCTGGCGTTCGTACGAGCCCGCGCAGCGTTCGACGCTCGAAATCCAGTGTCCGAGCGCGCGCGACGAGTCGCCAAAGGGCTTTCGACAAAGCGACTCGCGAGCGAAAGCGCAGTGGCGAAACGGCATTGTGCGCGCGAGTCAGAGCGAGAGAGGTGGCGAACACTCGCGATAACGGGCATTTAATTGATCGATTTACGGGCGGCGATTGGGCAACGCGCTCTCGCGCCGCGAATCCAGGTCGATCGATTGCCTCGGTCGCGCGCGCGGGTCGGCTGCGTTTGCCGGTCCCGGGCCGATTATCGAAACAACGACACGGGGTAGGCAGACGTCAATTTGCTTGCCTTTTTTTTCTCAGTTTACTCCTTCCCACGAAGCCCCGCGCGCGGCCTTGCGTCATCCGTCAAACGGTTTTTCTAAGGACTCGCTCTCGCTCCGCCGGCGCCGGCCTGGGCTCTCTCTCTCTCATCTTGATTGCCTCGCAGGCACGCGCGGTGCCCGACGAGCCACTAATCACATTTTCGCCGAAAACGTCGTTGCGCAAGGGCATCCGGATTATTGTCGATTATCGCGAGCCTCGCTGTGCGCTTTGTTGGGTGCGCTCGCTTTTTCTTGTTTTTCTTGTTTTTCTGGAAAGAGGCCGAGGCGAAAATCGATCGTACGTGCCGCGTCGTATTGCGAAATCGCGTTGAGTTTTCGCTATCCGAGAGTCCAAACAACGAAGGCCACATCTACGAGGCGAAGAACAAGCCCTGAACTTTTGTCGCGCGGTGCAACTCCATAGTTGCAGCCGCGAATTCGAAAAGGACGACGACGACGCGCAATTGACGAGCTCGCGCGAGCGTCAGGTAAAGGGAACGTCGAGAATGCCGCGTGCCGGCAGCGTCTCGATCTCAAAGTGTCAGTTGGATTAGCTTTCGCGAGTGCGAGCCCACCGACGTGTCGTCTTTCTGCGTTGCATTAAACTAGCTTTCTCGTGTCGTTTCCGTCCTGTAGAGTCTGAATTGGCGTTCCCTCAGCGACGAGATCCGAGTCCAGTGCTGCAATTGTATGCATGAAAATATGATAATGCCGGTATTCTTAATGCTCTCTCTTCCTTCTTCTCCTCACCGTGATTATCAACCCTCCGCCATTGTTCGATGCGGCCGCCGTGTCCCACGCCGCGCGCGCCAAGCTGAATTCTTTGCTCGTACGTAGCCCGAGTACAAGAGAGAAGAACGAAAAACGGTCCGCGACGGCACGCAGCACACACAACAATGACCCGATAATTCTCTGCGCGCGAAAAAAACAACTCGGACTTGCCTTCAAATCCCATCCTATCGTTGCTTCCCAATGTAAGTCGCGTCACGCGCATAATTCGCGGTGTATGCAATTTGCAAGGCACGTCGTGTGGCATTACGATATCCTCTCGGCGAGAGGAGAAATCGATACCGATTGCGCGCGGACGCGACTGGAGAAACGCGTGTGCGCGCGAACTGCGGCTACAGCGTCGTCGTCGTCGTCGTCGTCGTTGTCGTCGTCGTCATCGTCGTCATCGTCGTCGTCGTTGTCGTCGTCATCGTCGTCGTCGTTGCGAACAAACGGGAGCAAGAAATCGCGCGACGCTCTCGATTCGGATTATTGACCGTGTCGCCGTTATTGTCGCCGAGAAATAGAAATGGAAAACCGGCCGGGGCATCGAGGCGTCAATCGGGAAACGAGATTTTTCTTTTCAGCTGCAGTTCGGCTCTCTACTGGCTTGTCGCAAGCTTGGCTCGACCGTGTTACGATTGGCGGCTTGTTAAGCAGACGGTCGAGCGGAAGATTGACTTGGAGGAGCGTGGTCAATTCTGCACGGTAGAAAGCTGACGGTGGCCACGCTCCGCGCGCCCGTTCGCGCGAAGTGCTTGCTTACCGCCGCCGTCGCGCATGTCTGTAGATCTCGCGTGAACAATTTCCCGTTTCGGCGAGCGAAAGCTCCTTGCGACCAGCGAAACTCGAGCTTCATTGACAAACGTCATTCGGAATTAACGAATACTCGAGTCGACCAATAGTCGTATCGTCGAGTGGTTTAGCGCACGAGAACGTTCACATTGTCGGGCCGATTAGTCGGAGATTACTGCAGTTTCATGCCCATGTGCAGGCGCCGTTGTCGTGATCCATAAAACGGCCACTAAAGAAGTGTCGTAATAACTGGCACGTAAAACTAGCTAACGCAGGTGAACGATAGTTGACTCTTTTACGATGCAATTTGTTCGCCATTTTTTCACCTGTCTGCTCCGTTGAGTAGCGCCGAAACAACCTTGAAGCGATATAAAATTAACGCATTTGCGAATCGGTCATTGCAGGCTTCGACGATCGACGGGCGCAGAAAAGGTGCCTGCCTCTTCTGCCAGGAATACTTCATGGACTTGTACCTGTTGGCCGAACTGAAGACGATCTCGCTGAAGGTGACGACGGTGGATATGCAGAAGCCACCGCCGGACTTCCGCACCAATTTCCAAGCGACTCCGCCGCCGATTCTCATCGATAACGGCGACGCTATCTTGGAGAACGAGAAGATCGAGAGACACATCATGAAAAACATTCCGGGCGGGCACAACCTCTTCGTGCAGGACAAGGACGTCGACACTCTCGTTGAGAACCTTTTCAGTGTGAGCATTCTTCTTTACGTCTCGCCTTATTTTATCATTGGAATTGTTGGCGCTACGACCCATCCTACTTTTTCTCCTCTACTCCTTGGTAGTTTCATAATGGCGTTTACTTTACATTCAACTTCAAATTCAAATTCTACTGTCTCTGTGTTAAACGTGTTTCTATCTCAAGAGATATCGCTAAAATAGGAGTATAAAAGCTAAAGTATTAAAGCATATATGCTCAACTACTTCTCTATGACGTAATTTAACAGTTTTGAGAAAAGCAATCTCTTCGGCTGTCTATGTAATTACTATGTACTTTAAACTGACAAATTGAATGAATATCCTTAATTTATATAATTATAGGCGTGTTGAAGAAAACACCAATAATGCAAAGCCTAAGTCGTGTAGAGTAATTGTTAAAAGTGTTGCGTCATGAATTATGACGTCTTTCCGAAAGCTAATACAACGTTCTCATGCGAAAATTGACAATACATGTTTCCAAATTGAAAGTTAAAACTAATAACTAATGACTGATAATTGCGACGTCGTTGCAGAAACTAAAGCTGCTGCTGCTGAATGCAAAGGACAAGGACAAGGATCCCAAGTCGTCATCGCTGATGGCGCATCTGCGCAAAATCGACGAGCACCTAGGCCGCAAGGGCACGCGCTTCCTCACCGGCGACACGATGTGCTGCTTCGATTGTGAGCTCATGCCACGGCTGCAGCACATTCGCGTGGCCGGCAAGTATTTCGCCGACTTCGAGATACCCGAGAGTATGGTTCATCTGTGGCGGTACATGCATCACATGTACAGGCTCGACGCTTTCCTGCAGAGCTGTCCAGCCGATCAGGACATCATCAATCACTATAAGCTCCAGCAGGTACGTATCGTCAAATTTTCAGATTGAACCGCACACTCGTGGGCTTGTCCAAGATCTTCGTTAGCTTTGTGTGTTGTTAGTTAATGACAGGCCAGTTAACGTACATTCAACTTAGTAATATGTCGTTCAGCACGATATCAATCACGTTAAATCCAAACGTCAATTAAGTTGTTTCGTTCATTCTGTAATCTCACCTAAACTTGAACTTCTGAAAACAATATGTTAATCTTCGATAGTTTTATACAAATGTTCCGTGGATAGAGCAGTGATTCGTAACAAATTATCAAATTGCTCCAAATATAATTGGTGGAATATTTTATATAAAACTACATTACTCGTAAGATATGTTAACGATAATCGTATAAGTTTTATTGAAAGGAAATCCCTATCTTGAGCAGATTTCAAACAACTTCACAAGATACTACAATTTCTATGATGAATGGAACGTTGTTGTCGGTTACGTCACTTTAGCGTATCCTTTTCTCATCAGTCGTATAGTAGTTTTATGTATGTGCCCGCAGGAATTTGAATGTCATTAAACATTCATGAATGTATTTATTCACCTTCCGAGAGTATAACTTTCGAGTTTACAGGTGAAATCGCAATTTGCGCATTCTTTTCAAATAGCAATTCAGTTTAAAGATGAAATGTCGCTTTCATCTTTTAGCCGCTTCGTACGAATTGAACATCTCACAGCAATTAAACAAACCACGATTCTCAATATAACGAACATCACTCATCGTCCTCGCGAGTGTATGACTTCGTGTACGTAATTTGTCGGTACCCTCGTAATCTAATCTGACGATACGACAAAAACGTGACCTACATTACTCCTTTTGCCGCTAACTCACTTAGCAAGTACTTGTTGTCTAATTAATAGGATGCCCAGAATTAACGTTGCGTTGCCCAATTACAGTCGACAATCACGATTCACACACACACACACGCGCGCGCGCACACACACACACACACACGCGTGCGCGCGCGAATTTACCTAAGATTTGGTTCGTTTTTTAATGTTACAGAGCATGAAGATGAAGAAGCACGAGGAATTAGAAACACCGACTTTCACTACGAGCATCCCCATCGAGGTCAACGACGACTAAAAACCTTTGGACACATCATCGGGGCTGGGCCTTTCGTGTACCACGTTACTCTGTTGTTGTTGGCTTACGCGTGTTTGTACCATAATCATATCCCCTTATAAACATCTCTCGCCGACCACGCAACAATGCGCCAAGACGATCTTCACGAGTGAGCCGAGACAGAGACCGCTTTGCTCTTTTTTCAATCTACATTTTGTAATTATCGGCGCTATATATATACAATGAAAAGTCGGAGATGGTTGACGTTTTGAGCACAATGAACTATTTTTTCACCTTTTTGATAATCGCAAAAACAGCTGCTTCTTCGACTACAAGGCTTTGTTTAAAAAAATTCACGACAGTATCGAGCTTTATCACACGAGCCGGTTGCGTAGATTTTTTTCTTTTTATCTTTTTCCTTTGTTTTCTCTTTCTTTTTTTTATCTTTGCGAGGCATATTTGCACTGTAATGGAAGGTTAACAATTAAGAAATCGAAACGCCAAATGATCGTGTTGATCATTTTTTATTTTCTTTGTACGCTACGTACATTGAAGCACATGCGTGTTCTTAGAATGTGAAACGCGATAAATTGTATTTTTCTACATATTCAGTGCAAAACGCGTCCGTCCTTTTTGAAGCAACGACCGCTTTTGTGTGTAGAAATAAAAATAAAACAAGAAAATAAAATGCATTTAAGCTGTACGCATCGGAGGACACAGTGATGCATTTGTGCCGATTGCCGATGAGTCGTCGTCGTCGTGTGCTTTTTCACTTGGTATATTTTCGTGACAATCGAGCGCCAAATTTCTACCAAGCGCGCGCACGCACGTGAGCTTGCGCAATCGCTAGTCTTCCGCCGAGACGTACAAATTATTTGCGATGCATATACCTCTAGCGAAAATCAAATAAAGCAAAATTCTTGCGGACGGCGTAAATCATTGGGCAATTCGATTTTTCCTGCTGTTCGTGAATGCGAAAGACTTATAAAGTTGTATATCCAAGTGTGCTATCTATACATATATAAATATTATATATACTTATGAAACAATTAAGTAGATCTTATGTACTTATATGCAAATATCCTTTGTATGAATAAAGTTTTCAAGAAAACAAAATTGCAATGGAAGTATAGCTTCTTTTTTTATCAAAATTTATTTGTAAATAATTATGCATTTTTACATGCAGACGTGAGCTTGTATTTTCTACAGTAACATTTGTTGCGCGGAATTTTGTACGACTTAGAAGACAATGCCAACAAAAAAAAGCAACATTATGCATTTTCAGACAAATTATTTAAGCTAGGAATTCTACAATGCGTTTTTCAAGGTATTTTGATTTTCTATTGAGAGAAAAAAACTCCTTGTCCAATAATTTACATCGTTTTTTGTTTGCGTACATACATCAATATATAAAAACGCCAATGCATTGTACATTCTTTTTTGAGTTATGATTTCTTATCGATTCGTCTACAGGCGATTAACCTAATGTCTAGGCAAAGACGGTGAACTTGAAAAAAGAACATATATCGTTATCACAAGATTTCCGACTCGAACTATATTACGTAAGTGACCACTTTTCACGTTTTGTCGTATATTTACGAACGCGTCGACAACAAAAGCCGTGGCGATTGAAATAAAAGAAATCGTATTTAAAAAAATCAATATTTTGATATATGGTGTTTTTTTCATGTTTCTGTTTTTCAAATATATTTTTTTCGGCATTTAAAAAGAAAGAACTCATTTGTCAAATGAGAAGCGGATCGCTTTTTCTCGTATTATTAATTATATTAATATTATGATTATTGTATTATTGAATATTTGATTTATACTTGTAGAAATCAATATACCAGTGTTTACAATATGTGTGGTGTTTTTCGTACTTCCTCGACATACTTCCAAAAACACAAAATTTTATTGTAGCTAAATTGTTAAAATTGGTGTAACAATAAAGAAAAATATAGTACAGCAGATTTTAAATCAGTCTCCTTTTTAAAGAAAAAATTGAATACATCTTCTTGTATAACTAAGTTAGTATTTGGCAACATACAATTAAATTACAAGTCAAAACAAAATGAAAGTTTCTTTCGAAGATCAAAACGATATAGTGATATTAAATCAAAACGATTTTCGCCAAATGGGAAAATAAAAATATTTAGTATAAAAGGACGTTTTTAACAACCTTCAAAATTTCGGTTGTATTACGCTCATGAAACTCAAAGATCCCTCACTAATCGCTGTTTACGAATAAATTTAGAATATCGAAGTTGCGATTGAGAAAAACGAATGAAGTGAGGAGAACGAAAATAAGACGCTGAAGAATCTGCCTTCCGTCCAATTATCTACTTGTGCGTATCTTACTTAGCAGAGATGTTTTAAAATAGTATAAACCAGCTCATTCTTCGTGCTATAACAAAGTTGCTCTGCATTTACCACACCTATCGCGGCTCTCATTCATAAATGGGAGGCAAAACTCGCTTCGGCGCCATTTTAACTACGTGAATCAGCCGCGTGCTCGTTTTCATTTTTTTTATTTTGAATTCTGCTATCATTTTTCGATTATTTACAAGGTGGTTTATCATTCTGCAATATCTCTTACAATCTAACAAAATAACAAGTGAGAATAAAGACTGTTTCACAACAAATAATTCTATTAATGCATAAAATTAGACTATGGCAGTTATTCTTTATATCTCCGACACAACTGTCGCAGTACACAGCTGATCGGCGAACGTGATAGACGGTCGTGACCGCTAGTCTCTCGTAGTTTAGTTCCGCCTGTTTTTGTATTGTGCCGCGAGTTATCAATATCATTTATCAATCGTAGGACTTTGATTATTTTCGTATTTACTCCAAGTTTTGTGATCATCAACACGGTTACACTATTAAGAATATTTCAGTGTTATAATCCTGTGTTGCTTGATTTCAAGCTCTCGAAAATTTCGTTAAGTAATGTGCACGAAAATTAAATAACTACAGGCAGAAACATTTAAATGGGTGCCGTTCAGTGAGTATGAATTGTTTTTTCTCTTTGCCAACAGATCCCCTACTGCTAGAACTCTATTTTTAACGGCTCGTAAGTCAAGTATTTTTTGGAATTACAATGGCGCACTGATATTCCAAATGATACATAGCCAAAATTATCGTGATCGTGCTAAAGGTGTAAGTATCAAAGCCGATTCGCGTTTGGAGATAATATGTTTATGTTTTGGTTACGGCTATCACGAATGAAAAAAAGACGAGCGTTTTGAGAAGTCAGGTTAGGATACTCATGGCAGTATTCGAAGTTTTGTTTGTTTGATTATTGCTTGCGTGGACAATTTTTCTGTCGCTCGCCTTTTCAACCGTACTTACTCGCGTAAATATCTGCGTTTGTGTTCAAAAACACTTGTTACAATAGAGACAGACTCGCGCGCAATTTTCAGTTGTTGAAATATTATATGCTCCGTTTCTTGACGCGATTATTGTTTACGATTGCGTTTCTCGCATGCAAGAGCGACGATCTAATCGAACTTTTTATATAATTTATAATACTGTTCATAAAAAGTAGGTTATGTTTGACAACGTACAATTACACAATTTTTTCTTATACATATGTGCACTGTCAAAGGCTTTTTCACGCTACTACTGTTCCCACTCGACGGAAAGATTTTATTTCATTATTACAAGCGATACTTTTGCAAGCATTATCATTTGATTTCGTAAGAAACACACAAAAATATTGCAATTAGTACTACTACATCAAGAAAAAAATTATTTTGTTTTCACACCTGTCACTGTTAGCTCACGATGTAAAGTGTTTTCTAAATTTTCCAAGAATTGATTATCCTTGTGTGTGTATGTGTATCTGTCTACGCGCGCACAATTAGAGCATATTATAAGCCTATAAGTATAATCTACTTCAAGTTCTTTATTTGCAGCGGTCAATGAATATTATGTAAGTTCACGCGCGCGCTTAAGTCCAATAGAGAGCTTTCTTTGCATTAACGATGTTTGTCGCAGTCATTTTCACAGAGGTGATATTTTTGGTAGATTCACAAATATTAGCTTATCTGTGAAATTGGATTCCGCCTTCTTAAATTTATAAAAATTTTGGGAAAAAACCAAACCAACTGAAAGATGTTTCAATTGAGGAAATGAAAATGAGTCTGAATGGCCCGAGTGCGTGGAAATAGTAACGTTATTTTCGTAAAATTATTTGCAAGTGAAAGAAAAAAGTCGAGATTTTTCTTTTGAAAACGCGTCGCGTTTTGATCAAAGCGATTTCATCTCTAGCGAAATTCGTTTTCCTTGAGAAGTGACTCGAATCTTTCAATCTATTCTGCAGAGTTAAAAATGAACTAGATCTTCAAAATAGCAATCAAATGAATTCGTCGTATTTTCGTAATGTTTATTGACAGATTCGATGATCATAATTCTCGCCCGCAGAAAGAAAAACAGCAGGTAAATAAATAATAAATGGTCGCATCGATCGGCGTCAGTCGAAACTCGGGATAAGCGACATCCACCGCATCTAATGACTCCAAAGCCGTAACTATCTGCGTAGGTATTTCGCTACTCCGCCTAGAGATAGTTACATATGCATCCTCGTGCTTTCTCCACGCTCGTGCCGTATTTCACGATACAAATATCTTGCCGACTGTCCGGGAATTCCGACCTCTCGTCGTCGTCGTCGTCGTCTTTTTTCCACTGCCGCTCGAGCGACCGTGGCTTCACCGAGACTCGTCCAAATATTTTTTACTCGACCGTCCATCAAGACCTCCCAAATTACTTAACGATCAAAGGCTCTTTGTAGACATCGCGCGCGGGCCTTTAAGCTGTTCGCTCGTTAGCGTGCTGCCCGGCTTCCTCGAGCGAGAACGCCGCCGTCCGTCAGGTGGTCAAAGGTGAACAAACACTGCCTCGGACTGGCCTCCTCGTAACAAAATGCAGGACTGCGAGATTCCATTGGAGCCACGCGCGCGCGAGCGTCGCGGCTTCTGGCGCGGCGCCAGATTCCTCGGCGGCCTGCTGACACGTCGCTCGGTCCCTCGCGACTTCCGTGTCGCTGCTTTTATCGGCCGCGAGAATGCAAGCCGAGAGAGAGAGAGAGAGAGAGAGTGTCAGCCAGCTAGCTCTGAACTTTCGCCTCGCCTCGCTGTGCTATCGACGACGGCGTCAGCTGGTCAGCTCGGTAACTCGAGCCCCGGCAGCACTCGTACGAGCGGCTCGGAGCGCGCGCGTCTTGGCCGTTACGTTAAAGAGGTCGCGGTGCAGCGCATCTAGGCGGTTTTGCCACTTGCGCCACGCTTTATTTACGACGGAGACTAAATTTGTGATCTCAACCGTGGCCCGTGAAAGAGCACAGACCGAAATCCACTCTGCGCCGTCCGATCGACGCTTTGACCGGAGGATCGTTCTCAGCGATCGGCGATCCGTGCGCTTCCGAGGCGAGCCTCTCTGTCGGAAGCGAGACGCGCAATCGCGGCAATGACGAACGCGCACGAGCCATCTGCCCGCACTGCCTCGACAACGTTGATCAGCCGCCTCTTGGAAATGACTCCCCGTTATTGCGCTCCTCGGCATCGCCGGCGTGATTTTTGTCCGAAACTTTTGCCGCGCGCGACAGCATCTCGCGGCTCATCCCAACGCGCCCCGCATGGACTTTAATGAGCAAGCGATTGCGAATGGGCCTTTGACGCAGGTAGTTTGTGAGTGGATTGGAAGGATGGGGACTGACGATGGGGGATTGCGGCCACTGCTCTAAATTCGTCACCATGCAGCTGTTTCACGAGTTGAAGCAACAGTTCCCCACGCTCCCCGACCACGTTGTCTCCCAATGCATCGTCCAGGTACTTATCAGCGATCACGTAAACGTCTTCCCTTTGTGTGCGATTCGTTCTTTCCTTTTCCTTCTCTTATGAGTGTGTTGTTCTTTCGGTTGACCTCGCTCCCCCCGCCCCCCTGCCCCACTTCTTTTTCTGCCTTTAGTTTTGGCTTTGCGCTTACAGCATGCACGCGTGTCTTATTAACGTGTGCTGCAATAATTTTGACTGCAAAAAAAAAGAACTTGGCCGCACTCGACTATTATGCTGATGCGTTCAAATTAATACCGCATAGTTGAAGATCCTTAAAGGTGCAACATTATCATTATTCTCAAGCCGAGCCGATTTGATTGTGATAAGTGTGAATTTATAACTAGTAAAAAGCGAAATTCAACTGCCAAATGAAAGAATGCAAATTGCGATTTACGTATTAACTCGATGACTTAATGGCAAAATATTGACAACTAAAGCGAGATTAATCGAACTTAAAATCAAATAAAAAGAAAAAACAAACAATAAACGGTGTTTTGTTTTGGTTATAGAGCAATCGCGATCGGGAGACGTGCACAAGACGGTTGCGAGCAAGACAGGACTCGCGACCACCCCCGGGTGCCTTTCCACCACCAGCGCCACAACCCGAAGATCCTATAGCTGAGATTTACTTGTCGGAGTATCCGCCGCTGAGGCTTGCAATGAGCGAGCAACGTCAAAATCCGCAACAACAATTGGCTGCCGTGGACCCATCCAAACTGCGGCCACTGACGCTGGACGTGGATACGCGGTCAGCGGCCATACAGACCTCGAGTCAAGAATCCTCGGCTTCATCGGCTCCCATGCTCAGCGATCCTTTCCTGGCCGCGCAATCGAAGCCTGCATCATCGTTCGCGCTCAGCGTCAATGTCAATTGCAGTCCGGTCGTTGAGGCGCACGGTGAGTTCGTCAAGCGTAAGGAAATCTAAAGGCCGCTTTGGTTTGCATTCAGCTGGCGCGATCAACAAAGTCGGCACGCGACCGTTCCCGAATGACAATACACTTATTGTAGACCTGCTGACGACATGCGTACCGGATGAATTGTCAGGCTACCAGCCGATCTTGATCCCCGCGGATCCTACCCCGCGAAGTGTCACTTCGGTCAGTTTAACCCTGCGACCACCGTCGAGCGAAGCCCCGCTACAACAACCCACCACTTCGAGCAGCATCGACATCAGTTCGCAAGGACTGAGCAGTCTTACCTACTCCAGTTCGGATCCTCGCGCTGGTGGTTATCAAAGTCACCTGCAAATCAGCATCGCTCGAAACAAACGACCGAAACTGCGACAGCCGCAGAGGCCTAATACATTGGATACATCGATTTACGACTTGAGAGCTCAATCCAGCCGACCGCCCGGTAATTCTCTCGATATATCCTATTACGTCACGCGGGTATCGTTGTATTTCAGAATACAAAGACTCGTTCGTTTACCCTTCATTGTATGACATCTTTTTTGTCAAGGGTTGCCATCAGGACCAGCCAATCTGTTACCTCCCCTAACAGCAGCGATGAGCGCACCAACTACACCATCAAGTCCAGCGCAAAACATTGCTTTACCGTCAAGCAGTTTGCCGACGACACCACTGGCTGGACCCTCTACGGGTCTTGCCGCGATCTCTTGTATACCTCATCATACGGCTAGTCGTGAAAATTCGTCTGGGTATCCGTCGCAATACCAAGGAATTTTGGCCGATGGTAAAACATTTTTCTCAATTTAAAACAGTTGAAAAGAAACATTTACATGTCGAGAAATAAAATATAAATCAAGCATCTCGTGACAAATATACCATCGAGTAGTCGAACACAATCGCTCTCTTTTACGTGTACGAATAACATCTTGCACGTATATTCATAAGAGAAAAAGAGAGAGAGAGAGAGCATAGATACCCCACGAGCTCCAGAAGATATTTACGCATTCCTGCAGCCCACCACTCGTGCTGGCTATACATAGAGAGAATGCGTGTGCGCAAGCTTCAGGCGTACACGCCACTACTCTTTCTGATGCTCACCTGGACCGCTTTATTCTGGATTATCTTTAGATAGACTCACGGCCGTCTTGGAATCCGTTCTAAAATTATCTATTCCGCGTTGGCTATGTCAATGATTATCAAACAATGCAAATGTCGTAGCAAATTCATACTTTCAAAGTTAATGTTATTTGGAAAAGATAATTATACATGATAAACGATATAATATACCTGGTCGATTACTCGACAACGAATTCATTTTACAATTGAATTATCAGTTCATCAGTCTGTTATAAATTAAATTTATTAACGTTTCCTATTTTTAGTTCCGTACGAGCTGAAATCTCTGGTGACAAATCAATTGATCAGCAGGGATCGACTTGCAGCAGTAGTAGCAGCCGAGAAACAAAAATTAGCCGCCTTGGAGCAGGAAGTTGAAATGCTGAATAAAGAAATATCACCAGAGGTAAAAGCAATAAAGTAAAGTAAAGTATTCTGTTTGGTCAATAAGCTTTCGTTGCATTTCCATATTCTAATTGCAATATTGCACTTACAGGAATATGAACGACAATTACACAGTGAGATATATCACTTGCAGCTAGAATGCGATAAGTTAGCCGACGAGGTTGACCGCGCTTCCGGTTCTCGAGGTATTTCAAAACTGATGATTCTTGTTTGAAGCGTTTATTCACGTGAGCTTATGCTTACAGTTCCCCTCGGAGAGACGAGTGAAGAATTCTATCAAAATATATACACAGGTCAGCAATTCGTTCCGACAACAACTAACAGAGAACCACCGCCTTTACCTAGTCAACCGCCCGCATGGGAGCCGCAATCGACTAGAACTGCAAATCAGGACGAGCCAGAAGGACCACCTTGGTTCTGCTCTCAATGCACTTTTGCAAATCACCCACAAATACAAAAATGCGAGTTATGCGAATCGCCAAGGTTCGTCGAGCGTCGTGAAGGTACTGCTAATCATACGACAGGCTTTTACAACTTTCCTTCTACATCAAGATGATTAATGCATATCGAGTTTAACGATTTTTCTCAATAACTGCATGTGTCAAGTATGTGAACAATAATATTTTATCGAGTAAAATAAGTACCTTTTTGACGTTCTGTGATAAAATCTAACCAGATGAAGCCTAATGCGTGAAGATGTTTCTATTGCTAGTTCGTAATTTTTTCTCTTAAGACTATACCAATACTAATTGGTATTTACTACGAAGAAATAAGTTAAAAAAATTTTCACTACTTCAGTTAGATAGCTTTTTAATATAATTGATGTTTAATCATACCTTTAAATAGGATTGAAGTAGTATTAAATGTTTTCTAGATGCATTTCTGCCATTTTTAGTCGACTAGTAGGCTTTTATGTAAAAACAGTTTAAAATCATTAATTTATTTTTTATTAATTAAACAACCGAGTTTCACTTAATAATGAATGAATTAATACATTTTTTAATAAATCTTTACATAATTTTTTAAAATAAATAGTGCATATTTATAAATAAGTAATATTAAACTTTCAGCGAGATGATTTTATGAGATTAGAGCGTTTTAAAATTTGTTTAAATTATTTGAAAATTATTGTAACAAACAAATGTGTATTTAATTTCTATATTCTGGAGTTTGTTAACTATACTAAAAGTTAACATGCATCAAATTATTAAATTAAAATTTATAATTCAATGACTATAAAATAATGTTCCGTACTATTTTAATATTTTTATTCTGTCAATTAAATGAAGTCTCTAGAATTATAATGATGCGATTCTTTTATAAAAGGATTTTAAGAATTACACATTGAGGTACTTTACATTTTAATAAAGGTTTTCTATGAATTTATTTGCATTTACAGAAAAGATTCAATAAACTAAATTTCACTTTAGTATTTTAACTAACACAATAATAAATTTTATTTCTTGTAATAAAACGGCAAAGTAAAACATACGAAATATTGAATATTATTTTGTACGATTCATGTATAGGTAACACTCAAGATATTCGCATAAGAGTTACTCATCATCACGAACTTCCACCGCGACGTAAGTTATCAAAGTTAATTAATTTCTGTTAACGTGTCATAATTCTATACACACAGACATTAAACTTACTTTTTTTCAGGAACACTCAATAATTGGGTAATATGATGTCTATCAATCAACAAGAATTTCAATTTGTATATAAAAAATGAGTTTATTGTATTTTTAAGCAATTCTTATTGTTTTGAATGACTGACTTAACCATGTATACATATCATACTTATATCATTTTTTATTTCTTATTAAAATATACAAGTCATTTTATCGTGTTACAATATTACCCATATATTTTAATTATTCAAAATGCACTGAATATAATAAACGCTATGGATTATTTGTGTATCACCAAAATAAACTACACTAAATTTTTTATTCATTACTAGATACAACTTTAGGTCTAGCTTTATTTCAAACCTAATTTTAAATAATTATAATATTGATTTTACTATACAAGTCTGAACGTCTTAATTTTTAACTTATATATACAATAGTGGTTACTCAGCTTTTTAATAAGATGTTTGATAAAATTTAAACATGTATCGGAACGTAAAAATATACAACATTTTAAATGGCTGTGCCGCGTTCAAGATTGAGTTTGGTTTCTCTTGTATGTTCTCCATAAAACCGTTCGAGCTTCTGGTTAAACTTAGCATTCCTTTCATTGATATAATCAATATCAGCATCATCGTTATGCATTCGTCTTCTGCTATATTTTTCACGCTTAGCAGCCCTGTAAAAATTAATTTACTGTTAAATAATAATTTAGTAAAGCTTCAATGACAGTAGAATTCATATAATACTCACTGTTTATCCAAGTCAGCAACCATTTTATCTATAGCTTCTTTTTTATCTTTGTGTAAACCATGTAAAATTGTGTTCCTGTCCCCGTAGAAAGCTGGTCCAAGTTTTTCCCTTGCTTCTTCATAGGCTTCCATATTTGGTTTTATATTTTTTACAAGTTGATTATAATGACGTACTGTTGCTTGTTCATAATCACCAAACCCGTCATTTGGTGAAATTTTCTTTTTCTTTCTTGACAATCGTTCAGCTTCTATTGCATTGACATGTAACATTTTTACTCTATCGTAATCAAGACCCTAGAAATATTTCACACACAAATAAATTAGTAAATGATATTAATGCACAATTTATTTGAAAAAAAGGACATTCACTTTTGCTTCAGCATCTTTTCTTGCTTTTTCATCATTCAGTAACCAATCTGCTTGACGCTTACGAGCTTCCCAATTAGAAGGCAACTTGTTCCGTTTATCCTCTTCAACAACTTCCTTGTGGTTTTGTTGACGTGCTTCGTTCTTAAAATTAATGAATAATTATTTCACATAACGATTAAAATTGAACTATATCGTTGACGTGCCTTCAGATTTTAATGATTTTACAATAACCAATACGATTATTCGCATCAATATTTACGTAATTACATGAGTAGCCTTGGGCGATTACGTGACTAAGCCTAATTTTTGGAGCCACGTAAATTTTTATTCATTTATTGTTTAGTAAGCGTTTTCATCAGTAGATTACACATTTTTTATTACTTTTTCTAATACAAATTATACTAAGGAACGCGTTGAAACAAGAACTCTTTTGATGAAATTTTGAATCTTTCTAATGTTTATTAAAAAAGTTGATAAAATTGTTATCAACAGATAAATTGATTTTCACTAATTACATTCTTGAAGTACGTATTAGTATTCACGTAAATACGTCACTATAATAAAAAAATACGGGAATGTAACTTTCTTTGTAAGTATATAAAATAGTTAATATAGTTAAACGAGCCATGTTAATATCACTTCAAAAATTCGAGACTGTAAAAAGCTTAAAAGAAATTAGTTTTAGAATCACATACTTAAGTGAGTAATCACGTAATTACGTGAATTTTGTTGCAAATAATCATATCGTAACAAAAATATAAGGTTAGGAATAACTGTACCCTTTTTACGTGAAGATTTTTTAAGCGGTTCAATCTTTCTGCATGTTTTTCAGCGAAAGTTTGGCCAACTGAAGCATTTGATGATGCTGCTTCACTCATTGTCAATATTTTTAAACTAGAAATGTTTGTTCCTTGACAATAACAAATGATAACAAATCACTATAAATCTGCAATTCAACACAAACGCCAGAGTCCAAATGGTAATACTATGTAGCATAGTATATACGTATATAGAAACAGTATGCGGTGAGTGCGATGATCGTTGACGCTAAGCGCCGAGAGCTTAACAGCGCTGACACTGGCTTAATTTGTCACCCGCGAAGTTCAAAATATAAATTATTTTCGATTGAGCATTATTAATAACACTAAAGAGGTACGTTAGATCAAGCCGATCAAGAACTTATTTTGGCTATGCCCCTACAACTTGACAAAACAAACCCATTTGATGTCATCGATGCTTAATCGTTAAAAATAATTTGAATTTTGGACTTCGATTCGTTATATATAATATACATTACACGTGAATGCCTATTTGTCCAACAAATTTTAAATACCGTTTAATTTTGAAAATGTATTCTATAATGACACCATTTAATAGTAACATGATGAAAAATTGTCAAATTAGAACATTACGATATAATTACGGAAAGTAGATTCTTGTCTCATGTGGCGTTTACGCCCGAGCGAAGCGAGTAAAATATTATTTGTTAAATGAAATAGTTTCTAATATAAATAAACTATGCGTAGTCACATCAATAAATTATAGAAGTTACAATTAAATTGATTAAATAGTTGGCTGTAAATTTGAGACTTTTAAATTAAGCATATTTATGGCTCACCAATCTCATAGTCAGAACATTCTATCAAGTTTTATCTAGCTTTAGAAAAACTGATTATTAATCAGAAAACTATATGGCTTTCATAATGTTTATCTATTACAGTAAAAAATAGTAATATAAAATAGTTGAACAAGATGAATCATTATTGCTATTAAAATATCATTTACAGTGAACAGTCCCAAATCATCAAAATAGTTCAAAATTTATCAAAAGATTGAGTGAGGTAGGAAGGTTTTTTTTTTTAGGTCAGGAATATTTGCTATAAAAATAGATAATAATTATTTTCACATTCAGACCTCTTCAGCAATAAATATTATTCAACACACACAGGATTTTGTTACATATGCATGTTCATTGTAAACATGACTGTCAAGTTTATGCGGTATAGAAAATATGCAAGGTACAGCTCCTTTTACTAGACGAGGATGTTTATAAGGAGTCTGAAAAAACAATGTTTTACATATTTTCCTTATTTTTCAAAGATACTCTACAAGACTATTATTTTTTCTTACGATTGATATTAATTTTCCAATGTGATCTCTACACACATATTCTTTTATAATTTGTCCTTTACGAAAATGTTTTTCGCAAATCCGATGGTTTTTTTTCAAAATACTACACCAGGAATGGCAGCTAACCACTTCTCATATTATGTTTTTCTGTCTTTTCATCAAGCACTTTAAAAGTTGATAAATTGTTATTGATTTTTTTACTCTTATTTGAATCACATGTTTGCACTAAGCAAGTCCACGACATTTTTATTTTTATTGGAAAATAACTTTTGATTATTGGATATTACACATGGATGAACACTGAAAAGAAAACAAAAAATATTACGATTAAGTTTTGACAGACAAGGATATGTCATTAAACTAAACAGCTAATTTAACGGCCGTCATTGCATGTTTAGCGCGGGCTTATCGAAAATTTTTAAGCGTTTCTTGTTCTTTCTTTTCATGTTTATTGAAGATATCGAGGATATTTAAGGTATGTATAATAACATATATATATATATATATATGTGTGTGTGTGTGTGTGTATGTATGTATGTATGCATGATGTATATTGTAACATCTTAATTGAAAGGTAAACATCACACAAAAAGGGAAAAAAACACTAATAAGAATTAGTATGGTTACAACAGTGTTTTATTTAGAATTATTTTTATTTATTATAAGTATAAGATGCACGAGTTACAATATCAAAATATATAAGGTACACAAATACCCATTTGGTAAGCTTTTACGTAACTTAAAAATTTCTGTAGAATAGAAATTCGTACAAAAGCAATACTATATAGTCTCAACAAATCACAAACAATCACAAAATTTTAAATGACACCACTTTTAGCACCACTGTAGTGACATTTTTTATAATTATAATAATTAATTAATTACTAACAATTATTGTATGTAAAATTGAATATTATTACGAATTTCAGATAAGTAATAAACTAATTAATAAATTGCAACAATAGAAAACTCTATAACTGCAAAAATAATGAAATTTGATAAAAATAAATGCAATTATAAGTACATAAATAGATATTTAACAATAATTTAAAATATTAAGCACGTTTTTGAGCACCATCAATATTTGCATAAAATTTATAATTATATTTGGATTGTTACTTTTCAGGAATTGTTAGAGATCTTGGCGTTTTTAAAATTAATTTCTATTATTTAAAAGTACATCATCTTCAGGTTGAGGAAGCCTTTTATACCTTTCTTGAGATACCAAATAAACAGTTAGAGCACCAAAAATAACAAATATCAGACCAATTATGTTAATTAATACTGCTTCTCCAGGAAGATCTCGATAATGTCTAGAAAATAAATGATTTTCTCAATTGCATCAATTATTTGGAAAATAATAACCATATTTTGTATGCACTTACGGTGGGACTTTATTAAAATCCAAACTGAAAATTGCCTTTTCTGTTAATCCTATTAAACAAGCAGCAATAGTAGCAACAAAACCAGCTGTTCCAAAATACACATGGATTGGTAAATATGCAGCTCGCAGTGGTGCTTGGATTGTTGGATAAAGAAAGGAAAGTAATCCTGCAACCCACTATAATACCATTGATAAAAAATATTTTTAAATAAAGAGAGAAGAGTGATTATTTTTTCATACCTGACAGCAAAATAATATCACACTTGCTAAACCCACCCAACTATGCAGCGAATACATATTGGGAATAGGAGGAGTTTTTAAATTATGCGAATCGAAAGCTGCGACAAGAGCAATAATTGTAAGTAACAATGTAAAAATCATAATTCCAGCATGTATCAGCTTTAGACGTCTTTTACGTATTGTTCTTTGTGATCTGTATATCAACATTCCTAGAAAAGTAAAAAAAGTTTAAAAATCCCAAAAGTTTAAAAAGTCTTGTAAAAATAATTTCAAACCTATTACCATTTGCATAAAGAAAAACAAGTCCAATAGTCATTAAAAGAGGATGCCAATTAAATTCAAGCTCTGGAATAGAAGTCCATCCAAAGCCATTTCGATACTGAACAAGCCATATTCCTACTAGTATTATTAAGAACAGTCCAGTACCTTCAGTCAAGTAAAATAAAAAACTAAATCCTTCTAATTTTTGAGCTTGGGTTGGTTCACCAATTTGATCCATGTCTGTAAATAATATTTTTTTTTGTTATTAGTACAAAAACAATAGAATGACTATGGAATTATTTTAATAATATTAATTCTGTCAATAAATACATGCTACACAAAGTATAGAAACTCCATGCAAACAAATTAGTAATTTTAAAAACCTTATAACAAAATATTTTGTTGATATCTATGTGTTAATAACATCAACATACCTTGACAAATTTCATATTCATATGGATAATCGTTAGGCATATGGAATGGTGTAGTTTGGTATGACTAAGAAACTGAATAAGATAAACATTGTTTACAACTCGTGCAGTGCTTATTTTCATTTTGCATTAAAAAAAATAATCTGTTGTGAAACACAGTATAATCATATTGTTATTAATCCAGAAATATATGCTATCATAAGTATGTAATTTACTGAACCCACATAATGTACAAGACAGTCATTTAATCTTAACTATTTTAGTTTGGGGTAAACCTTGAGAAAACATTGAAAAAAAATCATGACCAAGATAAAGTTAAATCACAATAGCACAACCATGGAGTAAAAAGCTAACAATACCATACAGCAATACATTAAGCAACTCGCATCCAATTATATATATATATATATATATATATATATATATATATATATATATATACACACACACATATACAATCTTGGTATTGCAGTTCAATGCAATAAAACCCGAATTTATGGAAAAAGTGCGAGTTTAAAACCGATTGCGGTACGTCATCTTATATATTTATGACAACCAAGTGAAAAATTCAAGTAGGACATTTAATTGTTTAATATGCAACTAGTTATGAAAGCACACAGCACAGATTAGTTGGTGATTGCTTCATTTTACCTGCATGCAAGTGCGGTGAGTTAGATATACTCTGACCCCGAAGCAACAAGCGACAAACAGATGGAGAAAAAGAAAATCAACAGGTGATTTTACTGCGAACGCTCCTAAGCGACTGACGCGCGCTCGCTGATTGATTTTCCAAAGGCGTGGTAGGTATAAGTATGGGAGAGGACGCGGGTGGCAGCGAAAGGCAGGTAGTACGTGATCGTTACACAAGAATTTTATTTTTATACATTACAAAAAATCGCTAGAGCTCCTTACAAATATCTGCAGGAGGACGTAAACGAAAAAAAAGTCTACGCAGACGTGGCTTTGTGCCTAAACCACTGGTTTTTATTGATGACATTGCTCCATTGTATATATATATGTACTTCTATTTTGACTGTTTCCTTCTCGCTGCGACATTCCAACAAGAATGCATTTAAGATAATTGCAAATACTTACACACCGCGTGTTCAAGTAGAGCTGAAGCGTTATTAAAGCGACCTCACGTGCTTTATTAACATTTTTCGTTAGACTTTAGATTGTTTTATTCGACACCTATTCGTGCAAACAAATGACATTTTTTCTAGCAGTATACATACAATAAATATATAACATTAGAATTTCAAAAAATAAGTTTTATTATTTTGTAAACATCTGCAGTATACATCATATGTATATTTTAGTAAGTGATATTTATTTACAGATTAAATAACCAGTTTTTCTTATTTTGCTTCGTAAGTGATTTAAAAAATCTGTTTTTACACATTTGAGATAATAATAATATATTTAATTTTATCGAGTTTTAACATAAAAATTAAGTAATAAGCAGAGGGCGTGCTGGAACAACAGCTGCTGAGTAGTCAGCTCGGCGGTGCGGCCTCATGCTTCGAAAGAGAAGAGTGTGTTTGCGATGACTTTTCTCACGTGTTCATTCTAATAAACACAGGCTTTAAAAGTTTTTTTTCTCATTATTTATATAATTCTTTTGCGTAATCCCATTTCGTGATACGCAATGCGGCGTCTAGGCGAAGAAAAGACGAAGTTAGTGCTTCTGAAGTTGGCAAAATAGTGAGTTAAACACATTTAGATTTACACCAATGAGGTTTAGGTTATATTTACGATTATTTTTTCTTTACTAATCAATAAACTTCTCAACTTTTACGTGTTTTATTCAAGATAGCTATTGATGATTTTATTTTCAAAAGTTTTTCTTTATTTCAGTATAGGTGATAATGTCAAATTTCTCTTGGAAAGGCCAGATGGTGTATACTGTTTTAGGGAACAGAAAGACAGAATTTACTATGTGTCAGAGAAAATTATAGCTTTAGCAAATACAGTAGCTCCTGACAATTTGATGAGTGTTGGCACATGCATAGGAAAATTCACTAAAACTGGCAAATTTCGTCTGCATATTACAGCATTGCACTATTTATCACCATATGCAAAAGTGAGATTTTTAATTATTGTGACAACTAATACTTTATTATTTTTAATCGTGAAATATTTTTATTAGAATAAAATATGGGTTAAGTCATCTGCTGAACAACAGTTCTTATATGGTAACCATGTAAATAAGGCTGGTTTGGGAAAAATAACTGACAATGTCAATCAGTATTCAGGAGTTGTTGTATATTCTATGAGTGATTTGCCACTGGTAACTATTTTTCTGATTTATAACTATTTTTCTAATAAATATGGATGATCATCATTCAAGATGAAATTATTATTTAAGGGATTTGGAGTTGCTGCTAAAAGTACTGCAGATTGTAAACATGCAGATCCACTATCAATAATTTGTTTTCACGAAGCTGATGTAGGTGAATATATTCGCAGCGAAGACACTCTGTTATAGGTAAATTTATAATTATTCATAGGGAAAAAAACATAAAAATACCAAAAAATAACAATTTTTTATTGATGTAACCTGGAAAATACATCGATATTAACTTAAAAAATTATATTCAACATAGAATTTTTATAAAAATATTTTTGATTTAGTTCAACAATTTTATAATAAAATACTATGAACAAATGCTTGCAATATTTATTATAAAAGTACAATAAAAAAATAACTTAACTATTTTTCGGTTAAACAACAGTTAATTATATTTTATCTGGGGTTGATTTTATCACCATAAAAGTCAAACTGCCAAAACTGATCTTGAGAATCAGAACATGCAGTTGCTATAACGTCATCTTTACTCTTAATACCTGTGGTATCAAGGCACAATCCAGTCCTCAAATGCAAAATTTTTCCATCCTATATCGAATGTCACAATTGCATATTAGTCATAGACATATTTTTTCAGAGATTTATATTTCTTATTTACAGTATTGCTTACCTCTGTCAAAATCCATTCTTTGTCATCTTCAATTTCTTCACACTCTTTCATACAAACTTTAAAAGTATCTTTTTTATTTTCATCTTCGATTACAGTGGCACATGTATCTTCTCTTCTCAGTTCTCCCTTTTTACTCAATGAAAAGTACTAAATAAAAATGTAATAATTAGTATATTTTTATTAGTTGTTGAAAGAAACTAAGTCTTATAATTACTATACCTGGCTAGGGAAAAGTTGTGAATGACATTCATACAATCCCAAGTTATATGGTTTTTCTTCATCACGTTGTAAATTATCTAGACACAAATTTCGTTTTTCCGCTCGAACTCTACCAAACGCTTGCACATTTTCATCTGGTATAAATTTTTCAGGATAAACATTGTCTAAATACCATTTAAAACTCTTACACTTTAATTTGTCACGTAAATTTATGCGATCTTTCACATCACCAATTAGTTGTGTGTCATACTGCAAAAAGTTAAGCAGATAATTACATCAATAAATGAATATATAATATAATTTTACTAATTTAAAAATATTAATTACTTTATACTCATCACGATGTAAGTAATACAGTCTTTTATAATCATCCATCCACACATTAGCTAATCTTGCAGTATTGATCCCATGAGTATCTTTATGTTCTGGTAGTGTATAAGGTATAAAATTTCTAAATACATGACCTACTCTAGAACAGGGAATAGTTTCAAGCACACCTCCACATTGCCATATCTAAAATATTCAATACAATCATTTTAATATGTAAATTATTAAAATTAGTGGTAAGAATAAATTTCTCTTTACTTACTCTAAATGATATTTCGAGATTTTCCCCTCCCCACCCATCCATTTTTTTATCATAACTTCCTATTTCCCAAAAATACTTTCTATCAATAGCAAAAAGACCTCCAGCCATTGTAGGTGAATTTACTGGAGATATGGGAGAGCTTTTGGCTTTTAAGTCTTTTTCTTGTACATTTATCCATGTAAAATGTCCAGACCATGTAAAACCACCAACTTGAAAAAATGATGGGTCATCACTATGAGAATATTCAAAAGTTTCTTCTGATATATTATCAATAATTGGAGTAACAACTGCATTTCTCTTGTCTTTTATTCGTTGGAGAAGTGGTTCCAACCTAAAATCAGAGTTATTAATTAAGGACAAAAATATTAGTTAATTTATACATATTCAAAAGTTTCTACAACCATTGTTTTGTTACTTCACAGTGAGCATCTAAAAACATTAGTACATCTCCTGTTGCATTTGTAGCTCCTTTCAACCTTGCTCCTACTAATCCTTTACGCTTTTCCAGTCTTAGTAATTTTACTTTTTTTGGTAATCTTGTTTTAATGAAATAATCTAACAGTCCTAATAGTTCTTCTGGAAAATGAAAAATAATAGACATTAATTTATATTTTAAATATATATTACAACATTATACAAATTCAAAAAGTAGTGTTTTAATTATGAACCTTCATCGCTTTTATCATCAACTAAAATAATTTCCTTCAATAATCTTGGTGGTGTCTCTTTGAGAACACTGTAGACTGTGCGTAAAAGTACACTAAAGGCCTCATTATGAAAAATTATAATTATACTTGCTCCTGGTAATGAGTTATCATAAGTTATATTTCTACAACTGTAAAAAAATAATATTATGCAAACAATCTCATTAAATTTAAGTCATGTGACATAAATTTACTTACAGTGGATCTCTTACATCTAGCAATTTCCTTTGTAAAGGTATTTTATTCGAAAGAATAATATTTATTGCTTTATCTTTTAAAACTTTATTTCCTTTGACTTTTTCTTCTCCCGTCAAATAAGCAGGTTTCCCATATTCACCCAATTTTGGTAAAATACTTTGAATATATTTACTGATCCACTTTTCATACCTTAATTGTACACAAAATTCATATTTTAAGAAGTTGAAAACTAAAAAATATTTATAATATTAAGTAGTATCTTACTTCTCATTTTCTTTGTACTTTGTATGATTTTTCAGAAAATTCTCCTGTAAAAAAACATCTTCTTCGGGCACATTGTTGTTATCAGTTGTATATAAAATCTGTCTGATAATAATCAATGTAAAAACTGCATATAAAAAGTAAATTACGTATCTAATCCTGAAGCAAAATATTTTCATGTTTGTGTGTTTTACATGGTCTCTATTGTTTATGTATTAACAATATGCCACATAGATCAATAACTAACTTTCCATTTCAATTAACGTAAAGTTGGGAAGTGAGGTTATATGCCATTGACATAATATATAATAAACACACAATACATGGCGATGGCATACGCATATAGGAAACAGGTCGTTGCAGTAAAATTTATAGAATTCAGCAAATCCGAACTTGCATACTTATGTTACTATTGTAACTGACGTTTGTATTACAAAATACAAACGTTTTTAAAGCTATTCTGTATATTTAATAATAAATATGAAGCCATTTATAGTTTTTTAAATCTTCAGATATTGTCGATTATTATTTATACGTATTTATGAGATTCACGGCACTGAAGGTAAAATTATAATATTGTTTATGTTAAGGAGTCACAGTGGCTCAATGGGTAAGAACTCATTACTTAGTAGGCTTCTATATGAAGATAAGGTCGTATCAAGCATGTAAGGATTTTCAAAAATGAAATTTTCATGTTTGTATTGTGATTCCGGTGATTCAGATTCCACCGTAAACTGTAGTCCAGTCATGATACATGTACAAAACTTTCTCTTCCCGTACTATTTAAAAAAATAGTAGGGAGGTGGCTCTCATTACTCTCGTTACTCATGACTATAGAGAATTAGGGAATCACGCAATCGAAACGACCCTGGCCGAAAAATGATTGATTAAAAGAAAAAAATACCACTAGTTTCATTTTAATTTGTACCATCAGAAAAATGCTTTGTTATCCATGTTCGCTTTTGAACGGCACGGCTGAACGCGCCAAAAGTATACTCGAGCGTTTCGTTTCGTTTCGTTTTAATGGCTGTGGGTACCCGAGGACTCCGATGCGCCAATATACTCGAGCGAGGAGAACCCACGTGACCCTATTAGAAAGAGACAGATATGCACACTCGGCTCGTTCTCTCTCTTTCTACACTGGAGCGTCGGCATATCAAATAGACTGACGGTCTATACTTAGTATGTCTATGCTGGAATCACGGCTAATGTGTAAGGCTGTGCAGCGTTCCACGTGAACGTAGTTTTTGACGTTAGAATAATAATAACACAATGAAATATGAAAAATAAAAATTTAATTTATTCAAAAATTAATTTTTCATTATACAAAATTTGATTTATATACTATTGAATATAAAGATCACAATTACCTACATGTAGTAGTTACTTTTAAAGTGTTAAAAAATTTATCCATTGGCAGAAAGTTTTGTTTATAAAATTGGAAAAACTTACATATTTCATAAAAATATCAAAATAGTTATCAAATTTATTTGGTCTTATGTGATTATTTTTGCACAATTAGGTATTTTCATATTACCTGACAATAATTTGAAAACATTCATTGATTAAAACGAGTTGCCTTAAAACTTATATAATATAAGATAATGTTCTTATTTTTAATTTCAGTAAAATCTATTGCTTATTTGAAATTCTATAATGATAAAAAAAATCAATGCTAATATAAACTTAGTTTATCTGTTAGATTGTAACTTCAATTTTTGAAATATCTTTCTATTTCAGTAAATGATTTTCCCAAAGTTTCTGGTAAAAAGACATATACAAAACCAACACTTATAAGTGATGTAACACTAAAGAAGAAAAATACACCTTGTGTACCCATTTCTGCAATAATATATGGATATCCTTTTATCATTCCAAACATCATTATATATGCAATAGATACCATATAACCTCCTATCATGCCTCTAACTGAAATAGGTAGTAGTTCTCCAATCAATGTCCATGGAATAATTACAAAGCCTAAACAACTTGTGCACACGAATAAAAGAACAATCACAAGTAAAAGCCATTTCTGATCTGCCATGACTTCTTTTAGTTTACCACTTTCATCTGGTGACGAAGTTATGTATAAATACATAGCTGAAAAAAACATGGAAAAAGCCATACCCAGTCCACTTGTTATTAAAAGTATGCGTCGTCCAAATTTCTTACTGAAAAATGCTGTGAGTATGCTTATAAGGAAGCGTATTATGCCAAGGATAACCATAGCACCATACTTGTTTAATCCTTTTCCAAATTGCCCTCCTAGTTTATCAAATACAGATAGAGCATAAAATATAATCACATAAGTTCCAGTAAGTTGTTGAAACAGAAATAAAAATAACAAAATGATGCATGGTTTGTAAACAGTTGTAGTTCCTAATTGATGATAAAAATATAAACACTTTTTCACAAACGAATCATTTGGTAAATCATTTGTCTTCTGATTTTGGGAAACTTCACTTATACGTTTCAATTCTTGATTATAAATCTATAAAAATATATTTTTAACAGTTAGCTAAATGTTTTTCTAATCAAAAACATTTAAAATATTCAAAACTCACTTCTTCAGACTTATTTAATTTTTTTAGAACTGCTTCTAATTTATTTGCTTGCTCTTCTGAGTTTTTATTTCTAAAACACTTTATCCAGTAAGGGCTTTCGGGTATGAGAAATAATATAAAAAATATGAATATGTGAAGAACTAAAAATACAATAGCCATCTTTTTCCATGTAAGCCATACACCTAGACAGTACGTCAATAAAATACCCAGTGAAACAAAAATTGAGTTGAAACATAGTAACATAGGTCTTATGTTTGGATGTGTAATCTCTGATATATACACAATTCCAACAGTTGATAATCCTCCTGATAAGCCAGCAATTATTCGTGCAATATAAATCATTGTCATTGAATTGGCAAATATCAATATGATCCAGGAAATTAAACCTGGTATGCATGATGCCAAACATATTTTTTTTCTTCCAAATAAATCCATTAAAGGTCCAACAATAAAAGATCCAAGTGGCAGTGCAATAGTTACCAAACTTGCTAATAATCATAATAATAATAATAAGTACAAAAATTCATATAAATTTAAATTTAACTATGATTTATTAAAAAATTTTAATATTTACCTGTCCAAGATAATTGATCTACTGTAGCAGAAAAATCCTTTGTTAATCCATCTTCTAAAATTGTGCTGTAAGCCATGTTTATGCCAGCTTGAATAACAATACAATGTGCTAAGCAGCTCATCATGACCTTCAAAAACAAAGTATGATTTATAGAAACAAATTTATGAAATATATTATTAGTATAAAATTTAATTTACCTGAGGCATTACATCTTTCAAAGAAAGTTTATGTGAAACGGATGCTTCAAATTCATGAGTAATCAGCTGTCCTCTGAAAAATATTTTCCTTACATGATACATCATTGTAACTGATTAAAAATTAACAATTTTTCACTTTTTTTTTTTTCTAAAACTTATAAGCTTTATTTTAAAAAATAATCATTTTATGATGTCAGCCATCTTCAAAGTAGCTGTAATAATGATCAAGTCACTTTAAGTAGTATCAAGGATAAGTCAATCTTATATATACTTTTTTAGAATATGCAATGAGTAACCTTCAGCTATGCAAGTTAAGTCTTTTATAGTTATGAAAGACAGCAGAATATTTATGGTTCTCTCAATTATCATTACATTACTGCAAATAAAATATTCTATATAGTCTCCTTCTGAATAAAAGCTCTTTTACTTTTTTAATAAATTCATACAAAGTTGTATTATTATTATTGATAGTCAATATTTATCATTATCATTATTCATATTAGGCATACAGAAATGTGTAACATTTTGTGTCAGTGCAGCTTACTTGTGTTAATTCAATGTAGTTTTAGTAATGAAAAATATTTTTATCATTGTTAAAAAGATATTTAATACTCACTCTAATGTATTTTCCTGGTTATTAGTTTGATTATTTATTTCATTGCTTGATGAACCTAAGTAACCAGAATTACTGGGAGTAGACTCATTGTTAAATTCAACAATTAATGCAGTCTTTTCAAGGGGTAGATTTTTACTGATTTCCATTCTAAAAAACAATAATATAAAATCATGTAAAAAAAATATTTAGTTTCTTAATATATTAGTAATTGATGAAATGTGAAATAATACAAGTTACTTTTTTCACTGAAAAAAAATATATTTTTTTTATTGAAAACATTAATTATAATATAATAAAAGCACTTAATTTTTTTCTATTATAAATTAATATAAACATCAACATTATTGATTTTTCCATAAAAAAGCGCTAAGAATATTGCTTTCTGTAAATTTGGTACAATTCAAATAGTTAACAAAATGAAACATCTTTGAACTTGTTTAATTTACTGAACTGTTTTAAAGTCTTGCATTTAACTAGCTTTAGAAATAGTGATACAGCAAATTTTTTAATTGCATGTAAATATTCGGACTTCTCTTTCCATAATTTTAGTCGGGCATAACAAAAAAAACTATGATTTTCCAATTAAAATTACTCACTTGCGCGTGTGATCGAAAATACTGAAGTGAAACCAATAATTATCTATCTAATTTATAATATCCTTTATCAGTAGAGATAATTTCTCCTTATCTTGTCCTCAATCAATGTCTAATTTCTTTGAAAATAGTTTTTTTGTAATCAATACCTATTATATCCTATTTAAGTTAAAAACGGGTACATTTTATATATATATACATACATCACATACGTTAGAATTTTTGTTTCAGTATTGGATTTTAATGATTCGCTTGTGTGTATATGTTGTATGCCTACATGAGTAATATAAAAAGATTGATCATTGAACTTGTTCAGAAGAGTATATTACATAAGATTCAATTGTGTGTATGACGGCTACGATTTGTGACAGTTGTACCGTATAGTTAAAAAACCGTGAACGGCAAATGTCAGCTTGATCAGTATAACGACTAACCTATAGACGTGTTCAGCTATGGAACTTACAGAGACTCAGATAAAATGTTTGATAAATGAGGAAAATTTTAATAATTTGAGTGAAGATTCTTTTGAGAAGATATTGCAAATTGCCTTATCTCACGTGTGTGGCCGCTTCAATACTCAGGGTACATATATAATTATATTTATCGACTACACACATTGTTGAATGTTTGTCATTTGTTGTTTTGGCACGTAAACACATTTAAATATCTCATTCGTTATATCTTTTTGTGAGACTGTCTTAAATATAAACATTTTTTTAAGATTTGATCGACAAACGTTCATCTAATGTTATTATTAAGAATGAAAACATAAGTGCATGACACTTTTAAAGTTTTGTATTGTATTTTGAAAATTATAAAATATTTAAATGTACATCTACTTTTTTCAATACTACAGTATTGTATGTTATTTTTAAGACTATTGATAACTTTATACCTTCCTTATTTTAGATCTCTCACAAATAGACAGCTCTAAACCTGACATAGTCAAAACTGCATATGCTGATATAACAAAGTTACTCATGGAGAGTGCTAGGAATAATGCAACTGTAGAAGAGTTGAGAACTTTATTGAATTATACTGATTTAAACAAGATTTTGATCAATTCATTTTGTGATGCTTACGAAAACCACCAGAAAGAAATTCAAGAAAATTTAGAGACTGTTGGAAATAGTTTATCACATATTGTTGATGTAGAATGGCAATTAGATTATTGCATAAAGGTATAAATGTAACTTTTCAATTTCATCATTTTTATATGAAAATAATCTTTTTTATTATTTTGTTACTTTATATAGTCTAATGTACACAACCCTGCAGGAATTATAAATTACCATCTATCTCTAAGTACCATGAAAAATGGAACAATAGAGCATATTAAATTTACCTGTACACAACAACAACTACAAGAATTAGTCTATAAATTGAAAGATGCTACAAGGCATGTGGAAAAGTTAACTAGTTCTTAGATAAAATTTAGAGTAATAAATCTTACACTTCTAAAAGTTTTCTAAATATTTTCTATAAGAATCATATGTATAAGTTAAATAAAAGACCAACAATCTTAATGGTGCATTCTATTATATTTTTGCATGAAGAGGAAAACATCTCCTGATCCGTTTTAATAACTGATTAAAAATACATATTTTCCGATCATATATTCATCTAGAAATTAATATCTTCTGACAACAAAAAAGATACTATCAGTAAGTTCTTAAGTATTAAATACAGAATTATATTATTAATATAATAATTTTTAATTATCGCTTCATATATAAATTCTTTAAACATGATACACTATGTACAAATAAATTGGAGTTTACACCCCATTCTAAAAAAAGAAGAAAGTGTAAATCTGTCGCATTTCATAAATAAATTTTTCATTCCGCACTTTTCACATGCTGCTGTTTTTGTTAATCATCCTTACCGAAACATGTTTATTTACGCACCCGATTTGCTTTTCGAAAATTGTTACTTTTTAAAAAGAGTATGATAATATATAATTTTGTAATTTTTCACGAACGATAAATTCTCCTTGATTTAAAAGGAAGGTACTCAGTATTCTGTGGAGAAAATATCGTATGGTCCGTTCGCATTTAAAACGGTGTAACGATCACAGCGTTAGATTATTAACTAGTCATGCAATACAAGTTGCAGAGTTATCATTGAATAAATTTATTGTTCCACGTCCATTTACTCAATATAAGATATGATAAGGCCTCGGGCGTTTCACTACATCTCTCAGTCCTCGAATATTTTCAAGTTGAATTGTTTATAATTTTGTGTAAACTTTTTATTCATAAGAAAATAAGTTATCTCTTACACAACGATTGATATTTTTAAAGCTTATCTAGACACGATAAAACCATTCATCAATTTCTTATTTGAAAAAAAAGTCCTCCAAGCAATTTTCCTTTAATTCGATTACTGAAAAAAAATATTCGAGGCTGTAAACTATCCGAATTTGTCAACCTATGATATAAAAATGTGTTTGTTTCCATAACATGGTAAATTCAGGATATACATCTAACATTTTTATATTTTCTTTGTAACCATTGAAATTGACGATTTTTGCAAACGCTAATAACGATCAAGAAACGAAACCAGTTATATTTTAATCATGTGTGATTAATTGAAAAATTAAATGCTATCAAATAGCACATATATACCGAAGCTCAAGCAATTCAGATAATATTTCATCAATAGCCATTAGATGTTATTAGAATAATATTGGAACAAATGTATGACATTTTTCTTTTTACAATAAAACTAGTTAGCTATTCAAATAAAATTCTAAATATATTTTGCCCTGGAAATGTCGGAAAATCAAAACGAAAACAAATATAAAATAACAATAACCATTGCACACAATTATTAGAGATATGATATAAGACTGTAGTGTTATATCATACAATTTTATGTGATATAACAAAACAATCACACTTATAAAAACCACTTGGCTCATTTTCTTATTGAAAACTACTAAACGAAAATAATGTCAACTGAATTGCAGCAGCTTCAGTGTAACGCTAGTTAAGAACAGTCATCCTAAACAGACAATCTACAAAACAATTATACAGCAATCATCGTTTGTGTGCGACATATAACATTTCGACTCGGCTAATGAATTTTCAGCAAACATGTTGATTTATGTATCGATTTGAATATACGACTATTACATTTTTCGCGTTGCTTCTCGTCAATTATTTTTTATTGATGGCAATTTATCGCTCATGGTATACAAGTAGCTATTATATTCTAAAGTTAAGAATATTACATCGCAACTGCTACTTTGGGTTTTCCTGGAAGCAGATATAAATTCATTTGGATGATTCTAAATTAAAAATGAATTTTTCAAAGAAAAAATGACAAAATTAACGCACGTTATGTATTTGTTTGTTTGTGAATGATATAATGGGATTGTAAAATTCGCAAGATTCTTTAAAAATCAATGGACCTCAGTGATAAATTTATATTAATCGACATATGAAATTTAAAAAAAAAATAGAAATGAACTCGATTCTGCGTAAATGCTGTGCTCAACACAAGACAAAGCCATTTGCCTCGACATAAGAAATAAAACATTAGATTGTATATGTACAATAATTTACACGGCACAGTAACAAAAAAAAGAAAACACCCTTTTCAAAATTGAATGTCCATTACGATTCGATTTTGCCTTTCTGTGGCTCTGCTGCGACATGTTTTGCAAGAGTATCACCTTTCTTTTCTGAATTTTCAATTTTTATTTCCTGCTTATTATCCGGAGTGTCGATCGTTTTCTTCATATCAACTTTATCACCTTCCTTCGCAACGTTGGCGTTTTTACTAACGTCCGATTTGTTTTCCGTAGTTTCTACAGGAATTTTATTCTCCACTACACTTTTCTCTTTACTCTGTTGCGTCGAATCTCCGTCTTTGAGTTTCTCACTGTTTACCGTTGTCTCAGCAATACCTCCATTGACTTTAGAGCTTTTCTCTGTTTTATCGGCCTCCTTAGTAGCCGATGGAGCGGCAATAGCAGCAGCTGGCCCTGCTGTCGTTTTTGACTCGGGTTCTGATGTTTTAACTTCGGAGATATCGTTTTGTTTAACTACCTGATCTCCGCTAGGTTTCTTAGCATTTGGACTTGACTTTGGCTTGGCGTCACTGGATTTGTGCGCTGGCTGCGGCTGCGTCTGCTTGTTGCCATTGTCGGACGACTTAGTTAGTTCAGCTCTAGTGAGATCAAAGGCGTTGTGCGCGAGACCTTTAGCCAACTGCATGGCAATGGTGTCGACATCGGAGGAGGTCGGCGGCGACTTGGCTTTCGACGAAGGGCTACTGGGTGGAACCCGTTGCACCGCGGGCGCAGCACTGGTCTGTGGCGCGAGGTAGCCGGAGCGCTGGTAGAGCTTGTTGATTGCGGGCGGCAGGCTGCTGTGGAAGGCACTTGGGGTTACAGTTGACATGCCGATGGGCGACCTGATGAGCGGATTGGCGAAGCGAGTGGCGTCAGAGAAGTGTGCCGGCGGAAAGTGTGAATAGATCAGGCGTGGATTGGTGTTAGGCGTGTGCGACGGGATGAACGGGTTCGTCGAAAGCATATTCACCGGCGAGTTTCGCGGAGAGATCGGCGAGCTGCTATTGCGGATATCGCGTGAGAACGGGCTGTTCTGATAACTGCGTGCTGTCGGCGAGTATGGCGGTGGCGAAACTATCGGCGAGTTGGGATTCGAGACTATTGGCGACAATGTTTGAGGATCGATCTTCATCATTGTCGCGCTATTTTTTGAGCTGCTTGATTGGTCTTTTTCCTTCGCCTGTTCGTTAACTACGCTGTACATTGGTTTCACACCGGATGCCGGGTTACCTACGACCACAACAAATAATATTTCATTGACGAGTGCATTATGTGACGCATTATTCAAAGGTAACAATGACATTTTTTTATCTAATTTTTTTTATATTTACGCAATCTAATATAAATTATGTCATCGTTTGGAGAATATATGTTTACTTGATTCAAAAGTTGAATATAAGAGGATACTCGATTAATGATATTTCAAAAGTTATAAGGAAATACTGAAGAAAATTCATATTTATAACTCTAGCTTTAAAGTAGTGAAAGAAGCAATAAAACACTTACCCAAATAACGTGGCATATTTTTGATTTTGAAAATCTTTGCAGGCTTAGAAGGTATCTGTTTGGAGACGTTACTTCCATCGCTGACTCCGTAAGCTGCTTGCGTTTGATTTTGAAGTTCCTTCGCCTGATTCTTGACGGCAACATAATTATTTTTCGACAATGTAGGATTCCAAGATTTTGGCGGATCCCTGAGCGTTTTGTAACCGACAGGCTGTAAGTGCTTCTTTTGTGGCTGCATTTTTTGCAACTGTGAGTTTATCATGGCCTGAGACATAGTCGAAGTTACGAGCTTATTCGGTTCGTTACTAAGTGCTACTGCCGGACTACTGCTCGGCGTGTAAATCGGCACGTTAGGGATATTAGGTATATGCTTCACAGGACCACTTTCGCTTGTAGGACTCTTTGAGATTTTTAAAAGATCGGGAACCTCTGGCTTACCACGCTGAGACTCGATCTTATTCTTTTCCTTGGAACTTTCGCCGATTTTAGCGCAAATGTCATTGATCTTCGAGCCGGCGCTCTGTCTGGCGTTCTTATCGAGAGACGAACCTTTGGGTACATCCTTGCGGGCGTTCAGTGACTTCATGAGCGAGATAGGTATACCGTCGGGACAAGGCGGCACGGAAAACATGTTGGTAACGTCGAGACCGGACTGCTTGGGACTCGGTTGCTTAGGCGGACTACTGTAGTTGTTTTTAGACGTGGTGATCGAGTATATGCTCATCGATGGCGTCTGAATACTGAATCGGCCCAGAGTACTCGGAGTAGTGACAGTAGTGGTCGAGCACACGATATCCTTACCGATATGCGGCATACCGGGCATCGAGCGTAGCTGCTGATCTGCACTCAGAGCTTTTGCATTCTTCACGGCAGAGTTACGTTGTACTAACCAGTTGTTCAAATTCACCTGACTCGGGATCGTTGTTGATACATGCATTCCGATCGACGCTAGACTTTCTGTACTAGACGCGGCTAAAGAATGCAACACGTCGTTAGGCTGTGGTACTTTGATCGACGTATCGCTCGGTGCTGTAACATAAGTTGGCGCCGTTGCGATGCCTGCAAGACTGCTTCTCGAGTAGTTTGGCGCACAGGTGACTGCTGGTTTAACGTCAATTGGTTCCTCGGATTTTACTTCAGGTTTTGGTGAAGTTTTTTGCGCTTTGACATCAACGACTTTTGAAGGAGAGCCCGCCTTTTTATCAGCCACAAGTGACTTTTTTGCATAGGTGTTGTTGACTTGGCCAACCTTTGGCTGAAATTGTAGTTTTGCACTAAGGGCATTGATCTTCGAGCCTGCACTTGGCGTTGATTTGGCATTTTGCTTTACACTTGCTTCGGATTTGGCCTCATTGTTAATGACGTTATTGTTGGTGGTAGTTGAATTCTGCTTAACCTCCGGGTTTTCAAATGCACTAACCGGTTCTGTTTTTACTTTATCTTGTGACTGTTGTTGCGTTTGGGTCTTATTGTTTGACGAATTGTTTGACACTTTCGACTGTTTACTTTCGCTTTCGTTTTTCAATATTTCATTCGACAAATCACGCTGGTGGTCGATTGACTGGACTTCCATCTCTTCGTCCTTAGACACGGACGTTGTATTTGACTTAGCGTCCGAAGTTTCCTCGTTTTTCTTGTTTACCTCTTGATGCGCTCTTTTATTTTTCAACAATGCTGTTGACTTCGTCATTTCTTTTTCTTCTTTTACTGTGATTTTATTTACATTACTGGTGTTTGTAACTGCCTGATCTGAATTATTCTGTTGATTAGCTGCATTACTTTTTGTACTATTTTTTCCATCCAAGCTTGATATATCCGTCACACTCATTACGCCTGTTTCAGATATTTTCAACTGAACCTCTTTCCATTCACGCTTCATGGATTGCTCACTATCCTTCGATTCAAATTCTATATTACTATTTAAGAGAGACTGTTTAAACTCATCATTGTCATCTGAAATTTTTAATCTTTTTGACGCTGATTCAAATATTCTATAACTCAGATGAAGTGGCACTTTCTGTGAAAGGAATAACATTTCATAAAAATTATATTATTCTAAATCAGAAAAAACTCGATTATTATTTACTAACCGTTTTCCAATGGTAAATATACATAATGTCCATTAATGTATAATTTGCACTAAGTGGTTCTTCTTTGTACATAATATCTACTCGATGAGCTTCACTTAAGCCATATTTAGCTCTTATCAATTTTTGAAGATGGAAAACTGTAACAGCAGCTGGACACCGCAAATACCTTTTAGGTAAATGCTTTGATACAGCTTCTTTGTTATTTTCAACATCTTCTTTATTTTCTGGAGAGTAATACTCTAATGATAAACTTAATGACTCATCTGGAGAGTAAATATAACTATCATCTGGTTCTCCCCTGGCTTCAGAAGATGTCACCTTACTTTTTTCTTGTGGTCGCTTGTCATAAAACTCTTTACGCTTTCGCATCTCATCTGGAAAAGACAATATGAAAGAGTTTTAATTCATGAAATTAGTATAAATTGATGTAAAACTAATAATAAAACTCACTTTGGTAGCAGCCTGGTACCAATTTGTAAACAATATCTTGCAACATTTGATCAGATCTAATATTCAATAGTGGTTTGTTCTTATGTACTTGAACCTTGCAAATAGGACAATACTTATTGTTTTCCAAGTATTTGACAATACAACTTTTACAAACTGCAACATTAATAGAAACATTAACATCTTATCCATGAATGAAGTGAAAGCTGAGGATAAAATAATTTCTTACATGAATGTAGGCACTCTATTATCGTTGTGGCATCTACGAAATATCCACCACATAATTTACATGTCAACGCATCATTGAATGTTGACAATCGCAACCTCTGCCCTCCACTTTGGCCCGACATTCTGTAAGAAAAAAACAACATGAGTCTATAAGTAATGAGGAATAACCTGCTTGAATGTACTATTTAAGTTTAACTAATCACCATGTTATAGGGAAGGGAATAATGAGATTATGACAAGGTTATTAAATTTAGGAAAAAATAAACATGACCAGCTGTTCCTATGGTAGCAATGTTCCCAGAGTTGCACTGCACATCGCAATACCAAGAACAGTTGGTACACAAAGCATGCAAGAGTACTCATTATTGTACAAGCCACTTAGCCTCAAACTATCGGTGCCATGACATAAAGAAAGTCATGGACAGCGATGTCGACGCGAAGCAGTGTGTAAGGAGCTGCAGGATATAGAAAAAAGAACTTACTCGGTGCAGTCGGAGCACTGGGAGCTAAATAAAAGTGGACTGCATGCGGCGGGCGGCTGACGAGCCACAACCGTGTGAAAGTCAGTAAAGCTGAGTCGGCGCCTGGCAAGTAGTCGTGTGTACGTCGCGCAAAACTAGACTCGTTGTCGACAATTTGTCAGCAAACAAGCAAACACCGACAAAGCCATGATCACGCACACGCGGTGGACAACGTTGGCGACGGCTTTAAGATTAATTAACGGGACGAGTTGCTTGTTCGCTCACGTTCGGGTATCCAAAGTCAGCCACTGGAATTCATGGTTGTAAAATAGGCCAGCGGCACTGCTGCCAGCTCTCCCTCTCTTGCTCGCGCGCGCGTTATGAGATATATACAACACCTAGAGAGACAGCTAGACGAGAGAATAGCTCTTAGGAGGAGAGCAAAAAGTACGCGCTGCGCAAAATGGCGGATGATAAACAAGAGCGTCGTAGCCAGGAGCTGCCGAAAGTCGCAGCAAAAGCGTTCCCTGGACGATCAACGATTTGCTACTGTACGACAAGGACCAGATCCACGGACTGAGATATATACATGGCTAACGCCGCACGCCATCACGGCGACGATCCCTTTCCGAAAACATCGAGCTTACGCGACTGGCCGCGATCTTTAGGGGCGGCGCACTACCGCAGTCGAGACACTCTCCCATTGGCTAGTCGGCGTCAAGCATTACTGCGCATGCTTCTATCTTATCTCGCTCCTCTTTTCGCGTAAGCGGCAGCTAAGTCTGTCTCTCGCTGCGAAACCGCACTGCATATAGAGTGCATTATGCATTTGATACGCGCGATGCGCCGCTCTACACACTGCATATGCCTCTTGGCTACCTATCTAATTGTCTTCATTCTTGATAAATGCTTTGCTTCATTGCCCTTCACGGATTCATACGATGCGTCGTCGCTCAGCTTTTCACATGTTTTCACAGTTTCATTCGTTTTTGTGTCAAACGATCACGACAAGTCTTTTTGGTGTCCACAATAAATCGATGCACTTTAATCGAGGAAAAAATTAATTTTAATACAAATTTTAAAGAAAGGTGCTCCAATGAACGTTTATCGATGCATTGATTTCTCATCACAAATACTGACACTTATGTAAATGTTCAAATGAAAACACCAAAGAACAATTTTAACTTTGGACACTTCGCGATGGTACTCGCAATCAATCAAGAACCGTCGGATGAGGAAACAGTCTTGAACGTTTATGCTCCGCGCGTACGAGCTATTTACCGAAAAAGCTTTTTTAAACGCGCGCTTTTCATTAAAAGTTATTAATTAATACTTGAACGCTTATAGATGAGGCCACCTGCGTAACAAATTTTTAACTTTTTCCAAGCGTTTTTACCAAAATTGTTATTCAAAGGTATATTGTCATAGAAAGCTTGGTAGAAGTATTCCCCAAGTTTGTCCAAAGAAAACATACGAATAACGAAGTTTGGCATCGTTTCGTAGGACAACTTTAATTAAACTTTATTAAACGTAAATGTAGCAGACGTGCGGAAAATGTTAAAATACTTTTATGACGGAAAATTGGAAATTTTATAATTGAGTATACAGTTGCACATGGAATTGTTTAGGAAAAAAATACATCCGAGTACTTGCAACTAGAGTTTTAGATAGTTAATAGAAGCTTCAAAATAGTGTTATCAACTTCTCAATGGAAGTTCTAAGAAGCGGAATGATTAATCTTGCTTCTTTTTTCGATAGTTTGAAGTTTCAAAGTATACAATATATATATACGTGTGTGTGAGAAAGTGATTTGAACCTCATTTAAACGTTTGCGCCCGAGCGAAAAGTGATTCATAATCTACCTGATTATCAATTGTAAGTTATCTACATCTTGCAATTTGCATTGTCTATGCACCCCAGCGGAAAATAACGTGAAAATCGTTCGACTTGAAAGCGAATTTTCAGTCACTTCAATTCGACGGGACTCATTTTGATACGTTAAAAATGAAAAGTACTTGTTCATTTCAACCAGAACATTTACTTGCCTTGTTTCAGTACTGCTGCAACTTCGTTCAATTTAAATTTCATCGTTCGAGTGATGGCGCAAGCATAGATTATGTGTGAGCTATCGACATATTCGTTCGAACAATTGGCCCTCGATAAATGAACGATTTCACAAAAAAGTTCTATAATTCAAGCATAAATTTTTGTCTGTTACATGTAGCATTTCTACCCAATGATGACACAATATTGCTCTTAATTCGTAGCTTTGAAGTTGCGGTCTCCGGAAAAACAATTTTACATGGTTGTCTTTTATTAAACTGAAAAATATTCTAAACTATAAAATTACTCATACAGTAATTTTTATTCTGCTAAGATATCGGTAAAAGAAATACGACTAAAACACAACATAATAATAATATGGATATTGTGATGCCAATTTTAGCTATGGAACATCGAATAACACCGTAAGCACAATTCGCTTAGGAAAAGAATCTCAGGACAGAAGATAATTTACCTCTTGTTACAGAAGGATCGTCTCTGGAGGACTTCCTTCTTACGGAAACAAGATTTGTTTTCTAAATGAAAAAGTAAGCAATAAAAGGTTTGCGATTTCTCATGTTTGCAGAACTTGTCTTCAACTGCACAATAGCATTTGCTCGTTATTGAAAGATACTATTTACGCTTTTGGTGCATCTAAATTTTGCGTTTATTTTTCTTTAAACAATTGTCATACTTTAAAATGAGAATTCTCATGGAGCGAGAAGAATTCTCTTTCTACAAGAAAACTTTTTCCAGTGGTATTAAAACTTCTGGCCTATACTTCCCAACCGATTTCAAAAAGCAATTTGATTGACCGCATTAATCGTAGTGGTCCATATTGGGTATCACGCATGAAGGGTGGTTCCCGGTAAGTACTGGCACTGTTACATTCCAATGTAGTTACACGGGTGCTTTTTCGACGAGTTCTTGCCTTGACGAGAAAATCAGCGTTGCGACTACTTATCTGCATACAGGACAACTCGGACACTTTCTACAAGATTCAAAGTGCAATCAATTTTCCAAAAGCTCGGCCGCATATTACTTAATTCACTATCTTAAATATGGAAAGTAAGCATTCAGTCGATGTAATTTGCAGTATTACCAGTAACATTGCTGTAAGTTCGTTTATCAAAATCGAACGCAGCAAGAATAAATGCGTTGCTAGGTGCGTTTGTTCATCGACGACGTTTGTTTTTGTTTAGTTAATTGATGTGAGCATACTGCAAATATCTTATGTTAACCTAGTTGCACATTCACGTTGAATAAACACACGATCTATTCTTATTTCCTTTATTCATACGTCTGATAGTTACAACACTTGCGTCAGTTAATAAAAAAAATGTTATAATTGCTTTTTAGACAGCATTGACTGGAATCAAAGCGTGAAATACGTATTTTTGGTAAGTTTCCGGCAAAAGCTCGAATTTTTGTACTCTTAAATCGATTCTAACCCTTTGAGTGCTTCGAATTCGCACAGTTCCAACGTTTAAATAAAAAAATAGTAAATTGCTTCAACGGCTTAAATGACTTCGCAGGATCAAACAGAACGTTTCATCGATATACTTTTAATTGGCCCATGTTACGTTCAAAATAAAAATAGTTAAAATTTTTAATATTTTGAAAAGCATTAAATGCTTGAGCCTTCGAGTTGTTGAGTTGGCTAATGAACTTTTCAAGTTTTTAAACAAAATATCCATGGACTTCATGATGGACGAAAACTCAAGTTGATCGAGACTCGGGATTCCGATCTGACCCGAGCTTTTACACTCTTGAGATTATCAGGTATTTTTTTCTTTTCATTTTTCTAAAAACTTAATTAATTGTAACTCACTGAAAGTCGGTAAAACGGTCTGATGAGCTCAAAAAATCGAATATTCTGGTAGGTTTGAAGGCTTCACTTAAATTTATCGATCTTACGCGTGAAATAACTTGCGAGCTCAAGCCGCTGAAAAAGCTGCAGTCGGTTAGGAGCTTACAGAAGGTTAAAAGGACTTAAATTTCTATAGCGTTCGAAGATCAGAACGGCATGGAAAGCAGCTGAGCCGAGCCGGTTCGAACTTTTGACCTCTACGAAGTACCTACGCAATGTTTGAAAGTTTCAAGCACCGTGATTTTTCTTTGAAGGCGGCCTCGAATATTTACGCGTGTTTAGTTCCCAAACGTGGAAAATTCGGCCGAAAGGGGTGTACGGAGAGAGCGGGCGCGCATCCAAGCGAAACTTCCGAATATGCGTACGCGAATTCGACGCGACTGCACTTCCGGGGCCAGAATGCAATTGTTCGTGTGCATGGCAGTGTCTGCTCGCCATAGCCATGCTGACGAGTCCGACGAGTACACGTGGTACGAAATGGCCGTGTGTTGTTTTTTGAAATGCACTCGCTGCTGACGAATTCGTAGTTTAATTTGCATGCAAGTAATTTGCTATCAGTGCCCATCCACTTGTGATACTTTTTAGGTATTTCTATATATGCAGCAGGTGAGTGCAGATGTTTCAACTACGATGCTACCATTAGCCTATTCCAAACAAATTTCTCCACCGACTTTCGTTCATTAGCCGTCAAATCCTAACCCTCGTTCAATCGGTTCGACAGCTTGAGTGACTTGCGTTTGGATTCGGACGACTTGATATTCCAGTCTCGTTAGACAACGTTGCCGCTGAAAACGTTTATCCGTCCCGACGCAACCCATTAAAATCCCAAACCCATTTACGCGGGCTCATCGTGTGGACGTAGAGGCCGCACGAGGTATCAAAACGTACTTGTATGCGTGTACCTTACTTAGCCGAGACGAACGCGAGTAGGCCCGAAGAAGACGATGTTCACAGCGCGAGATAACATATTCCGCGCGTACGCCACCTATTTACAGATTGAGTATCGTCTGCACATATAAACCCAACCCAATGAGTCGAACCTCCGTAATTCGAACAGCAAAGCACCGAGTGAATAATTCGAATTACGCAGGCTGTGCATTGTATGGCTATATTTATGCGTGTATTATAAATGTTTATTAATTAATAGTATATATGTAAAAATGCAATATATTTATATATGCATACATTTAGTTATTTGATTATGTAGATTTAGTCAGACATAAATTGATAAAAACATGTATTTTGTTCAACGTTCGAATAATTGCTGGTTTCGAAAAAAACGGATTGATTCCTATATAAAAATGCGAAAATCATCTATCAATATTTCTTTAAAAAGTTGGAGACGTTCGACCTCTTTAGACTGGTAATTTCTTTTCTTTAGTGCCAAGTTTACAAGTTTATTGATAATTGGAAGTATATCTTCATCCATATTTTGTTGTCATTCAACAAAATTTTTTTTACAACTCCTTGTCGCCACAAACGCTCTTCATCATCATATTATTACGAACTCAAAACTTGACAGTTAGCCATTTGCTGGCTTTTGCATTTTTCAGAATCACAACTGCTAGCAAACTGCTATATAGCTTGAAAAATTGGCCCGTTTATACAATATAAATTTTCTTATTGCATGCTTGTTATGAACCCATTTGCTTGCTACAAAAGTTGCATTTATTCCTATTTAAAATAATTCATATTCTATCATAATTGATCGTACACAATGAAATGAATATTGTTTTCAATTAACTCCGATAGTAATTATATTCAAAAGTGAAAAAGACCATCAGTCATGATGCCATTTAGACGTATTGAATAATATTTAGAATAAACGTTAATTCAATAATACTTTACAACAATTTGATAATCTCTTTCCTAAACACGTTAGGTATAGTTTTTACTTCGTGGTACGTCTACCGTACCTCCATGCCGAGATTCGAGAATGGATGTCAATAAATGTTCAACTACTAAGTATACGTATTCACTTTAGGGAATGAATAAAAGATCATTTTACAGCTTAGTCGCAAGATCACTTCCGTCTACGATAGTATCAGTCAACTGTTATCAAGGCTAATAACAGATAAAAATTTTTTACTGGTATTTTACGAAACGCCACTTACATTCGTGAGAGTGATTGACATAACATTGTCCGTGTCACAGGCGAAGCAATTATTATCAATCCTCGTAGATATGAAGCTCATGAAATAATTGAGACTACCTTCGATATAATCAATGATCAACAGTTGTAGGATAACATTTCTGATGAAATAATTAGATTTCTGTAAATAAAAAGAGCTCCTGTTTTTCCTCGACCATTAAAGGCCTCATGCCAATGATCCACAGCAATATAATGTATTCTGTGAAAGGAATAAGGTTTAAGGGAATAATAAAAAAAGATTACTTTCCACAAACGTGCGCAACAACGAAGATATCGTCAGTAATCAGGAAAAAGGTGACAGATCTACTGAAATCTAGAAGATGGCCCGTAGTGTTGTTTATACGCCTACATTCGGAGGATAATCAACATCATGACGCTTTACTGGATTTATTGCTCGAGAAGTTTCGTCACGAAGAAAAATTTAGGGAAAACGTAGATTTTTTAAGCAAAATAAATGATCTAGAGGCCATACTGAACTTAAGTCCATATCAGGTTTTGTTGCTACATTTGGTATCACAACATCCTAAAAATATAAAAGATTTGTGTTGAAAAATTTTAGGAAATATAATGTGCCATTTTCAAGTAACGTCTGTATGTATGTGTGTCTGTGGATCTGTATATGTGTGTAGTATATATGCCGTTGTCAATACCTCGAGTTCTATATATATGGGTAATTCTCGATTAGTTCGGAATTTCGTGTGATACTATATTTTTTGTGCTGATACAATATTTTTTCTCGTTTGTCATACAATAACTAGATTAAATACATTGATTACACATGTAAACACAAAAAAAAAATTTATAGTATACATTTTGAAGTCAAAAATACATATGATAGGTAAATAAAATAGGAAAATTTGCAGAAAACGAATCGTGACTTTTTTTCTGTAAAATTTGGTGCGTCTCTTGACAAAGTTTAAATAAGTAATGAATTTCGAGCGTTTGGTAAGCTTAATCGAATATGACTTGTTAAAAATGTGTGCTCTTAATAGGGAAAAACGTTATAAGACACGAAAGTGACATGACTACTTTTTAGCATTTTTAATGCTTATTGCTATTATGCCGCATCGCTATTGATGTGTAACCAAAATTATTATAAAACCACATGAATGGTGTTCTAAAGTTCGAAAGCAACAAATCTATACATAGCGGAATTATGTGCTTCTATAATTAGCGAGCAAACATAGAATGTATACTTAAGAAGGAAAAACATGCACGATAGCAAAAACGTATATTTTTTATGAGCACATTATCTATCTTTAAACATTTTGACTAAATACATTTATGCTCCATAATTTACGGCATTGTTAAGCTAAAATTCACTCGCCCCGTTTTTTACATAATTATTGAAATAGTTACAGAGCGACATAAAATAAAAAATTCAATCAATCGTTAAGGCCTTTTATTAAAGACCGTTTCAACACACTTTGAAATGGAGTAAGTGTTAATTGCAGCATTCAATGTAAAGTGATGTCAAATTCATTGTATGGTCTTTTGAATATATATTAATGTCGATCGAATACTTTGAGCTTAACAACCTGCAACCGCATATAACGAAATTATATGAGAATTGCCCTTATGCGATAGAATTTAACAAATAAAGACTTATTCGATTTATTTCTACCGAACAAACGATGGAAAAAAGATTTATTTAATTCTAACAATACAGTTTTTCAGTTTTTCAAAATTAGAAATAGTGCGTTTACTTTTTTTAGTTTTTTGGCATTTGGTTTTCCTTATTATTTTCGGTGTTACATATTTTATACAGTATTTTTATTTTACTTTAATTGGAAATGAGAATTATTTCTCTAAGTATTTTTATTCAATAATTGTAGCAAAGTCGTGATTTGAAAATAAAATTTCATATCATCTAAAATTTTCATTATATTTTTTCAAATTTTCGACTAATTTTGTTAGCATACTATTTTGTCTTATATGATTAATGAAATGTACAAATTTCAAGTCATTACGTCGTATAATCATTGAAAAAAATATATTTATATCTAAAAATAGGTGTTTTTAGTTTTCACGAAAACTAAAGTTCTTTCAATAATTATTTAATAAATTATATTTTATAAATTTGAATAATTATTTATTATCACGATGATCATAAACTTGATTCTCCTTATATTGAGTAAATTCATGGCTTTTTTAGTTCAAATTATGAAAATTAATGTTATTTGCGTCAAACACCCGTCGCGCGCTCATTTATTGTTCATGTATATAATATGTTACGGGAATCGAACCAAAACTGTTATAAAGGAAATTTTAAATTCTCAAATATGCTACATACATAAAATAATTCCATGATTTGAAATGCTCGACACAAATTATTAATTAGTAAATTCTATCTGTATCTTAAATATTAATAAATAAATAATTATTCAATTACGTTGATATTCAAATTCAATAACCATTTTAAATTTAATTCTATAGTAGCTTGTTAAGTGTTTAGTTATAGATAATAGGCAGTGCACTAAGTCGTTTTCGTTTTTTCTTTTAAATATGTGGAATCGTTAGTTGCGATCGACGATTTAATTTTTTTTTAATATATTTGTCATTATCTTAATGGTTTCGAGGGAAATATTTTTTCATTAAATAACTTTTATAATTTGTAGTTTTCGCAATCGACATAAGTTTAATTTAAAAAATATCTGACTAATTTACTACACTGAATAATCCGTAATTACTTCATATAATAAATTTTATAATAAATTATAAAAAATAATTAATATATCAATTTATAATTCTTTTTTCTAAGATTTTTTTCGCATTTATTTTAATACACAAATAAAGATCAAAACTTTTATTGTCAAAATTCAAAATTCGTAAATTCGAAATGCATTAAATATTTTCTTGATTTGGTATGAAATATAGCCGACAATGTTATTTATTGGTAAATAAATATATAGTTACGTTGATACTCATGTTATCAATGAAGCTTTAAATTTTTATCATCCGAAATTCTGTGCTGAAAACTCATCATTCAGAAGTTTGAAAATAAATTAAAAATTGACAGAAAATATAATAGAAGTTCTATAAACATTAATTTACATAACTATAATCTTTAAGATGTAAATAACATATTTCGGTATACGTTCACGGTTATAAATTTATAATTAGTGCATTTTTTAAAAAATATTCTAATACTTTACGTAACTTAATAAAGCCAAAATCACTATACATTATTTTATTGTAATAATCTATCGATTTATCTCTTTTATTATTGCCTATTTTATTATTTAATTGAAGCTAAAGTTTCGCATTGCGTAAAACTTATTTAATTTGTCTGTCGAGGTATCAATCGGTTTTTATTTTGAAGTTAAAAAAATCAACGATTTAATATGAGTGCATTAAATTAATCAATTCAATTAAATTCATGCCAACTATATACTGATACACTTTTCAAATATTTAATTATCTATAAAAAACTGCACGAGCATCTCAATTTTTTTGATCACGGTGACTTTCAGCACTAAAGTGAGAGTTTTATACGGTGTTTATTGCAAAAACAGAAAAGTGGCTTAAAAAACTATAGAAAAAGCGTAGATCGAAAAATTTACTAAGAATAATAGCTTTAGAGATTTCCTAATGTTACTTTAACGAGAAAAGAACACTATGTACGGTGAGGGATGCAGCAGGGATAAGCTCTCCACTTATAGCGCTAATTATCCATTTCAAACCATCTTCTGTGGTTTTATTGGCTCGTTATAGTTGAAAATAGTGTCGAATACATAAACGTCCATACAATAGTTATAATAATGCTATAATAAAATAGTACACTAAATTTCAATGTCGTTCATAGCTTTTATTCAAAGTTATGATAATTCAAATTTGTATGAATATTAACATATAGCCTTATGGAAATCTATACATCATTTAGGACTCAGAAATAACAGTGATTAAATGTAAAAAATCGATATATCTTCTTACATATCATTTTAATTGACATTTTAGTTTATTTTGTTAATAAACCATCATTATAAAATAAGTACCATACTTTTTATGACTTTAAGAAAGAATTTTTTCATTTCAATAACTTTGGACTCACTGTGTAGCCAATAGAACTTTAAATGTATCCTTTAATATTAGGGCTATACTTAATATGGATGTCAGGTAGGTAGATGCAAAACGCGTCAAAATGAAATGAAAAAGCCGACTTCATTTTCTTGAAATTACTTAACAAGTTATGCTTTGAACAAGTGAATAATTTTTTTTAAAGCGAATATCTCTACAAATTTTATACTATTGGATCTATCCCGGATGAACTGTTTTTAAAAATACTTACAATATACCATGAACTACGAAAATACAATACAGAATTAGTGGATACTAATTTATCTATGTACACAACATATTCATAAATAGTACATTATCTAATTAATGCGGCAATTAGTAGATTACGTATTTCGGGATCGGAAAAGTATTGATAAATCTCTAGTTCGTAAAAAATTTACAACTGAGTCGAAGCCTCGCGTGGTACATGGGTCGTACTAGTTATTTAGGTACCTTTGCTGGGAGAAAACGGCCATTACGGCTGATGAGATGTTTATACGCAGCATAGTATAACGCCGATGCAGCAAGGACAGCTCATATTTTCACTTGTCCCGGGTATTGCGCCTAAAAACTTTGTTGTTTTCGGCAAGGCCGTACTTATTCGGATTTTCGTGAAAATAACACTCAATAAGTAGTGAGGTCGTTTATGACTGAGCTATACTCAAATTTTATAGTTATTATTTGCTCATCGTGACTCATATCGTAGTTAGACTACAGCAGGTTGAAAATGGCTGGAAAGCGCGGATGAGTCATTCTAGGTTGCAATGAACTCAACGCATAGCTCAGAAGCCATTCCCTCCCCTATCTGATACAGGCTATAATACAGATTGAGCGTCCTCTGCAGGCCAAAATCCGACAACGACCGCCAAGGATGAAAGTATAGATCGTCGTTTCGCGTAAGATTTACGCCAAATTTTATTTAAAAGAATCTCTTTTCGACACTGCATGCGAAAAGCACGTACTTCTCGCACGCTCGGCCAAAAACTTGCGTTCCAAATTAGTACATTACGACACAAGTGCGGGAAAGTAGATTCTCGTCTCGTGTGGCGTTTAGGTCCGAGCGAAGCGAGGGTGAAAAGGCACACGAGACGAGGAACTCTTTCCCGCACTTGTGTTGTACAGTATTTTTCGACAGGTATCGAAAAGTATTGTACAATACATGTTCGAAAATGAGATTCTCATCTTGTGTATCTTTCCACCCTCGCCTCGCTCGGGCGTAAACGCCACGCGAGACGAGAATCTACTTTCCTTTCTACCGTGGCCGAAAATTCGTCGTTCGTCCCATCGTACTCGAACCGAAACGCGACCATTTGTCCCCTTCTGCGTGCCACCTATAGATACCCGGAAGTTAAGATGCGCAAATGACGCTCTACCTGCACCGTAAATTATATTTAAAGGATAATAGTAGACACGAAGAACAAAAACCTATTGTTTTTATGAATACAATTCGTAAAAAAAGTTAAGCTGAATATTTTTATTATTATAATTTTTATAAATTAAAATATTTAAACACATTATCTTTATCCACCTAAATTTCACCTTATAAAAATGTACATTAGATACAGTGTGGCTCATGGTTTATTTGGATCCGCTACCAACAACTCTCGCTCCACTAGAGTCGTAAATGTTAGCGTGTTAGCGGTAAACGGATGCTAAAACCCTTCGTTCCGTTGGTAACATTACTGTGGAATGAAAATTTTTCTCTGGTCAGCTATTGGCGGCCATGAGGGCCGAGTAAATCAACAAGTCTGTGGCTTATGAAGCAGTCGGACCGTGGATGTCAAACATTTTCATTTCATATTAGGTGCGAATTTTCAGTCAGATAGGAAGTAAATAGTATACTTTATAAGGAATAAACGTCAACCATCTTTCCCGGCGAATTAGACCTATCTCGGGTTCACCTTGGAGCCCAATGTCTCCGCCGGCCAAAATGATCGTCGTTCATTCCTTACAAAGTAATGTACTATTACTGCACTTGTATCGTAATGCACTAATTCCCAAACATGTGTTAGCTTCTTTTGCCGCCGCCACACGGTGTATAATCAAAAGTGGCTCGTATCAGGGTTTAAACCCTCGAGACACGAGGGTGAAAAAGTCAATGAGGCGAGAATCTCTATTCCCGATCATGTCACCTACAGTATTTATCAAAGGACGTTTTGAATGCTCAGATTTGCGCACACATTTTTCACTGAGTGTGCGTGAAAGTTGAATTATATATCGTATTGGCATAGTACGTTAACTAACTAGTAAATTCTTGTCTCACGTGAGGTTTATGCCCGACGAGCAAAATGAGGGTGGAAAGGTATACGTGACGACAAATTCTTTTTCTGAGCATGTTAAGTACAGTTTCTTTTCTGAAAACAATGTGTTCAACGCGCGAATTGAAGTGCACGATTCTCTCCCAATATGCAGTAAAATCGCACTTTCCACACAGCACGTCGAAAAAAATAGTACATTACAATATATGTGCGGAAAAGTCAATGTTCGTCGCGTATCGCAGAAAGATATACGAGACGAAAATCTCTCTCCCAAACACGTTAGGTACAGTTTTTTTACTTCGTGGTGCGCCTACTGTACCTCCACGCCGAGATTCAAGAACGGAAGTCAATAAATGTTCGACTACTAAGTATACGTATTCACTTTATGGAATGAATAATAGATCATTTTGTAGCTCATAACGATAATATCAGTCAACTGTTGTCAAGGCTAATAACATATAAATTTTTTACTGGTATTTTACGAAACGCCACTTACATTCGTGAGAGTGATTGACATAACATTGTCCGTGTCACAGGCGAAGCAATTATTATCAATCCTCGTAGATATGAAGCTCATGAAATAATTGAGACTACCTTCGATATAATCAATGATCAACAGTTGTAGGATAACATTTCTGATGAAATAATTAGATTTCTGTAAATAAAAAGAGCTCCTGTTTTTCCTCGACCATTAAAGGCCTCATGCCAATGATCCACAGTAATATAATGTATTCTGTGAAAGGAATAAGGTTTAAGGAAATAATAAAAAAAGATTACTTTCCACAAACGTTCACAACAACGAAGATATCGTCAATAATCAGGAAATATATGACAGATCTACTGAAATCTAGAAAATGGCCCGTAGTGTTGATTATACGCCTACATTCGGAGGATAATCAAAATCATGACGCTTTACTGGATTTATTGCTCGAGAAGTTTCGTCACGAAGAAAAATTTAGGGAAAACGTAGATTTTTTAAGCAAAATAAATGATCTAGAGGCCATACTGAACTTAAGTTCTTATCAGGTTTTGTTGCTACATTTGGTATCACAACATCCTAAAAATATAAAAGATTTGTGTTGAAAAATTTTAGCAAATATAATGTGCCATTTTCAAGTAACGTCTGTATGTATGTGTGCCTGTGGATCTGTATGTGTAATATGTGTGCCGTTGTCAATACCTCGAGTTCTATATATGGGTAATTCTCAATTATTTCGGAATTTTGTGTGATACTATATTTTTTGTGCTAATACAATATTTTTGCTCGTTTATCGACCAATAACTTGATTACATACATTAATTACAACATGTAAACACAAAAAAAAGTATTATAGTATACATTTTGAAGACAAAAATACATACGATAGATAAATAAAATAGGAATATTTACAAAAAAGGACGCTTGACCTTCTCGCTCATATATACGATAGATTTTAATGAATTCGATTTATTCGATTTGTTTTTACCGAACGAAAGTTGGAAAAAAAGATTTATATAATTCTAACAACACAGTCTCAAAATTAGAAAAAATGTGTTTCCTTTTTTTAATTTCTTGATATTTGGTTTTCCTTATTATTTTCGGTGTTACGAATTTTATATAACATTTTTATTTTACTTTAATTTAATATGAGAATCATTTCTCTAAGTATTTTTATTCAATAATTGTAGCGAAATCGTGATTTAAAAATAAAATTTCATATCGTCAAAAATTTTCGATATATTTTTTTTTAATTTCGACTGATTTTGTTGGCATGCCATTTGTCTTATATGATTAATAAAATGTCGTGCAAATTTGAAGTCGTTACATCGTGTAATCATCGGAAAAATATATTTATGTCTTAAAATAGACTTTTTTAGTTCTCACGATAACTAACGTTATTTTACCTAAATCAGTCTGAAGTTCGGTACAAGTGTAATTTATTATAAACTATGAACTGAATTGTTTTACAGTACATTCAATTTATTTGGAATCAAGATATCGTAAATATTGTAAATATACATGATTAGCCCTTATACGATTAGTTTGAGTAAATATAGCTGTTAATCAAATTATCGGACTTGAAATCAAAGTAATTTATCAGTATTAGAAGTAACTGGAAATTTGTAAATATAAACAATCACACAGTCTTCATCGAACCTTCGAAGAGGGCTGACGTGTTTTTGTTTTGATCGACGTCCCGCGAGTACTACGTGTCAATCGCGCGACTGTGTTTCGTGTTGTGTGTATGTGCGTGAGTTCCGCTAATAAAGCGTACTAGCGCGGCATAGTGAATAAATAATTTCGCCTGCACTCAGGTGCAGCGAAATTAGATCATGCTCTCCTCTCAGATGGCTTCCGGTACCGGGGCCCATCTACCAACCGAAACCAACGTCATTCTCACCCAAGGCCAACAAATTCCAAGTTACTCAACAGCAACGCAAAAAAACCAATTTCCAAGCAGAGAACAAGCAATCGTCATTGAATCCAAGGATGGCGTGCAACTAAAAGAGTACATACAAGCTATTGGAACAATTGTAAAACCGATTAACGTCAAGTTTGCTTCAAAAATCTCAAACAACCGAGTATGTATATTTCTCACCGGCAAAGAACTTGCAGAAGAAACGGCAACCAACCACAAACAAATAACCATTCAAGGACAAATACACGAACTTCGATTACTTCTAACACGTCACAAACGTATCATTCTCTCGAACGTATGCCCTTCGATTCCACATTCCTTTATCGAAAACATTATCGACAATATAGGTATTAGACGCAGCTCGTCAATCTCATACCTTAAGGTCGGTGTTGGCGAAGAATATGCTCACGTGCTGAGCTTCCGACGCCAGATGTACATACATCCTGATGACTTAGAAAAAATTCCACCCTCTCTGCAAATCACGTACGGAAACGACAAATTCTGGATATATCTTTCAACGGATACGCTAAAATGTTTCGGATGTAAACAAGAAGGTCACATAGCTAACAACTGCCCAGCTGTTATTGGCGACAAGACACAAAACAACAATATAAACTTGGAACAAGAAAAGTCCGAATCCCCGAATAAAGAGAGAAAAAATAGTAGAATAGAAGAGCAGATCGTAAACAATAATGATACAGAAGAGCAGAGTGCAAACAGTAATAGCGACAAACTAGAAAACGTAAACACCAACATTATGGAAGTCGACGAAACAACTGAACCAACAACGTTGGTAGCTCCTCCTGCGTCTACCAACTTAAAAAGAACAAGTTCTGTATTATCGTCAGACTCTTCCAACACACCGCTCCAAATAGAAACAACTTCGTCGTCAATCAAAGTGAATACAAAGAAGAAAACTGATAGAGTCAAGCCTAAGAATGGCAAAAAGCAAAAGGCTGACATCAGCAAGAAAACTCTCGATGAAATGATCGAACCGTTGCGCGAAACATTGAGCATGCCGGGAAAAACTCTAGACTTCATACAATTCAAAAGTTTGTTGGAAAATGTACATGGTTCGAATGACGTTTTATCTATATCAAAACAACACTGCGACAATGTTGATGATATTACAACACTTCTAGATGAACTCTATCCCCTTCTCCAAGACAAAAACATGAAAAGCAGGTTTACTCGACTCAAGAAAAAATTGATAAAACAAGACACAGACAACGATAGTCAACAAACCTCCGATGAAGAAACTGCATAATCTTCTACAATCAGCACAATGGCGCTCAAGCTACAGTGTACTAGAACTTCTGAAAAGAACTAAGTTTTTCATTCAATCTGATTGCCTTTATTTTTCTCTTTCCTTAATTTATATGTATATGATCTGCTATTTGATTGTCTCTTTCAATTATTTCTCTTGAATCAATCATGTGTACCAATGCAAATGAAAATATTATACCACAATCATGTAAAACGCTAACAATTACACATCTCGACTATTCTCATGTAGAATGCTATTAATCCTGTAGTCACTAATAACCAATTTGGTGGATGTGACTTTAAATTGTTAATAAAAAAAAAAACAATCACAACTTTTTACTGAAGTATAATTTTTGATCGTACAATATATCAATTAAATCTTCTAATAATATCTTTAAAATAAACTGTCACATGATTAATTTCATAATAATTGAACGAAGGTATTGCATTTTTGATCACACAAATTTTTTTTAGATAGGCTAACGTGAATATGTATAAGGATTGTTTAATTCGATTAAATGAATATGAAATATCGAGGCATAAGTAAATACAGTTATAATGAAATTATCTATTAATATCTGATATGTAATTTTACTATTGAGCATATAGTATAGATCCTAAACTAGAAAATTTGAATAAAATCGTTGAACGGCACTCCTCTTTAAAAAAACCAGAGCTCTTCGTTGTATAATGATCCGCAAAATAATATTTCTTGTCTTTATCTTTACATTTTATTTATGATCAGTGCCAATCAAATATACGTATTGCCTGTTGACTTTGAATTAAATCAATTCAAATATTATAAATATAATTATTAAATAACTATAATAGTTGCTTCTGATAATAGATAATTATAATGTTATTTGGAACGAAATAAATGACTTTTTATTAAATGTAAATCTGATCTTTATTTACGATTGATAGAAAGTTCTTCATTTCGTTCCAAATAGTAATTATTATGCATTTATGGTTTATAACATAAAAAGAAAGTGTCATATAACACTGTTACAATTTCATATGGTCTTTTAGAAAAAAAATATCCTCTTGCTCATTTTCAAATATTAGTTTTTATTTAAAGTAGTTTGGCTCTGTTTCAGACAAGATGAAAAGGAATCGGGATTGTAATTTGATGCATCTATAACTAATTATGTACGAGTGTATAAATATACTTTAAAAAATACGATCAAAAATATCATTCAATTTCTTTTTTTTTCTCATACTAATAAGTATGAGTCTTTGGAGTACTATGGGTAATTTTCTTCTGTAATAAATCAATTACTTATTCTATACCACTCTTTATCGATTAGTAACATTGACTATTTTCAATATGACTACCATGATAAAAAATTGCGCATAAATATTGAAAATTTTCCTTTGTATCGACGTATTTATTTGACTTTCAAATACTACTTGGATATGTTGAATTTTTTTCATTTTTAGGTTACAGTATTTAAAAACCCGCTCTGAATTAAATCTGAAAAGTGCGACTCGACATATTAATTCTATTTTATTACTTATTAAATTTACGCTATTGCCCGTTTTCATATTTAAATATGGATCTACTCGTTTTCGAACTTATAGAACGTCAAGATTATTATACAAGTATTCATTATATACAATTGAAAGATAATATTTTTCATTTGATTCGTCTATTTTCTCTCTTAAATATATTGACAATATATTAGAGGTTGCATGGTTACATTTGCATAACATGAATCACAAACTGAATTTATTAATCAATGAATATTCCAATTTTACACTAAACAATTACCAGTAGTTTGATTTACTTTTTGATAACATTGATTTTGACTCTGTACCGCTTTTGGTCATTTAACAATTTTTTTTATATTATTATGATTTATTTTAATTTTCTCTTCTGAATTTCCTAAGAGCTATAAAAAAAGAAATCATAAGAAGTAAAACATAATTACCTTTTTTAGATGTAGGGACACAAGATGAAATTGAAGATATGTTAGAATAATCCATGATGAATTAACAATTAAAATAATGCATTGTTATCGAAGTAACGTTTAGTAACGCAGATCCGAGAAAAAAATATTATGGCATAAAAATTTACATTTTCATTATTGTTATAGAAAATTCAAGGAATTGAATTTTCATTAAAAAAAATTTTTTTTAACATATACTTTTGATTTTATTTGAAATTCATTTTGAATTTCTAATAAAATCGATAAAAATGTAATAGATGAAAAATTTCAGAAAAAGAACGATTTAATTTATAAAATATTCAAACCAATAGTGGCAAAAAATATCACAAAACAAACATTTACGTTTCAAATGTTTTATAATAAAATCACACAAACGTAATCATACATAGATATCAGGCTTGATCAAAGAAACTGTAGTGAATTGATCATATTTCATGCAATTCGTCAAATATATAACTATTAAAATTAAAATAAATAAAAGTTACAGTTAAAAAATAATTTAGACGATAATAAAGACAAAAATGATTGGGAATTCACAAACGTAGAGGAGGACATTAACTATGCCAACGGGATAGCAGCGTTTTTTATCTGGCAGTGAGGAAAGTACGACTTTGTCGCGCGCTTGTGAGAAAAACTTGCGCCCAAATTGGTGCTTTCTACATCTGGTCTTGAATGGATACCGTAGCTAACATGTTTTCGAGAGAGCTTCTCGTCTCATGTGTCTTTCCAGCCTCGCTTGGCTCGGACGAAGCACGCTTGCTTTACCGAGTCTACTTAAAATCGAATCCTCGCGCTCGGCATGTCGAAAAATGCATCTTTTGTCACAAGAACTTTTGATTCTACCTGTTTCTTGACCGTTTCTCTTTCCGAAACTATAATGAAAGGCCTGCTGAGTATTATAGGAGATAGACCGTAAGCAGTTAAAGACAATTCTGTCTGCGAGGGTTCACTGGTTCACTCTGGTTATTTTCTGCCTAAACCTACCATCTATCTGTGTTGTATAGCATTTTGGAAGGGCTATTAATTATTGTCTTCACGGGCTCATATTTAAAATGGAAACGCCTGCCAGACTAAGTATATGATTCCGTCCGAGAATCTACGACGCTAAGCTATGTAGATTCCTCTTTTGAAGTCGCGATGTCTGTCCTGTAATAAGCACAGGTAGGCAGAAAACCATTGACGACGCCTGCAGATTAGAGTGGTTCAGCCGAGAGTACGACGGTAGCCGAAGCGTTATCCCCAACTTTCATTTTTGTAATGGCTTACGAACGTGTTTGCGACTGTTTCATTGTCATTTCGGAAAAGGTAAAGGAACACGAGAAATAAAAGTGTTTAAAACGAAAGATGTACGTTTTGAGTTACAACCGTTTATTAATAACTAACGTTTTCATTTTCACTAATTGTATTATCAAAGTACAATGTTATTACGAGTATTTTATAAAAGTCATATAAGCCTATATCTTTAACGGTTACCAAGATATATGTATTCAAGAAAGTCGATTTTTCAAAATTGTTAATAACTGCCGAAAGAATTATTATATTCTCTTGAAATTCGATATAGGTGATGGACTTTATGTAAGCGATGAAGGTGCAAAGTTTTACCAAGATCGATTACAATGCTGAAAATTCTCCGTTAATTCACGATTAAAAATGTATTAAAAAGTTCAATCATTGATAGTCTGAAACATACATATCAATTACTTTAATAGACTTTAATAATTTACACCTGAGCGAGGAGACGGCGAAAAACCATATAATGAGATGAGAATCTCTTAGACTTTCTACATAAAGAGCCATTATAGACGTCGGGCACCGGTCGTTAGACGTTGATCATGATGAATAAAGATAGTCAAATGTACTAATAATGTTAATATAGTAGATCTATATTTTTTATAATTCGCGCATCCTTCGTAATCACGTAATCTCGGTATACACGTCCGATTTCCGTTGTGCGACGTCCAATGTCCAGCTTATATGTAGAAAGCCTTACTGTTCGACACGCCGTGCGAAATTTGGAATCCTTCCCGAAAATGCAAGATACAGTTTCTTTCAACGCAACGATTTACAGGAAGGTCGTACGTACATTTCGGCGTGTTAAAATGGTACATTAGCTAACTAGCGCTGGAAAGTAGATTCTTGTCTGGTGCGAGATTTATAAGCTCAATGAGCGAAGCGACGAACAATTTGAGCGCCCATTTTATTCAACAAGCGTGCGGCAAACACACGGCATGTTGAAAAAGGAGATTATGACGACTAGAGTAATCCATGAATTAATCGACCGCTTTTTGAAATTTCTTTGTCATATAGCTGTGATTACGTAAAATATAATTTTCAAAAGTGAGCGTGCCATTGCTCGCAAGTGTCGTCTTGTGTAATCTAGATTACACGGTTTTCTAATCAAATTGGTCTTTTATTTTTATTATAAGTAAACATACTACAGAAAATTGAAGTCGATTAATAACATAAAATAAGCAGAGCGTTTGTAAAAGGGAATAGGCCTTTTCAAGAGCTATAAGTGTTATTTTTATTTAAGAATCCGTTTTAAAATTCATCGACCGATCATTAGATGCGACACAGTGAGCGATAATAGTGGACGCTGACAGGCCCTACGATGCTCGTCGGCCGCGCGTCGGCACTGCTACCAAACTTACCGACTTATCGGCGTCGTAGGGCCTGTCGCAGCGTCCATGCACTATTCTCGCTCACGGTGTCGCATCTAATGATCACTCGATGAATTTTAAAACGGATTCTTAAAGAAAAAATGACAAGGAATTCAATAAAAAAAGAATTTTTTAAATAAAAATAACACTTTTTGAGATATGGTCAGTTGTTTAAAAAAAATGTTAATAACTTTTGGAAAGATTGATATTAAAGTATTGTTTGCTTAATATCGTTAAAGTACACCCTTTTATGCGTAATATAAAAAAAATTCGTTTCGATAACTTCAATGGTTGCGGAGATATACATTTTTATTTAATTTTTATTTAATTGTTTATAACTTTAGATATAATTATTATAATGATCCATACTTAAATACACTACCATATAGGCAATATGTAAACCAAATTTCAAGAAAATCTGAAACCTACCCCTGAAAAGCTGATTGTCATAGTCTGGAATGTGCCATTTATCTGATTGACTATGCCAAGCAGTTCTTTAAAATTACACGAATGAGATCCGCAGACTCCGCAAATGATCGGAAACTTCATAGTTAACGTCACTTCCGTCAAGTGACTGCTGCATTCACACATGTCGAGCAATATATAGTTTTTACCAGTATTATACAGTATGTGCGCTATAATATAGTTCATGCAGTAAACAGATGTATGTATATGTACGTCCAACAAATGTACACTCATCGTAAATGTCACCCACACTTTTGTTAATTGAAATAGTGTTATGTGGTGATTGTTAAATTGCTGCGCGGCTTAATTTATGCCGTAAAGCTTTTAACTTCGACATGATTTGCCAAAATAAACGTAAAAATTCGTGACATGGTGTATTTTTATCAGCTTTTGCTATACAATTTTTGTTATATTTGTTAGAAATCAAAATCTTTTTATTTCATGAAAATTAGAGTTAGATGTGAGGAGCAATAATTGTTATATATAAGATGGGCTCAGTTATAAACATTCTATTTTCTCATTGTCGAAGTAATATTTATATGATAATTGGAATGTGCATTGGTCTTAGTATCAGTTTATTATTTGCTCCAATAGAAATTAATGATTGTTCTGATGTAGAAGAATCTTTGCCATATCCCGTAAGTAACAATGAACTTGTTGACGAGTATGAACCAAGGATAAATATTGCAGCAAAGCCACTAAAACCTCAAAAGGTCCCCAAAGTATTTGTACGTCCACGATACTATTCAACAGAGCTGGGAATTAGAGAAAAACTATTTGTTGGTGTGTTAACCAATCCAGAATATCTTTATAATAGAGCAGTTGCTATCAATAAAACTGTTGCACATTTGGTTAATAAAGTTCGCTATTTCATAACTATATCTGAAGGAACTAAGCCAAATATATCATTACCAGGCATTGTTGGTTTCACAGACACTAGATCAATTTTGCAACCATTCCATACTTTGAAATACATCACTGATAATTATTTGGAAGACTATGATTATTACTTTTTGATTAAAGATACTAGCTATATCAATGCTAGAAAATTAGTTAGTATAGTTAAAAAAATTAGTGTAAGTCAAGATGTTCATCTTGGAGTAACCAGTGATGATAATACCCATTGCTCTCTAGGTAAAAATATTTCAAATACTGTTAATTATCTTCTACATAACTCATTAGTTGCTTTTTTTTAATTCATATTCTATAAATTACACTAAAAAACTATATAAAATCAATTTTACTGTTTTTTCAGATGGTGGTATTTTGTTAAGTAATTCAATTATCAAACAATTAAAGAACAACTTAGACTGGTGCGTCAAATCTACCTTCTCTTCATCTGATGATGTGAACTTTGGACGTTGCATTGTACATTCTTCATCAATTTCATGTTCAAATCAAGCTCAAAAACAAGTATTTACTTCAACAAAGTTGAATGTTACTTTCAGCTATGAAAAAGATTTTGAAGAAGTATCCAATCAAGAAAATTTTAATAATTCAACTACAGTTTATCCAATATATGATCATTCATCAATTTATCAATTGAATGTATATTTTGCTAAAGTAAGTTTGAGTTTTTTTTGTAAGTTTATATTATTCTTAAACTTTAATATTAAATTTAATAACAAATTAATACTTAATAACAAATGAAACGAACAATATCATAAATAGGTTCATTTAGCGCAAGTGGAAAAGGAAATTGAAACTTTACGTAAAGAAATGGTGAAAACAGCTAAATTTACTCCTAAAGGTGAGGAAGACCTTAGCTGGCCTATTGGTAATCAACCACCATATAAAGCAACGAATCGTTTTGATGTCTTGAGATGGACTTATTTTAATATGACTCATGCTTTTCTTGATAATGATTTTAATACTGTCAGAGAGTTAGATGATGAAGAAAAAGAGGATATTGTTGAAATTTTAAATAAATCAATTGAAGATATTGTAAAGGATTCTAATGGATTGTTGAAATTTAAAAGTTTAGTTAATGGATATTGGAAGTTTGATGCATCTAGAGGTTTAGACTACATACTAGATCTTAGTTTTATATCTGAATCAGGAAAAGAAGTTGAAAAGCGGATAGAAATTTGTAAACCATTAGGAAAAGTTGAAATATTGCCTGTTCCATATGTAACAGAAAATTCAAGAATTAATATGATTTTGATAATTGATTCACAGAAGATAGAAGAAACCTTGAAATTTTTAGCATATTATGCAGATACATGCATGAATAAAAAGGATAAAATTATGCTTACTATGGTGATGACTATAATTTTTATTTGTATTGAAATTATTCCAATTTATTGAAATTAAAAATTAACAATTTATCTTTCATTTTTATTTTCAAGGTATTATTGTATAATCCTGGATATTTATCTAAAGGAAGTGAAGATATATTTTATAAAATAAAACAACGTGCCTTATTTTTAACGGAAAAATATAAAAAAGATCTGCTAAAAGTAACATGGCTATCTATTAGATTGCCTACTATTTATAGTTTTATAGAAATTGAACCTTTATTGAAGATAGCTATTGCTGACTTGTATGTTAAAAAATTCTCTTCTGACAATTTGATGCTCTTTGCTGATACTAGAATGGAATTGAAATCCGAGTTTCTCAATAGAGTTGGTATTCTTAATACACAAAAATAATGAAATTTTATTATAAATACTACTTCGTTTCAATTTCTATTACGTAGGTCAGAATGAATACTATCAGTCAGTGGCAAGTTTTTAGTCCAATACCATTTGTACAGTATCACCCAGACGTAATTCGATACAATGAAAATAAACACGTAGAATTTGATATTATTCAACAGCATGGACGTTACGACGAACACAACTACGACTTTGTTTCATTTTATACGAAAGATTATTTAACAGGTACAAGCACATATGAAATATCACACATTTCTTAAAAACTGATTTTTATTAAATCTGTATATTTAAAAATTTATAATTTGTACATTTCAGTGCGAAAATCTATCGAAAATCTAGTACCGTCAGTACGAACCGACAAAGACATCGCAAGTATTATAAAGTTATCACAAACGGTCTCCATTGGCTCAATTTTCGAAATGTTTGTTGCCTTCAGCAATTTTAATGCATTTCGCGCTGTCGAACCTGCTTTAAAGCTCAAATACAGAGATTTAAATTGTATTGGCACAAGGAATAACATCACTCTTGATACATGTATTAAGCAAAGAAATCTCCAACTGGGAACTCGTAGTCAGCTAACAAGATTGATCTTTGATTATAAAGAACGCCATTAAATGTATTTGTTGATCAATTGATTTTTCATCACGTCAAATTAAATTGCGAAAAGAAATAACGAATTTTCCCATTTCCTATTGAAATATTTGTAACAATATGAGCAGGATATCTACTGAAAATAGTTTATTGTATATATTCGTTAAGTTAGAAATATTTGAATTTTAATTAAACTTCTTAAAGATAATTATTTGTATATAACATGTGTGTATACATACAAATATACATACATTTCCGTGTACACACGTGTACGTATAAAACGTTTTGGAAAAGAATACGAAATATATTAATTAACTTATAAATTTATTAACAACTTCAGTAAAAGAAATAGTTTACTAAAGAGTTATATATACATAGTTTCATAATAGAACAATTTATTGCGAAATTGAAATATTATTCTATATACAAAACTTTACATTAAAATTAGCTGTAAAGAATGACTTAAAGGCACAAAAGTAATGACGAATTTCATAAACCGCTTCCTACTTAACATAAATTATTCAAGAAACACTTTTTATGCTTATTAAGTCTCTTGTTATTTTTATATTTTTTTTAGAAAACAAAGTGTATAAAAATACTTTTTTTAATTTTTTTGGGTTAAACTATTTTAAACAAATACCCAGCAAACAAATTATGAAAATGACAAGTTGGTAAGACCTTTCTTTTTTACCGGTTCAAAGATTTATCCTTCACGAAAACATAGCATATCAGTTTAAAATAACACTAGATTGTTGTAAAAGCCCTAGTATATCTTAGACTTTTAAGCGGTTATGCCATTTTTTTTCTTTGTATGACGACATTTTTGTAACAAGGAAGAAATAAAAATGTCGCTTTTTTCTTTACTACAATAAAAACTAAAGTACATAACGCGCAGTGTATTAAGACCTCGTTTGACCTTTCTTTTTACATTTTTTCTTTTTAGATCAAACAGATGACTGAATATTTTCATGAGAATATGAAAAAGCGTTATGGCTTACATCACTTGTTTCGAAAACATAAAGAGTGATCTAGACTGAACAAAATGAAATATCACTATACGAATGCTACAGAATAATAACATCTGAAACGAATTTTTCTTTTGCTCATTAATGCTGCGCAAAAACAAGATACTCCATTTTGAAAGAAACTTGTAAAGAAATCACGTTGATTTTACGGAAAAAATGAGAAAAAAAAATAAAATTGTTTTAAATTGGAACTAAAATTGGGTATCCTTTTTACAAGTCTTTCGGAATGTGTATCAATTCTTTTAATCACTGTCTGACCCTGATTCTGACAGCTGCAAGTCTTCACACAGTAAGTTATCTGGCATCGATAATGGTGGAGATGTTTTGGTTCCGTTTGCTACACATCCTGTAAATAAATATAAATTAAATACATGATTGAACACAAAACGCGCTTAGTTATTTTAATGAAGTATACGTAATAAATAAAATTACCATTAATTCTCATTGATTGTGGTTTACTTTCTGGTTCTGAGTCACTATCAGAACTATCAGAACTATCAGAACTACTACTGGAATCGCTTAAAATGCCTACTTCATTATCTAATGTGGAAACTTTCACAGTAGGTTTTTCACTAACAGGTGGAGAAACAGTTTTTGGAGGAGCTGGAGAAACTGTTCTTAAAGAAGCGGGAGATTGAGTTCTTGGAGGAGCTGATGAATGTGGAGGTTTAGATATCGTTGAAGTTGCAGCTGTTGAAGTAGTCATGTAGTCATCACGTCCAGTGATCAAAGGAAGGCTTGCCAACAATGGTTGCGTGGAAGTATGTGTGGCTGAAGTACTGAAACATTTATAATATAAGTCAACGAAACTGCGAATAAACCAATGAAATTATTCAAACTTTTCAAGAATAAAATGCATACCTCATAGAATTATAATTAGGTGGTGTAATTGTTGATGGTGAACTTTTTGTATGATAAGAGGCACGTTGAGGATTAATCTTAGGACGCAATTGATGACTTGGCTCCCTTTTCTTACCGCTAGTCACTTTAGTTCTACTTTTTGTTCTTCCATTTGATGGACTTTTACCTGGTTCTATCGGAGTGATAGGTCTGAGCGAACTGGGAACTGCCAATGTAGATGGAGGTTTGGTTTCGGATCTATTGTAGAAACAAAAAGAAAAGTCGAAAAGGTCATTAATGAACTTGAACGTACATTGATATTGATACTCAAAGTAGACCCATGGACATAAACAGCTAAGTGGGCAATGATTACCTTGTTTTTTTCACTTGTATATTAGCAGAAAGTTTTTCCAAAGTGACTTCTCCTGTAACCCTATCAATAATCAGGACACATTCCTTATGGTAGGGTCTTTGCGAACCTTTGAATACTGTGTGTGTTGTACCAGCTCCATCCAAATGTGGCACTGTTACTGTCATCGTATTACTCTCTCCGACATCGAGCGTAGCCATTTTCGTAGTATCCACGCTAGCGGGCTTGAAATCATCTGCGCGTTGAGAAAAAGACGAAAGGTGAAAATTACAGGAACTTGGAGAAAATCAAGCTGCAAGTGAAAAGACATAGTCGCGACAGCTGTTGGTGTGGTGGACTTACATTTTAAGGTATGAAAAGCGGTGGATCTGTCACCGGTGAAGGTGGTGCCGAGCTTGAGCTCTCGCGGCCCGAACCCAATACCGAGCTTCTCAGCCATCGAGCGAGCTAAACCGTTGGCAGTTGATTCGAGATGCTGCTGAGCCTGATGCTGTTGCTGCTTCTGATGCTGGTAGTGGTGGTGTTGTGGCTGGCGTGACACGGACTTCATGAATGGATGGTGCTTGAGCCGGGGTATTGTGGCTCGGCAATGAGCCCTGTACGCTGTTGGTCGTGGTCTCGTCACTAGAAGCACGGCTGAGCCGGGCTTTTTACATGTTATCAGTAACAGCTGTTCCAGTTTTCCCAGCTAGCAGACGGTTTCATCACACACTCTCTCGTGGCTGACTGCCTGCTCACTCCACGCACTCACACACGATTAGGCCTACACACACGCGCGCGCGATTACACCCAGCCTGGCAAAGTGGCAAGCAAGAGAGCCACACGGATACACCGACAGCTGCGGGCTGTACGCTGTTGCTTCGCTGCTACTGAGCGCTGAGCTCAGCCAGTCTGCAGGCTCTTGCTATGCGCACGCACGCATACACACGCAGCCAAACAAGTACAGCACCCGTGCAGTCTTCAAGAGCAAAGGAGATAGACGGATATATAGATGAACTGTTGTATGGATATGTATTATTTACTGTGTGGGTCAGGGCCACACGAATGTACGAAAGATCTCTCAAACGTGTTTCCTTTTGAGATCGAGTGGCTGGACTGACTGCCAGTAACTACGATTGTGGTTCAACCGATATTATATCCCGTTGACCCGATTTGTCTAGAAACTTGCAGCACTGCACTCCTCTCTAAGTACGTGCGCGAATTGGACCAAGTCTCCGTCTGTCTCTTTCTCTTACTCCCACTCTCCCTCTTCGTCGTCCAATCGTACTGTTGCTGTCTTTCCCTCTCTTCACGAGCAGTACCGCCGTACGCTATAGTTTGTAGCAGGCAGGATTGCTTCGTTCTGCTGCTGCCGTAATACCGAACTCTGGCGGACATGGACCCCCACCCGGATTTGCAAAAGTTCGCATTCGTTCGGATATACTCGTTCTACTAGAAAGAGACCGACTGTATGGTGAGAGAGAGTGAGAGAGAGAGAAACAGACAGACAGAGAGAGAGGCAGACAGAAAGAGAGAGGGAGGGAGGGAGAGAGAGAGACGGAGCGAAAAAAGAGCCACGACTAAAGAGAAAAAAATCATACAACACGGCCACCACGCGTGTGACCTTCGGAAAGGCGCGCAATCCAAGCTTTTATGAACTTTAGGCTGCTATGGCCATCAAGTAATATTCACTTTCTCATTTTAACGAGCATATATCTCCCTTACTTATTTTATACGTTAATATATGTTTAACCACTTTCTTGTCAATTCAAAGCAATCGGTTTCATTTCGATTGGCTACGTGCGCGCAGGTTTCATTTTTTCGAACGCTTTATGGTTTGTTTCTCTCTTTCGTGCGATTAACCGACTTTCGAATGAATTTTTGATTGACTCGATTTCTCCGAATTAAAGTACAAGGTATGTAATTTTTTAATTAAAAAAAGTTCTACAAGTGATCTTTGATAGATTTTGGAGATAATTTGATCAGTTCAGTTTTAGAGCATATCATACAATATAGATTGATTCATTGATTTTGTAAAATAGGTATTCAAATCTAAGAAATGTTGATAGATAATATAATTGTGCAGAACCTCATGTATTGCTGAAATAACTTTCATAACATTATCATTTTCTGTAAAGTCAGTATAGAAAAGAATACAATGAATACAGACGAGGACGAAAGAATAAATGATTTATTGATTGAGAAAATTGACGAAATTACTGGTTGTGAAATGAAAAAAGTAGGAATTCAAAGGGTAATAAATTTATTTAAATGTTTATTGTATCATTGAATGAAACGTACTTATTGTAATGAAAATCTACACAGATGGAAAATGAGCTAACTATTAAAAAATTAGATCGAGAATATGCAGAAATTAAGAGAAATTTAATTTATTCTAAGAAAATGCTAGATGAAGCACGTAAGAATAGCGCTACACAATCTGAAACAAAGAGTCAACTTTTACATGCCAATAAAGCTATAATAGAAAAGTACATTATTAAATTATATTTTTACCATGAAATATTGAACGCCTGATTTGTATACCTTTTTACGATTAATTTTTACATGTTTATAATTTAAGATTTAATGAATTGAAGAAATATCAAAATGAAATCACATTATTTAACATGTTTAAAGTGGAGAAATCACTTCAAGATTGTATGGATAGAAACAGTGAATGTATAAGAATACTTCATCTTATATTAGACAAGGATAATTATTTCGATATACTTAACAAAAATCTTCTTGATAAAGAAAATCAATTAAATGAAGATAGTAAATTAAAACTTTTTTCTTAAGGAATGTACACCAATTTTGCGTATGAATATAATATAACATATGGCATATTGATTTATTTCAGTTCAAAAACAAATCGACCAAAAGAGGGAAACTGTTCGTAATGACGAAGAGACTCTATCAATTTTGACAAAGAAAGTAGAAGAACAAAAAATACAAATTGATGGAGAGAAAATTGACAATCGAATTAAGCACGCTGTCGAAGAGCGAAATAAGAGGTAACATAAGTCGAACGGTTATTTATATGGATGATGTTGATGTGATCAAAATGAAAATGTTTTTTACATAGAATCATTCAATTACAAGCGAACGAAGATACATTATGTAAACAATTTAAACAGGAAATAGATGATTTGCAACAAAAGAAATTCAATAAGATTCAGGTAAATTATATTTCTAGCAGGATGTATTATACTGGGATGATATTGATATTTTTATGATATTATCTGATAATGATATTTATCTAGAATCTAGAGACTCATATAAATGACATGAAAACTTTAGAAAATAATTTAATGGATTTACAATCACAGTTTTCGGAAACAGAGTACGTATTTGCGGGATTCAACGAAGAAATTGTTTTTTAAATATATAATACTTTAACATTATTTTCATAGAAAAAATGTGATGCTACAAAATGAGAGTCTTCAAAATATTCTAATACAAATTAAGGACATTTCTAGTGAAGTAAGTTCTAAGTGATATTATAGTCTACGTATTGTTTAGATTATACGTTATAAACTCAATAAACCTTACAGATACAAAAAAGTCATGAAATTAATAATCAATCTAATGAATTTTATGAAAATAATTTTACAAGCTTACATAGTGAATTTGCTCTAGTAAATTCTGAATTGCAAAGAGAGCAACTTGCTTTTGATGAAATGGAAAATAATATGCAAGACGAAATGAAAAAACTATTTACTCAACTTGAAGAAAAAAAGAACTTGCAAAATACGTTGGAAAAACGTCAAAGTGATTTATTGACAATGAAAGAAAAACAAACAGAACAACAAAAATTATTGTCCCAAAATTGTGAATTAGATAAAAAATTAGCTAATTTGACAGAGGAATACGAAAAGCAGCTTTCAATTGCATCAATCAATACAAATAAACAGATTGAGCTAAATACAAAAATTAAGGAATTACGTGAAAAAAGAGATAATGCCAGAAAACAGTTAGAAAGTTTAAGTAAACATAAGAATCAGGCAAATAAAGCTATGAATAATTCAAGTGACAGTATTTTAAATAGCGCTGCAGAAAATACGATGGTAACATTGTTAGATACTTTATCCAATGTATAATGATATTTATAGTTGAAAAAAAGTAATATATGTTTCTTAGTCATCTCAGCAAACAACTCCTCAGAGAAAATTGTACGATACAGTACATCGTACAACGCAATATAATAATAGTGAGATTGAAAATAATGTTGTAAGTTCTCAAACCCCCAAAAAGGTAAATATCTATTATAAAACGCGTTCGATAAACATTTAATCCAAAGATTTAATTATATCTTATTTTTACAGACTCCACAATATTTAGACAATTCTAATAAATCATTTAAATTTAATCTAGATTCTTCTGATGAGTCTGATGATGAATTCAAAACAATTAATAAAACTCCAAAAAAGGTGTGTTAAGAATTATTAAATATCTTTTAATTTTGATAATGAAAAATCTAGACATTTTTCTATATATAGACGCATGTATCCTCTACGACGCCTATCTATAAAACACAAGATTACACATGCGGTGGTAATGATAAAAATACTGAGAATCCTGCAGTGAGTATTTTGATAAGAAATTTATAACTATCTCAAAAATTTTGTTAAATTATATTAAATCTAAACATAGATCTCATTTAGATCTCTGTGTTTTTTTTACATTTATATGTTCAGAGATATCGAAAGATATTCATACTTCGTCTAGTAATTTATTCCTAAATAATAAAGCGAAGTACGATCGACTCATTAGAATTGACAATACATAATATTTCTAAAAGAAAATTGATCAATAATTTTATCTGAGAAAAATAAACAGTCGCTATGCAATGTTGCTTTGGAAATAAATAATTTTTGTCGATTTCATCAACAAGTAGATCTTACTTCGCTTTATTATCTGACAACCAATTATTAGCTGAAGTATGAAAGTTCTCCGTTTTAAGAGAAAATTAATATGCCCCAAAGAAAAAGTCGGTAAAACAGAGGTACTGTAACCCTTGTACTCTTAACTATATATTCAATTATATTAATTATATCCATAACTATATAACCCTATTATATAACCCTTAACTATATATTATCTTATATCCCTTTAACTTCCTTGATTTCAGAGTGAAAATTTGTCTCAAAGCGAAAGATTATTTGACGAGCTAATAGCTTCTCAAAAACCTGAAGAATCGTCGACAAAAAAAAAAGATGAAGCATGTTTCATATTTAACATTAATATACTTTAATTCTTAGATATCTCATAATTATGATTTTTTATTTTACAGGATGTATTCAAAATACCAGCAACACACACACTTATGAAAAAGAGAAACGCACAATCCAAAAAGTATTAAGTAGAAAATATTTTTATAATAATAATTTCAGTATTAGATTGTAATTTAATTATTTATTATTATTAATAGTAAATTTAGGTTAACTATAATCAACTATGCAAACAACTGATATTAAAAATAAACCTTTCTCTTTTAGTCGTTCTTTAAATAAATACTTTTTAATTTTTAAACATACATTAATTTTCTTAATAATTGTAAAACCATAAACTATCAAAGTTTTAATGTTATTATAAAAATGAATTGAAAGTTCACTGTTGTTATAAACAGACGGTTAAATCAGAAGAGGTTCCGTTGGATTCCTTGAACTTTAGTCATCGCAGATTACAATGAATAAAGCCAGTATTATTATGTTCAGTATGAGAGATGACGAGTGCTCCGCCTACCTCGGCAGACCCCGTCACTGCAGAGTGACACTTCGTAAAATTAACTAAATTTGCTGTAGATAATATATTAATGTAGTAAATTTTGTCAGGATTAACAGTAATTGCAGATCAAACGAGACTAATGGCGACAGAACATAGGTTTTTAGATCGGCGCCACAGACGTAGCATTCGTTCGCTATCATCCCTTACTCAAGCTTATTATTATACCTACAGTACTGGCTGTATTCATTATAATGTTGATTCTTACAGATAAAAATTCAAGGAATCAAACGGAAAAAATATTTAAAAAATAAAACATACCTTCTCGAAGTATAACTATCTGTTTCTAACGACAGTTAATAACTTTTTGAATGTTGTTAAAAAGATCCTTTTGCATCGATACTTCATCTGATCACGGTTTTACGATAATTAAAAAATGATGTTAATGTACCTTTAAGGTTCCTCCACTGGTATCTATAGCACATCCAGTTATAGAAAATTTGTTTCAAATATATACATATAATAACGCGGAAACAATGATAATATAATCTGACACTTCTCAGACCCAGAGACCTGACCAGGTATTTCCGAAGGAATTTGTGGTGTGCTGAATCCTAATCCGAGTTCAGAATTACTTCATTATCCTTTTGCGAGATATCTTAACCTAAGAGCGTTAAAAATACGATTTTTTGCTATTTTCTAACACCTATAATTTTGTAAAAAAATATTTTTCTACAAATTTGATGACGGTATTTTAAAGAAGAACTCTTGCTCTTCAAAATGTACTTTTCTTTTTTTTTCAATATTATTTTTTCCGATTGAGATATATCTCAGTCGGAATATCTCAATCATATATGATACATTGAAGAATGATACATTGACATATTTTCGCAAACGTCGTTTAAACAGAGGAAAGTTTTGCTGAAAGATGATATTCGCTGAAAGATAAAATAATATTCCAAATACCTTAAATAAAGAATCCTTTACCCTGCTGGATGATAACCTCCGACCACTACATCCCAATACCCTTAAATCACTTATACCTGTACCCTGCTATACTTATCGCTATTATCTTTCAGCAAAACTTTCCTCTGCTTAATCTTTGTAAAAATGCAAATTTATCATATTTCAAAATATCATATCTCTGCCAGAAAATATTATTTTGAAAAAAATGAGAAGTACTTTTCAAAGAGGTAGCGTTGCTCTTTAAGATGCCGTCATCAAATTTGCAAAAAATTTTGTCACAAAGTTACAGAGGTTGGAAAATAGTAAAAAAAAACGTGTTTTTGACGTTTTGAGGTTAGGATATTTAAGAAACTAAGGGTGATTGAGCAATACTGAGCTGAGCTCGGATTTGGATTCAGCGCAAATCCTTTCGGAAATATCCTATCTAGCCTCTGAGTCCGTATTCTTTTCAAATTTTATCGGCATTTGCAATTCGATAAAAAAACTGGTAATTTTTATATTGTACGTACGCATTGACTAAAATGTAGCTCGTTTAAAACCAAGAAACCGATTATTTTTATATAAATTTTAAGAATTTGTTCATTAATACATCACTAACCAGTTAGTTCGATTAATTGTAAGTGGGTATTAATTAATATTAATTACTTGATTGTGAAAGGTTCAAATATAAATTATCGAATCGATTGCTTTTTTCTGCGTTATTATACATACTCAAGGTGAATTAAGACAGGAATAATCTCTACATCTTGGTATAATGTTATATGTAAACATGTAGAGATGCCTTAACAGTTAAGCCAGAAATTAATCTTTGAAAATTTTTCGTCAAAATTTTGTAATAATTGAATATAACTATTAGTCTACTTATCATAATATAGCCTAAAAATTTATATTTTAGTTTACTTAAATATATGTTTTTTTTATATACATTTATACTGAATTTCCGCCTTGTATAAGTACCAACTTGCAGAAAGAAAAACTTCTACACTCACATGACCTGCGTACGTCCCATAGCGCACAGTGGTTCCACGATAATAATATATGACGATAATTCAATAACGAGGTTATATCGTTTAAATTATTAATAGAAATAATAAAAAATATATTTACAAATAGGTATTAATAATCGAATTGTTAATTAAGATGCTAGAATAGAAAGTAGGATTTCGATACTATACAGGTAAATGAATAGAAACTGTCATTACTATTTTATGTAATTTTAATTTGGCTCATATATAAACGTAATTTTACGTATTTTTAAAATCAGCGTTTTTCATTCATGTTATTATTAACTTTTAATATTACGTATATATTATATAATGTATATTAGTAGTCTTAAATTGTTTCAATGGAAATTCATTGGTCTCTTAGAATACAAAAAATTTCAGAGCTTGAATTATACTGCAATAAGCATAATATTCCAGTTATAATTATATAAATTCACTCAAATCTTATCTATGAAATCTTAACAAGTCAATGAACTGAATTATTTTGTATAAAATCACTGAAAGTTCAAGCTATTATTTAAATAATTTTTAGGTATTGGAAAGCCAAGGAAAAATGACATCAGCTTTAAAAGCATCACAACTTAAAAAAAGTTCCACTAAGGTAGCAAAAATATGTACAGGTCTAGGTATCACAGTATCCATTGGCTCATTTTTGGCTGATTATTTGCCACATACTTTTTTTATTGATAGGTATAAAACAGCCCTTCAAATGCTTAGGTAAAAGAATAAAATTCATGTAATATGTTATACTTCAATACAACTTATTAAATGAATATTTTCAGAGTTGGACAAGAAGTTCCGCTAGACAGTAATTTGAAAGAATTATTTCATTCAGTTTTAGACGATTTAAAATTGAGTAATGAAGACAAGGAAAAATTTGAACCCTTTACAATTGGTGGTTTTGAAGTATATCATGCAGGAATACCTTCAGGAAAATTTCATGCAATTATTGGCTTACCTATTAATTTCACATATCAAGATGTACAATCCATTGATTCATTAGATATTCGTATAGGTCTGAACAGAGACTCACTAAATATTTACCATCCTGCAGCACAAGATTTACTTGAATCATTAGTGCTTTCTGATAAAGCAAAAAAATTTGCAATAGCTAGAGAAGTATTGATGGCTCAAAACAATGTACCAATTTATCGTTCAATTGAATCACCTATAATATTCACTGCATCAGTAATGTCAGCTGAGTTTCTAAGAGTAAAAATGAACTTATCAAATAAGCCTTTACCATTAACAATTTTGACTTTTGGTGTATCAGCTGTTATGGGAATAATGACCTGGTTTCAAATAAGAGATGCTATTAATACTTATTATGAAAAACAAGTAGACAAAGAATTAGCAAAATATGGTCAAGATTATATCTACGGAGGAAGAGAATATTACAACAAAATTTTGAAAAGAAATATTGCCCTTAGAACATTATTAGGAGCATATGGAGCTAAAGTATACAAAAAAGATGGCGATGAAGTTATTACCATTCGTCAAAAAAGAACCCCTGTCTCACATAGAAGAAAATTCTTTGATGATTACACGTTCACTGATAATACACAAGAGGTTATTTAGTGATTTTTTTCATGTTACTATTTTATAATAAAAAAACAATGGCTTTATAGTAAAATGTTATTTATTTATAATTAATACGAAATAAAACAATAGTTATAATTACATTAATATATACAGTTTCCATCTATAATGTTATTCATACAAAAAAAATTAGAAAAAGTCTTCCAACTAATTATTATTAGTGATTTTCATAAATTTTTAAATGTATTTCCAATATAATTGAAATAATATTGTAAAAATTTACAAATATTTTACCAACTTTAAGTTTTGTGTTCACCAATAATCTAACTCTTGAGTTAAAACAAATAGTATGTAACATGGTGACATAACTCTTACAACATATAAATTTTTTCAAAATTATATATTAACATGATACTATGTGACACAATATTTTAATTGATAACTTTACATTTTGAACACTATATTTTTAATAGAATTTATTTTAATCATCAAATAAGTAATTCACTTTTTCCCACTTTTAAAATCCAACGTTTTTAATCAACAGTCTAAAATATATTTAAGGGACATGATATTTAAGGGCATTTTGCAGCATTGGCCCATCAGCTAAATATTGAAGCACTCGTTTTTGGATAAGTTAATTACAATTTCAATATAAATGCAAATAAATTAACAATGTTACGACAAACCCAATGATCCTAGCTGTAATAAAATAAGATTTTTGTTATTTCCAATATGTTGTATCTTTTCTAATGGAAAAAAAATTTTTGTACCAGTGACAGCTTGTCTTCTTCTTTTTTCAAAATTTTCGCTGTCTGATCTTGGTCAAACTTGACAACAGCGGCAATAACTTTGGCAAGCACCATGGTTTCCTTCCCCATCATATACTTATAAAGTATATTTCTAAGATATTCGATTTCAGTTGAATCTTCTACAGAATCCTGCCTCATCTTCACCAATTTCCGCAACTCGGCTAACTCCCGTTTATGCGATAATAAAGTCTGTTGTAAAGCATGAAAAGAACTAGTATTAGACTGTACTGTTGCCATTGCGACTTTTGCAGTGCTTTCTAATTCCTGTAAAAACATAGAAACATAAATTTTATAAACTGATTTATAAATTCACTTGACACAAGTATGATGATTGAATTGAAAGCTTATAAATAGTAAATATTCAATAATTTACATTAATTGTATTTATAATAAATAGTTAATTTACTGTGAAGTATAATTTCTATAAAATATATTGGTCTAATTCAAATAAAAATTTTGACCCTACTATGAAATTCAAGTTCACATAAAGTATAAAATCAATTATTTTTTTAGATTTGACTTTAATGAAGTCAATTTATTATTTTATACAAGCTTGGTATTTTTATGGAATGAGGACGTTTCTTTCAATTACAATATATTAATATTAAATTGAAGCTCTTATTCCATAGAACGTTTCATGTGTAGAAAAAAGTATAAACTAATATAAGTCCAATAGACAGGAAAGCATTGTTATTGACAAAATTTAATCTCTAACAGATAGCAAATAATGTTGAAGCATACTTGATACAAAATAAAAACATAATCACCTCATCTACTTCGTCGCTATCATAATTCTGTAAACATAAATAAAAGTAAAAATACATTAACACAATGACATTTCACATAAAAAAAAACAAAAAAATAAAAATAACGTTTACAATTTGTATCATGTCTGTACTGGATAATCTTGGAGATACGCGTTAATTTCAAAACATAAACTAAAAATTAACGTGCAAAAACACAAATATAACCACTATTTGATGTCTTGATATGTCTTAAAAAAAATCATTAGTGTAAAAAATGAATGTAAACTAAATTGATCATCTAGTGTAGACACAGTGGTTGTAATAAGTATCGTCGTACCTTTCGTTCATTTTGCCATTCATTATTTAAATCGTTAATGTTCTGTTCATATTGATTTTCTAATTGACTTGTCTTTTGTTTCACCATTTCTCTCCATTTGTTATCTAGCTCCTGCATCTCTTCTAAATGATCAGATTTTATTTCATTTATTTTTAATAACAGTTTTTCTATTTCTTCTTGAGTTTGTTTTTTCATATCTTGATTATCTTGCATTAATCTTTCGATTTCTTGGGATTTCCTTGTGAGTTCTACCTGGAAATCTCTCAATTGTTCTTTGTATTCAAGAATGGCATCTGACTCATAATTTTGTTGGTAGTCTGAAAAAGAATATAAAATTTATTGCACGAATGTTTGCATGAATATGAAGTATACGCATATTCATGCCTTACCAAATCTTTTCTCAAGAGCTGCTTGTAATTCTTTTTCCTTATCATGAAGTTGAGCTTGAAATTCTTTGACGATTTGCTTTAGCCTTAGATTTTGCTCTTCTTCATTAACTTTAAGTTGTTCTTGTAACTTTGCCGCTTGATTGTGTAATTCCTCATTCAAAGCTTGCATTTGTGATTCTTTGGCCTGAAACGTTACAAGAGTTTCATCCAATTGTGATTCTAATTTCCTTTTTTCTTGCAATGCATTTTCAATATTTTTTGACGATTCTTCATTTTCGCATTTCATCTGATCAATAATCTTCAGTTCCTCTTCTAACTTTGAATGATGTTCATGTAAAGTTTTAAACTCAGATTCTTTAGTCGACAGTTGTCGATTCAGTTCATTTACAGTCTCCATAAGTCTTGCTATTTCTTGATTTGCATCTTCTAGATTTGACTTTAATGAAGTCAATATATTATTTTCATCTATAAGCTTCGCATTTCGTTCTTTTAGCTTTTGCAATTCATTGTTTTTCTCATCTAACTGAGTTTTCCAATTTTCTATAGCATTCTGTAATCTGCTGCAGGATAATTTCATCTCTTCAAATGAAGCCAAAGAATTTTCCAAGTCTGTAACTTTACTTTTATAAATCAGCAAATCCTTTTCTAAATTTTCATATTTTATTTTGCATTCTTGTAGTTCTAAAATATGCAGTTTCAAACCCTCCATCTCCACATTTAATGATTCATTTATTCTAGTAATCTCTTTAATTTCAGCGGTTAATTTGGAATTTTTCTGTTTAAAATCATCTGAATTATTGAGCAAATTTTTTAACTGAGCATTTTTTAAGTTTTCTAAATTTATTAATTGAGTTTTGAGATCTGCAATTTCAGAATTACTAGTTTCTAATTGATTTTTATACATCTCAAGTCCATTTAGAGTAGAATTATTTTGCATCTCAATTAATTCGTTCTGTTTTTCTAAATAGCTTAATTTTTCATTTGTGTCATGTTGGGATTGACTAAGCATTTCATTAACTTTCAATAAATCATTTTGATTGTCTTTTATATTAGTATAGTCAATAATTAAAAGCTCATACTTTTTTTTTAGTTCATTGAATTCGAAAGCTGTTTCTAATTTTACTTTTCTAAGTTGTTCTAATTCATCCAAATTTCCTTTTAGTTCATTTAATTCATTGATCAATTTTGAATGAGTCTTTTTCAACTGTTCATTTTCTTCAGTTTTTAATCGAAGAGATTGGCTAAATTCATTCTCAACATTTTTCAAATTGATTTTTTCTTGTTCTAATTCTGTTAACAGATTATTTTTTTCTTCTGACAATTTTAGTAACTTCTCTTTAAAGACTTTCAAATTTTGAACCAAATTAGTTTTGTTATCAAGTGCTTTTTGTAAAGAATCTTTAGATTCATCTATTTCAGTATTTAATTTATTGTTATCCTCTTTTGAAATATTCAATTCATCTTTCAATCGAAATATTGTTTGGTTGTGTTCTTCAATCAATTTTTTATAATTATCACACTCATTTGTTATATCAGATAAGTGCTGCTTCTCTTCAAAATATGTAGCTTTCAGGCTTTCAAATTCTTTATTTCGCGTTCCTAATTCTTCATTTAGAGAAGTAACTTGAGTTTTGAGAATTTGAGCGTCATCCACGAGCTTACTATAGTTATGATTTTCAGATTTCAACGTATGTATTACGTTTGTAGCTTCTTTATACTTTTGAGACAAGTTATTGTATTGATCATTCAAAGTTTTATAATCAGAAAGTTGAATAGATAATGCGTGCAGGTTTGTCTCCAACTTCTGTTTTTCAAGAGTTATAGTTTTCAAAACATCTTCCTTTTCAATTTCGACTTTATGTAGCAATTGTTCACGTTCATCGCACAACTTTTCAAGCTCCATCAATTTTTTGGACAAATTTTCGATTTCGGAAGTTAATTTATTTTTATCTACTTCTTGTTGACCTAAATTGCTTATCGTTTGTCTCAATTCATCAATTTGATTGTTTCTTTCATTTAGTTCTTTCTCAATAGCCAACTTTTTGTTTACAAGTTCTTCTACTTGTGCATTTTTGTCATTACAATGACTTTGAAGTTCTTGTGTAATCTTTGTTTTCTCCTTTAAATCATCAATTTGTGATTTAAGATTTGCATTCTCTTGATTTAGACTTAAAAATACTGAAGTGTACTTATTAACAGTTTCTACTATTGCACTTTTTCCTTCTAAAATATAACTATTTACATTTTCTTTCAGTAGAGCATAATCTTGTTTTATATTTTTTACAGTTTCTTTGTATGCTCTAAATTGCTTAAGTAAATTTTTCCTTATAGTTATTAAATTATTTATTTCTTTTTTCAAATCGTTTATTGTTGTTGAACGTGATTTGAGTTCACTATTAAGTCCCAAGAGCTCAGTATTCTTATTATCAAGTTCATCTTGTAATCGAAGTACTATTTCTTCATTGTCAGCTTTGCTTCTTAAAATCTTATTTTCTTCATCTCGTATTTGTATTTCATTTTTTATTTGTTCTATGGCTTCTGAATATTCTTGCATTCTTGCATTTAATTTATCACAAGTCTCATTTTTATCTATTAATTTCTGCTTAATTTCGTCTAATTCTTTCTGATGATTATCATTCAAAATTCTATCACGATTTTCTGAAGACAATTTGAAATTTTCCAAAGCTTGATTTGTGTTAGATAGTTCTTTTTCTAAGTTTATATTTTGTATTTGTAAATTTTTAAACATTTCTTTTGACTGGTGCAGTTCCTTTTCTAATTGTAAATTTTGTGTTTTTAATTCTTCTAAACATTTTTCGTAGCTTTCTCTCTTTAAATTAATTTCTATCAGAAGATTGTCTTTTTCTTGCAAATCTTGATTCAATTTCTGTATTATTTCCGTTTCATGTCTGATTTCATTGGATTGTTTTTCTAACTCTTCTAATTGTGCTTGGAGTTGCTTATTTTTATCTACTTCTTCATAATATTTTGAATTCATTTTTCTTTCTATTTCCATCAATTTCCGTTGCATTTCATCTTGATTAGCAACAGTTTTAATTTTTTCAATGTCCTGTTTTTGAATTTCGATAGTTTCTTTTAGAGACTTTTCCAGATCAAATGCCAGTTTCAAATCAGATTGAAGTTGTTTAATTTGTTCTTCTTTAACTTCAAGTTCTCTATGAATAGATAATTTATTTTCTGCAAGTGAAATGACTGATTCTTCTTCGCGTTTTTTAAGTAAATCTATTTCATCTTTATAGTTTTCAAGTTGTTTTCTTGCATTCTGCATTTCGCATTCCATTTCAAATAGTTTATCTTTTGTTGATTTTTGTAACAAATCATAATCTCTCTCTGCAGTATTTTTTTCATTTGATACTTCCAATATTTTATCTTTACTTCGCTTTAACATTTCTTTATATTTTTCAAGGAAAGTTTCCATTTTTTGCATTTTTTCTTTCAACTTATTATTTTCTAGTATTAGTTTATCTTCTTCACTTTCTTCAACTTTTTCTGTGTTATTTGACAAGTCAACCAAAATATTGTCATTGCTATTTTCATGATGATTTTCTGATTCATCAAGATTTTCTGATATTTCCAAGTTTGGACCTTTTTCTTGTATTAACTTTATCTGTCACAAAATTAGTACCTTAAAAAAATATCAAATTTTAAAGTAGACAAAGGCACTATAAAAATTAAAAACCAAAATGATAGAAGTTATCATGTAATCTGTGAAATATTTGTAAAATAAATTATTGCATAATAATTTTTATGAAATAAAATGGAATAGATAAACTCAAAATAATTACAATTTTATAAGTGCCAAAGTCTTTGGAACATATTATTAAATAACTTACTTTTGTTTTTAAAGAACTAATAATGTGATCTTTCTCCTCAAGATCGTTTCGTAAGGCATCTTCCAAATGAGCTTTTGCTTGTTGCTCTAGTTGACATTGTTCTTTGAGGTCGCTTATTCGTCTTAAAGCTTTATCTTGTGTTTCAACCAAGAGACTTTCTAATTTTGTTTTTGCACGGTCCATTTCTTTGTAATGACTGACAAGGTCAGTGAATCTTCCTCTGTACTTATCATATTTACCTCTTGCTTTACGATATGCAGAATACAATTGTTCTTTTGATACCCGATCTAATTGTGGACTTATATTATCATCTATTTCACTGGCAGACTGATCAATGTCAGACTGAAATTATGTATATAAAATTTTTATTTGTCAGTAATGATACTTTAAGTGTATTTTTTAATATTATTTTTATTACCTGCAAATGATATATATTTCCAGGACTTTCATAAATAGGAAATAAAAAGGATGCCTCACTGACATTACTGCTAATAGATGACCTTCTTGAACTACTTGAATTAACCGATGGAGAAGTCAAGTCAACTGTTTGGAAGCCATGTTTTCCTGGACTATTTTTTGGTGTTTCTAAAAGTAAGATCAAACATTATATGCAATTATCAAAAAAGATAAAAGTATTTTTTATACACTACCATTATTTTTATTTTTCTTAAATTTAAACATTGTTAATAAAAGAAGTTAAATTAGAAAAATTAATAATATTGCTCATAAAACTCCAATAAGCTTAGTTTATCTATTAGAACAAGACTAGCTTATCTTAAAGAATTCAAATAAAGAAAAAATGGGTGGGGATTTACCATCTGTTTCCTCAGTCAAACTGAAATTATCTTTGGATGACAAGTCTTGAATTGAGGTACTTGATAGTGATGGAGAAACAACTGCCTGTAAAAAACAAATACACGTTTTTCTGATGACAAACTGAAATAATTAGTGTTCCACAACATAAAAAATATATATATGAACCTGAGCCAATTGCTGCATACTTGCTTGCAGCCTTGCAGGAGATTGTTTCATCTCCTCTGCTAATTTATCCTTAAATTTTTTAAACATTGTTGTGAATTATCCAGGAAGTAATTGGAATGAACCTTGAATGTATGAATGTAAAGAATAACTTGTCTAAAAAATTTTTCGAAATATTTCTTGATAACAACTTGTCATTTTTTATTCATAAAATTTAAATGATTTTCTTTAATGTATCATCGCTAACGTTATATTATAAAATTGTAACTTTTCCAAAATGCATTGTGGATGTTTAATCGACTGATTTTTAAGTGCTTTGAATTTACTTTATATCGAAATGTCAACTGTGACTACCACGAATTACGACGTTAATAGTTGGAGGTTATAATCAACGTCACTAAAAATAAGTTAGTCGTCGTTTTCATGAGCGCATCCTAAAATGCATCTTTTCTTGTAAACTGTATCAACTAATAAAATACAAAATGAAAATAAATTTCATGGTATAGCAGCAAATTAAATATATATTGATTTTTCTATTAGTTTTAATTAATTTATCAAAACTTATAATAAAATATTTGACGAAAACTTTTAATATAAAAAATATTATTTTGAACAATGTATTAGGCCCTCGCCACATAACACGCGTACACCCAACGTGAATTGAATCGCGACCCCCCCAGTTAAGTTGGTATGAGAATTCCGTCGTTGCATCGGAACGAAAAAACCGTGGGAATATTCAAAAATGAAAATTTGTTTTAAGATACGATAAAAAGCTAAAACGTTACTAATTTGTTTTTAGGTTTAAAATTAATTGTTTGCGAACAATGAATTTAGATGCATGATTATTTGATTTTAGGTTTTAATTATATAATTTAAGAACAAGCGTTATACTATGGCCGATCTGAAAACCACCGTTACGGACTGAAAGTAGCACTCTACCAACCTAACTGGGGGGGGGGGGGGGGGTCGCGATTCAATTCACGTTGGGTGTACAAATCGCTAAAAATTTTGATAATGCCAACAACAGAAAGTTACTACTATTCCTCGCATGCCCCAAACGAACACTTACTCCCGGAACAAACGTATCACAACCTTCAATAATATAGCGTTATGATACGTTTGTTGCGGGAGTAAATGTGTTCGTTTGGGGCATGCGAGGAATAGTAGTAACTTTCTGTTGTTGGCATTATCAAAATTTTTAGCGATTTGTACGCGTTTGTACGCCCTTGTGGCCTTGTGGTTTGTACGCGCGCATATGCGCATATGTGGGCGAGGGCCTCAATCTTTACTTTACTTTACTTCTTTTTTACTTTACCAGATGGCGGTAGGTCTCTGAATGAGACGCCTTATTGGCCAATATGCAGCGTAAAAGACGCGTTAATTTAATATTGCGCATGCGTCTGCTATTTTGCTGTAGGTTAGAGCTTGGTCGAAGGTCTGGTTCATGATTGGAATCGGCGTTTTTCTTTGCAATGGTAAAAATATATCTTCTTTGAAAACTTATAAATTTCAAAAGTTTAACAATTGATTTTATTATTTTGTATAATTATAATGCATGAATCATCATAATTACCAACTTTTTTTACAAATTTTTGTTTTGTTAGTTTTTAGCTTAAAATTGTGATGAAGGTTAGGTGTCTATATTATTTTTATTTTTCTGTTCAATTAACACTCCAACTAATTTCTGTGAGAGTTAAAATAAATTTATTTCCAAATAAAACACTAAAATAATGTATAATAATTATATTATTGTTCATAGTCTAATACTTGCTTTTAAATAATAGGCTTCCACTGATGGGACCCTACCAGCAACAGTTCCTGGGTTTCCTCCTGCCCCACCTGCTTTTGTACCACCAATGATACCTGCAACTCCTTTTATACCACCTCCAAGTATGCCTCCACCTCCTGGAATGATGCCACCACAGTTTTCTATTCCACCACCTGGATTTGGTTTTCCAATTGCTGGTCCTGCAGATGCTAGTGTTATTGGTAAATAATTTATTATTAAACATTTTAATCTGCTTCAAGTTTGTTGCTATTATTGAATTTACTAAGCAATATATGTAGCACTATATAGTTTCTCTTTATCAATTTTATAGCTACTGGCATGCCACCCCCAGCACCTGCTGCTGCTGATATAAATTTATTAGCAGAAAAGAAGTCTGATTGGTCTGAGCACAAAGCTCCTGATGGTAGAACATATTATTATAATAGTGTGACTAAACAGTCACTTTGGGAAAAACCAGATGAATTGAAAACTCCAAGTGAATTGCTCTTATCTCAGTGTCCATGGAAAGAGTACAAATCTGAAAATGGTAAAGTGTACTACCATAATGTGAATACAAAAGAGTCAAGGTGGGTTATTCCACCTGAATTGGAGGAGTTAAAGACTAAAATAGCTGCTGAGGAGGCTGCTGCGGCTGCTGCAGCTGCCGTTGCAAGTGCTACAAATACGTGAGTAAAATTTTATTACAGAAATATAGATTTTACTTCAACGAATTTGTTCTAAAAGTCACAACTATTTATTTTAAAATTCTAATAAAATTATGTTTTTCATAGAGGTGGTGTTCCATTGCATCATTTATCACCAAGTTTGACTGCTTTATCACAAACAAGCACTCCAGAACCTGGGGGTAAATCTGCTATAGAACAAGCTATGGCAGCAACTTTAGCAGCTATAAATTTACCTACTCCACCTGCTAAACCTGATGAAGACAATAATTCTACTAAGGGTTCAGCTAGTGGTAGTAGGAATAGCACTCCTGAGCCTAAAATGCAATTTAAAGATAAAAAAGAAGCAATAGAGGCTTTCAAAGAGTTACTAAGGGAAAGAGATGTTCCTTCAAATGCAACATGGGAGCAAGCAGTAAAAATGATTCAAAATGATCCTCGATATCCTCAAATGAAAAAATTGAATGAGAGAAAGCAAGCTTTCAATGCATATAAAACGCAAAAATTAAAAGAGGAAAGAGAACAAGAGAGATTACGGTAACTATTTATTTAATTTTATCTTTGATTATTTGAATAATTGATTTTACTACTACTAATTTTTTCAACAAACACTGTTTTAGTTTAAAGAAAGCAAAAGAGGATTTGGAACAATTTTTATTGGAAAATGAGAGGATGACAAGTACAACGAAATACTACAAATGTGAAGAAATATATGGGAACTTAGAAATTTGGCGAGCAGTTGGAGACACCGATCGTCGTGATATATATGAAGACGTAATTTTCAATTTAGCTAAACGGGAGAAAGAAGAAGCTAAACAATTGAAAAAGAGAAATATGAAACGATTAGCTCAAGTTTTAGATATGATGGCGGAAGTTACCTACAAAACTACGTGGCAAGAAGCTCAAGCTTTGCTTTTGCAGCAGTCAGATTTTGCAGAAGATGCTGATCTACTTCAAATGGACAAGGAAGATGCTTTATTAGTTTTTGAAAATCACATTCGTCAATTAGAAAAGGATGAGGAAGAAGAAAAAGAGCGAGAAAAGAAACGTAGGAAACGACAAGAAAGAAAAAATAGAGACGGATTCATTGTAAGTAAAAAAAATACTTTGGTTTTTCTAGACAACTATGTATGTGTATTTAAAATATTTTGTTTAATTACAGAGTTTACTTGATGAACTCCATGAACAAGGAAAATTAACATCGATGTCCTTGTGGGTAGAATTATATCCAATGTTATCAGCAGATCTTAGGTTTTCAGCGATGCTTGGTCAGCCAGGTTCAACGCCTCTAGATCTTTTCAAATTTTACGTTGAAGATTTGAAATCGAGATTCCACGATGAAAAGAAAATCATACGTGAAATTTTAAAAGAGAAAAACTTTGAAGTTCAGATTGACACTACCTTCGAAGAGTTTGCTACTGTTGTTTGCGAAGATAGAAAGTCTGCTACTTTGGACGCGGGTAACGTCAAGTTGACTTATAATTTATTACTAGAAAAAGCGGAAGCCCGAGAAAAAGAGCGTGTGAAAGAGGAAACACGCAAGTTCAAGAAATTAGAGACTGCTTTTAAAAATTTACTAAAAACTATTGAGGTTAATCATCAAATGACATGGGAAGAAATTAGAACTAAAATCGAAGAAGAGCCTGATTTTAAAGCTGTGCCTTTAGAGAGTGAAAGACTTAGAATCTTCAAAGAGTATCAACATGAACTCGAAGAAAGTTGTAGCCATCATCATATTAGAAGTAAGAAGAAGAAAAATAAAAAACCAAAACGACGATCACGATCGCGATCCCACAGCGTAAGTAGTCAATTATCTAATCAAAATATCAAATCAAAATACAGCAATTTTAGTTATGTATTAATTTATAAATTTCTTTTGCAGGAATCTGAAGGAAGTGAAAAGGGTTTGAAAAAGAAAAAACATAGATCTAGATCTGCTAGTGGTGGTAGTAAATCAGACAGTTCAGAGTCGGACGTGAGAAAGATTAAAAAGAAGAAAAACAAGAAAAAGAGAGGCAGAAGTCGTTCCGTAAGTAAAATAAAAGAAAGTTAATCTTCAAACCCTCAATAAGAAAACTGATTCTCAATAAACAAATACAGAGATCTCCCTCCAATATCCCATCTTCTGAAGATTCCCCCGAAAGAAGGAGAAAAGAAGAAAAATTACGGCGACTGTCTGTTCAAAGTGAAGGTTCTGAAAATGTTCATCAAGAATTGTCTGAAGACGAGCTAGAAAAACAAAGAGCACAATTACTCCGAGAGCTTCAAATGCAGCAAGAAGAAAACTAATATTATCACTTTAATGCTGTCTTTTGACAAACTAGAGTACCTATTTTATGGAAACGCGACAAACTATATTTTTCATAATGATCGTTTAAAGAACAACAGTTTGGGCTTGTAAGAAATTAAAAATATACAGCATTTTGTTGAGCAATGTTATTTTATTCAACATTCTTAAAAAAATTATTTAGTTTAATTATTTGTTATGACCTAGTATCTGAAAAATCATTACAATTTCAATTATAATTCCCATTTTCGTAAATAACAATGTCTATTTTTCTGATAAATATCAAAAACGTAAAATAGATTTGTTCCTGTACATTTTATTATTGTATTTATTTACAGCAAATACCTGTTTAAGTAAATATTGCGTATTATATTCATGATACTGAAAGAATGATGTACAATATACAAATGCAAGTGTGTTTCATAAAGAATTTCATAAAATTCGTTTATATAATTATTGTGAATTTGTATTATACGTAATTTTGTCTATGACATAATATAAATAAATTTACATTAACTGTAATAATAGAAGCTTTTCTTTGTTTCAATGATTCATTTCCTTATAATTCTTATAAATAATTAGTTTCATTAAGTAATCGAGGCAACAAAAATAAGGGAAAATAATTATAAGCTTGTTTAATACATTTTTCTACATTTCAATGTAAAATGCATTAGAACTCACGTAACTTATTCAAAAGTAATTAAGTTCTATGTTTCTTTTAAATTATTATTTAAAAGTATATAAAGCATAATTCTTACTAAAAAGAAAAATTATCATCGATTTAAACGTCATTACCAATTTCTGTTCAAGTGACCTGTTCGATTAAAAAACCGAGAATAATGGAGTATAAACTTCTTTTTATAAGTGTTATAATAATGTATAGACTCTCTAATTCAAATTGTCACATCAATATTTCCCGTTAATTAAAAATTTTCATTCTTAGAATAGTATTTTATCTATACTTTAAATAGTAATAGTCCATAACTTCATACAGTAAAAAATTTCTTTTTGAATAAAAATTAGGTAAGATGATAAAAAAAATTAGATAATGAATTAAATTCTAGTCTGTTTTAATACTGAGTGTTAACTGAATCCACATGTGTTGCTAAAAGATTCACTTACTGTGACCTTTTTAGTAAATAAAAATACGTTGTTTTGGAAATATATCGTAATATTTACATTTATTCTCGACTTCTTTCTGTAAGGACTGGTAGTATTATATAAGAAATTACTAAATAACATATGTAGATTTTAGAATGAAATCTGAAATCTAACAAATCCTTATCATCTGTTTTTCCATTTACGATGTAGTGCAACATCTCAGAGTCAGTCGTCGAAATGTAATTTTGAGAAATCTTTTATCAAAGAAATATTTTTTAACGTGAGACATCTGTTATTAGTATTTATTTGATAATATTATTATCAAAGTTTCTTATTGTTAAATTTACAAGCTATTTTCATTAAAGAGTCGTGTATTTTGACCGATTTGACGAAAATAGCCCTCGACAATGGAAAAAATCGAATAGCTATATACGGTTTCTTTCGTATTTTTATCCAAACAAAAAAAAGAGTCTACAAAGTTGCAGATGAAATTGTCGGCCTGAACATATATTGCAATCTTCTTGTAAATATGTGCATCGGTTATATATATGGTATTTCGCCGATGAGATCATCAACTTGATTTGATAGTTGGTACAATTTGCTTTGCAAAACAAATTTTGGATAATTAGAAATGTAGCCGCTAAAAGCCACAGTACACGAGTGTGAAAAATATATTAGTTAAACGAAACTAAATTTAGCTTATAGTATGACTACACACGCAATGCTATTTTAAAAACCAATAAAAACATTGTTTGCGAAAGCAGCAGCTCAACGACTTACACGCGCGGCATAAAAAATAAGTAAATATATAGCTGATTAAATTTGAAAAGAACATTCATTGTAAAATTTACGCTTGAAGCGAGTCGTGCGTGCAGTATATATAATTACCGTATAGGCAAACGTCAGACATGGTCGGCTCTTTTTCGAGCCCATCGAAAATAAAATGCCTTGGCTCTTCTACGCGAGAGCGTGTAGCGTATATATGCATAGTTCACTGCACATACGACCCACCTGCTAACATTCGTTGAATCAGAATGTAGGCCGCTCAGGGTGGAGGCCGCTGCCGCGCGCGACTCACCACGAGCGAGCACTGCGAGCAGAGCTATCGAGTAGCGTCAGAGTAAAAGGCAGAGCCCAGAGCAGCTGGAGCGCGTCAGCCGAGCGGACGAACGTACACAGAAGAAACCCTTTGTATCATAATAGCAAGACAACGATGTTGAACCTCTGCCGACAGTCATTTTTCGCCAACGCGCAACAGTATGTATCTCTGTAATCTTATACTTTTCATTCAATCACCTCTATGTAGTGTCCGACTATTGTCTGCTTTTTACACGAAGCGACGTCTACGGGAAGTAATACTTATGCTGAATTTGCTCGTTCTATCGATCATCATAGTAGGGCTTTGCTTCTCTCTTTTCCTCTTTCGCTCTTTCGCGACTTATAGTGATGGAATGTCACGAACAATGTGTTGTTGTAACACCAAATATTTTGATCTATTTATTGCTCATTTTTTATAGTTTTCAACGTATGATTTGCTTTTTTTAATTCTTTTTTTTTGCGGTATCTCATCATCTATCTTTGTCTCATATTTCCGTTGCACCTTTTGTCCTTGTCGCACTCGCGCCTGGCTGCTCTCATGATTTTGGAATTTTCCGCTCGCTAGCTACTTCTCTCTTTCTCTCTCTCTCCCTGCTTTTGGTACAAGGTATGTATATATCATCTAACCCAATACCAGTCCCCTCTACTTCTTCTCAGTAATACTTTCTCTTTTTTTCTTTAGGAATATTCGTCGGAGATCTTTCTTTTTTCCCTCTGATTTGCACTTTTTCAATTCTAAACTCACCTGTGTAATACCGTCAGCCGAAGTGACTTGTTGTCTGGGTTATTTTTGGTTAGTTAGACACCTCTTTCATTCAAGTTCATTCAGAATTTTGTAAAATTTTGAAGACTGCGCTTTGAGTTTTATAAAAATCTATTCATGTAATGTTTTGTTATGAATGTATTATTAAATATTCAGCCCTTTACAATACATACTTGAACTTAAGTAGAAGTTGTTAATTTAATTTTAAATCATATATTCTGTTATGACTTATTTTGTAAAAATATTCCATTTCTTAAAATACATATTTGACTTGCAAATTTCACTGAGTGTAAAGTATTTTTTTAAAAGTACTACAATTTAATTTAATCAAATGCATTCAGAAGTTTTAATACTAGTAACTGTATTTTATTCAAAACTTGTTCTAAAGTTTATAAAATAAATTTTTATTGCAGTACAAAAAAATTAATATGATTTAATAGTAATTATGAATCAAACAATATTATAAACCAAGTAATCAATATCTTATTAAAATTACTGATCATTTATCAGTTAATTGCGATAATACTTAACATCAATTGGTTTATATCAATTTCTTCTTAAGAGTAGATAATGAAGTTACATAGATCAATGCAATGATAATGGTTGCATAATTTTATTGATGTTGTACAATATACATATTGTTAATTGTTGATAACATAGATAAAAAAAATTATTTTCTTGTTTATTATTGATAGAAATAATCTGATCAACTAAAAATATATTTGTTCTGATGTTCCAAGTGTAAAATATCGCTAAAGACACTTCAAAAGTATCTGTATCTTTAAGATAAGAAATAATCTTCCAAGTGTGTGCCCCTTCCTTTCAGAAGCTTTAGTTTTGGAGATAACAATATTTATATAGCATCGCTCCTTGACTGGAAACACATATGCAAACATTTATTAATCCTGTCCCTGTTGAGAGATTCTGACTTCTTTTGTATTGTCTATGTACTGGATAAGACTTTCGTTGTTTCGTTAATATTTGATGATTTTTTTCTTGTACAGAATTAATACAAGATGTATAGCATCTATTGTACCCTTAACACAACCAAAGGAGTTTCCTTTGGTAAACGAGCCTATCTTAGGTTACAAAAAAGGCAGTCAAGAGCGAGCAAACCTAGAGAAAGCTTTGGATAAAATGACTGGTGAATGTGAAGATATTCCCATAGTTATCAATGGCAAAGAAATCAGGACAGACCGTGTTAAATATCAAGTCATGGTATGTTTTATTTAAAACTATTATTATTTTCTGGATTTTGTGTGAAATTAATAACTGTCACGTTATATTTGCAAATAGCCACATAATCATCAGCACAAGATTGCCAAGTATTATCATGCTACACCAGAGCTGATCCAACAAGCTATTGATAGTTCCGTTAAAACACAAAGAGAGTGGGATAAAGTTCCTTTTGAAAGCCGTTTGGATACTTGGTTAAAGGCTGCTAATTTGATGGCAACAAAGTACAGACAAGAATTGAATGCATCTACAATGCTTGGCCAAGGCAAGACTGTCATACAAGCAGAAATTGACAGTGCTGCAGAACTTATTGATTTCTTCAAGATGAATTGTTACTTTGTTAAAGAAGCTCTGAAATATAAGCCCATTTCTCCAAATCCTAAGGAAACTCTAAACTCTATGAGATATCGGGGATTGGATGGATTTATAGCAGCAGTTTCTCCTTTTAATTTTACTGCCATTGGTGGTAACCTGAGTTACACACCTGCTCTGATGGTTTGTATTTTATTGAAAGTGTTTATATTCACAATTGAATTCATTAACTTACTTTTAAATGATAATTGCTGTTATTACTGTTATAGTTCAGACCTGAGTGCAAAAGATTTGATATAATTTGTTATTTGATTGTAGGGTAATTCCGTTTTGTGGAAACCATCTGACACTGCTGTTTTATCTAATTGGTGGATCTATAAGATTTGTAAAGAAGCAGGTGTACCAGATGGAGTTGTCAATTTCATACCAGCCCATGGGCCAGATTTTGGAGACACCATTACAAACTCACCATATCTTTCTGGCATCAATTTTACGGGTTCTGTTCCAACATTTAATCGACTTTGGGCGCAAGTTGGAAAAAATGTGAATAAATATAAGAATTATCCCAAACTGATCGGCGAGTGTGGTGGCAAAAATTTTCATTTTATACATCCCAGTGCAGACGTTGAGTCAGTTGTGAAGGGAACTATAAGAAGTGCGTTTGAATATAATGGCCAAAAATGTTCGGCATGTAGTCGAATATACGTGCCTGAATCACTTTGGAGCGAGGTGAGAATTTTTAACTTCAATAGTTCATGATTACTGAAAGAAATGATTATTAAATATTAAAAATTTTCAGATAAAGGCCGGGCTTTTGTCCATTCGCGACAAATTAAAAATGGGAGATCCTCGTGATTTTTCAGTATTTCTTGGAGCAGTGATTGATGCTACAGCTTTCAAAAGAATTTCCGGTTATATTGATCACGCTAAGAAATCTTCCGATCTAGAAATTATCGGTGGAGGAAAATATGATAACTCGTGAGTATTTCAATTGAATGTAATTTTCACCCATAAATCCTTGTTTTTTCAATGATTTTATAACAAAGAATTATTTATTTTCTAGACGTGGTTATTTCATTCAACCTACCATAGTACAAACTAAGAACCCTAAAGATAAGATAATGACTGAGGAAATCTTTGGACCTGTTTTAACTGTTTACGTTTACAAAAATTCAAATTTAAACGAAACTATGAAATTAGTCGAATCTTCCACGCCATATGCGTTAACTGGAGCAATATTTTCGCAAGACGAGTAAGTTTAAAATTATTTATTTCTCTTAATTGACTGAAAAGTAGCTGTCACTATGTAATAATTCATGTAGTGTCTTGTTTTTATTGATATTGAATTTTTATTTTAGGCAATGGGCAAAGCAAGCTCTAGAAGAGTTTAAATATTCTGCCGGCAATTTTTACGTAAACGATAAGTCAACGGGATCTGTTGTTGGTAACCAACCTTTCGGAGGTGGTCGAATGTCTGGAACAAATGATAAAGCTGGTGGTCCTCATTATGCTTTAAGATGGTCATCGCCTCAATCCATCAAAGAAACTTTCGTACCTCTTACAGAATATGACTACGAATATATGCGTTCATAATTTATTTAAAAGTATGAATGAAAGGATTTTGTTTGCAATATTGAATGTTTGAGTTGCCCATCAGTAATGCTAGAGTTATTTTTATGTATTTTTCATCCAAAAGTCCCGATTTTGACGGTACATTTACAATACAGACAGGGACTGATTTATAATTTTTATTCTGACATTAAAACGTATTATTCAGTTTTGTAGAATATTTTAGTTCCTTTGAAATGCCAAACATTCAACTTACGTAAATTTTTGACGAATATATAATAGGAAAGAGACTGTAGTTAAGACTCCAAGCAGAGAATGCATGAATTTTCTACAGACAAGTGATAAAAATATAAATAATACATGTAAAATTCTGATTTGGAAGCTTTTGTGACTAATAGAAATATGCATATAGTTTTTATCGATATAATCAAGCGAGGCGAGATGAAAGAATTTAATAGATTTTCATCGATTAGCAGTACTTTTTGTGTATTGTTTTATAACTTTCACAAATAATATATTGTTATATGCCAATAACGTATGGGCATACGATTATGCTCATAGGCAAGATCTGTTACACTGTAATGTTTGTAAAATTGTGTATAAAGAATGACCGTAGAAATATAATATTTCCAATGATCTAAAACTCAGTTTTAACAGCGCCTCCAACCTATACGAGATTGTATTATGACAGAATCATATAACGTACCGTGGCTATTGTGATTTAATTTATTTTTATTGCAAATTAATCATAATTCAAATATAAGTTTTTAAATGAAAACCGAGTTCTTGTTATTTGGTCTTCAAATGATTCACCTCATCGACAATGCCTTCACAATAAACTGGTATTTTTAAAGCCAATATCAAGTACTTGATCGATTACATATATTACTATTTTATTACAGTGAATAAAGTTTTTCACATAATCTAAATGGCCTTTTTAAGCCAATTACTAATGCTGCTAGAAGAAAGAATAGTGAGCGAGAGAGAGAGAGAGAGAGAGAGGACGGGTAAAGGTAAATAAAGTCGATTTTCGACATACAAAATCATTTATTCATATAAAAGGACACTTTATACTAGAACGTACTGTCTTAAATTCTAGCCTAAGGTTTCCGCAGCCGGAATAACCAAGTTGCAGCCGACTCGCACATGCTTCGACTATCACATATCATATAATATGCAGCGGTTCGCGTGTCAAAAAAACTGAATAATCGATCGCCTTGACAAGTTGGACCAAGCGCTCGCTTAATAAATGGCTCTTACAATGTACGATTAAAGATTAATATCAGCGCTGGCCAATCGCCTATTCACGCGCTATGGGTCTTTTTTTCGCGCGCACCACCCTCAAGAATAAATGTTTTCGTTACACATGTCGCTATTTTAACACACTCGAAATACACTTATGTATGTATGCTTTTTTTGTTTAAATTGTTATAAACTGCTATACTTGAGTGTATAAAGGTATAAATACTATAAAACGATTAGTCGCTAGAAAATAGAAAGGGACGTTCGATCGGCTCGCGTCTCGCGCCTCGAGAGCAGACTGTCTTATGTAAGCTACGCGAATCCAAATTTCATACACAGGAAACAAGAGTAACCGACAGACGGCCAATGATTGATTACCAAGACGCGAGCCGCAAGTCGGCTCTGGCGCTTTTATTTTTATCGAACGGAAGGCTGAAGATTTGCTGGAAAATTACAAGCAACAGCCCGTCCGAGCGTCCAAGCGGTAGAAGCCTATATTTTTTTGTTGCGCTTAACTTTAATATACCGAAAGTTAACAAGTGATTGACGTTGACAATTTCATCGTGTAAAAAATGTGCTCTGATATAGCTTCTACTGGTCGAACGGCTCGGAAAAGTTGTTTTCCTTTTATCTCTTATTTTAGTAAAAAATAAAGAAAAGAAAAGAAAAGGAATAATTAAAATTGCAATGAACGGACTACAGGCTGCTCTCGTCAATAACAACAGAACTTCAATCTTCATGTTCTCTCCTAATGTTTCTTCTAATTTGTCTATATAAAAGAGAAGAAATTACAAACTCTTTTTTTCGTATTCTCGAGTCTCGAAGCTCGGACTGCTACTTAGAACTAGAGACTGGAGAATTAAAAAAAAAACAATAACATGGATAATTACAGAACGCTTGCGGTGTCTAACTGAATAAAATAAACACTTTTATAGAGAATTAATTGCGCCGTTTAAATGCCTTTAAGAGATTATTATTACAGAGTATAAAGTTTTTTCGTATAAACGTATATATTTAGATTTAATATTTATAATTATGTATATATATATGTCCGTGTGCGTATACGTACCTACATTATTTTTTTTAGTTTGTTAAATTGAAATTGTTCATTAGCTCGCCGGAGAAGCAATCGGTTTGCAAATACGACCGTCGGTCCTCCGTACGAGCCGCCCGTCTTTTTTTAACGAGCTATCAAATTGCGCGTACGTTTACCTTTTACTTTAAATGTTTCAACTTCGTTTCTGCTTCTTTCTCACTTATTCTCGCGTTTCCGCTTCTCAACGATAACCTACGCTTCCTCATCATTAAATATTACAAGCTTATCTTTTTTTAAAAGTATTTACATTACAAAAGAGTTGCGGCTTTAATGCTGCACTCACATATAAGTTTCTTTACTGAAAAATTGAAGTTACACAACGCATTCGTATAAAAAAATAATTACCTGTAAAAAAGATTGTATATTACCCTGAAAAAATTACGTTAAAAACATGACTTGCGCTGTTTTCTCATTCACCTGTCTCAATTTGCTGAATTAGTCTGGCAACGTGATATGGCTGCGTTTAAAAACTTTGATTTCTTTATGTTCGTTCGTCAACGCCGTTGATGTAAATCGGTATTAAAACGAAGGCACAAGGCTTCAAGTCTTAGCATTAAGAGCTCCCAGCGATATCCATAGATACACAGTAAATGGAGAAATTTCGTCGCGACTCCTCTCCAAACGTTTGCTTAAAATATAAATCAAAGGTGTTCGAAAAAATTATCATTGACAAATATTTATACCTATCGTGCGACTAATCGATCTCGGAATGTTTTGAGCAGTGGTGTCTTCATAAAAGAATATGTTTACATTTACAATGAAAAAACAAAATGTTGTCGCAGCTCATAACGAATCTGACCCGAGAAACTTTGATTGTTTAATTTTCCTACGAAAAAACTTTTCAATATTTATTAGTCGCACTTAAAGTATGAACATTTGTCGATAATTTTTTCGAGTACTTTTGATTTTAGACAAGCGATCAAGTCGCGACGAAATTTCTTCATTGACTGTAATCTTTGGATATCATTGGGGAGGAAGGAAGGGCAGGGGCTTTAACCTTCGCGCGTTTTATCGAGCATTACTGGTACAGCGCAAGATTTTCCCGTTACTTATAAAAAAATTGCTCCTTATAATATAATTATATCTTTACATTATCGTGTCTTTTTAATATCCGTTTAGCCATTACATTTTGGCACCACAAAGAAAAAAATTCGCGTTTTCAAACATCCGTCCGCATTCGCTCCCTTCATATATATAATATTTATGTATAAATTTATGTATATGTATAAAACAATAAAATATTTATATATATAAACGTTTACGTTTTGGCCACTCAGTTCGCTATATCGCCTATTTAATAAAAAACTGTCTTTGTCTAAGGCGATTCACATGCAAGTCCATTTTTACTCCATTGCGCAGACTCGCTCGTTCTCTCATTCTCTCTCTCGTACTTGCTCTATCGTGCTCTCTCTCTCTCTCTCCCTCTCTTTCTCTCTCTCTCTTGCATTTCGTTTTTTGTACAAACGTACGCACTATTTTCATGTATTACAATTATCTGACATTTAATGTCAGGAGATTAAAGTTATCGGTTTTGATTGAACCATGCGTAAATGGCTCATCTCCTTCTCCTTTTGGCAGCTGCATGAGCTATCATTTCCTTGAGCATGGGGCTCGCCGAACAGGCCTTAGGCTCGCACTTCATCTTGCCGTCACCTCCGCACCTTTAACAATCACAAGATCGATACGTTAACATTACATTGCGATTAAATCAATGACTTATCATCAGTCTTGAGTAAGGTTGGCAAAAACTTACGTGCAGCCCATGCAGGGTCCGGACTTTGACTTGATTTCCTCACCAATTCGGTACGCTCGATTGCCAACTTGACAGCCTCCTCGGAACGCATTGCCACGGTAGGCATGCGACAAGAAGTGCGGTGGCACCGTGGTTGTCGTGGTGGTCGTTGTAGTTGTTATGTTGAGAGAAGTCGCCATCGAAACGGGACACTCGTACCTCGGGCAACAGAATCCGTTGATTGGTTCCTCGTGACATCCAGGTATCGGTGGAGGACAACTCTGCTGTAGGCAGATAATATCGCTACGGAAGCAGAAGCAGAAGTCGCAAGGATCGTCGCGTGGAATCTGCTGGGCAGACATGTAGATCTTTCCGCCGTATCTACAAGTTCCAGGTCCATATATGTGTTCGTCGGTACCATCATAGTCTTCTCCGTCGGTTTCTGGCGCCTCGAACGGATCTTTGATATTTCCACCTTCAGGTGGGAAAATAGCCTCATCGTCGGTTTCCGGCAGATTTTCAGTCTGATCTGGGTATTCTGGTCGTTTGTGTGGGATTACAGCTTCAGAATGTTCTGTCGATTGTTCAGTTATATTTTGAGGTTCTTGTGTGATTGGCTGCGCTGTATGTTGAGCTTGTGTGTCGTGGATATGTTGATCGTCGTCAGAATCAGGTGTCTCGGACGGCTCCGTGCTTATTGGTTCTTGTGAAGATATCGATTCCTTGGTACTTTGATCTTGAGTTTCGGATGTCGAGCTTATTGAGCTGTCGCTAGTACTTTCAGGCAAAGACGTAGGCTCTTCAGAAATTGCTGATGATGTGCTTGGCTCATTTTCACCTAATTTTTCACCAAGTTTAGGTTCACTAGTCGTTACATCAGAAACAGTTGGTTCAGAAGACGAAGGTTCAATTGTAGGTTCAAACGAAGAAGATTCAACTGCAGGTTGGGAGGAGGAAGAATCAATTGCAGGTACGGAGGAGGAATAATCAATTGCAGGTTCGGAAGATGATTTAGTGGTGGTTTCTTCTCCTAATGATGTCTCTGGAGTATTTTCATCTATAGATTTTTCTGATTCATCAATTGAAGCTGAAGATGGTTCTTCTGAGGGAACTTCAGACTCTCCCTTCGTAACTTCTTCGCTTTCGTTTGCTTCCGAAACTGCTGAAGAAGACACTTCTTCACCTTCGGTAGATGTTTCGATTGAAGTCTCAACTGGTGTTTCAACTGGATGCTCTGATGCTTGATCATCCGTACTTGATTGTTCAGGAACAGTGGCAGTTTTACTGGACTCTTCAGATTCGGGAGCTGCTGTTACTACTTCCTCTTTTTTGTCTTCTAGAACTGATGGCTCGGTAGCTTCTATTTTAGTTTCAATATTCGTATCGCCACTTTCACTAATAGGTGATTCAGTAGACTTTCCATCTTCAATAGTCTCTTCACTCGACGTAGTCTTATCAGTAGACTGATCTAACGGAGCAACAGTTGTAATTGGCTCTTCTTGTTTAGTTTCCTCCGGAGACTCTGTTAATTCAATATTCGTATTTTCGCTAGAACTGCTACTTAGTTTATTCAGTTCTGTAGTTTCTTCTAGCTGTGGTTCAACGGACGATGCCTTGTCTGGAATTTCAGAGTCCTTTGTAGTTTCATCTACTGATATCATTGTAGTCGAAACCTCAGCAGAAGAGTCAACTTCTGTTTGAACCGTGGTTTGCAGAGGTTCTTGTCCTTCTGAAGGCTTTGTTTCGGATAACGCTGTTGATTCATCTCTATCTGTTGGTGCAAAAGTAGATGGTTCATTTTCAACAGTTTCTTTAGGTGTATCTTCACTTGTTTCAGATATAATTTCTTGGGTTGTAGACTCTTGCTGTTTGTTAATGTCATCTTCAGTAGCTCCGGAACTGTGAGACGATGATTGTTCAGGAGTCATACTTGTAACATCAACTTCTGGTAATGGTGACGATGCAGAGGTATCTTGGTTTAATTTATTTGATGTATCTTCGGCAGATACTTTATCAGGAGTGGCAGAAGATGTAGCGGTACCTTCTTGAATTTCTGAGCTGGTACTTTCTTCAGTGGGGGTTTCGCTACTTCCTACTGAACTACGCTCTGTGGATTCTGGGGTTTCTTTTTCAGATTCCGAATCTTTAGGCTTTTGTTTTTCTTCGTCAAAAGCTCCTGTTTTTGATGATTCAGTGCTGTATGATGTAGTCGAAGAAGTTACTTCGGTTTCTTCTGATAATGAGGGTTCTTCACTAGGTCCTGAAATAATGTTCTTGGTATCGCTGTCGATTGATGTAATGGTAGGTTCAGGACTTGTAACAGGCGTCTCATTTGTACCTGGCAACTGTGTGCTCGAATTATCGTCATCCTGACCTTCTAATGGCTTCGTTGGTTCTGAAGATCCTTCAACTTCCGACTGTTCGGTAACGTGTTCAGAACTTTCTTTTTCCGTTTGTGATTCTATTGTCAAAATTGGTTTTTGAGTTGCTGATATGTCTGTCGCAGTAGGTAATGTTTCATCGTTACTGGATGTTTTTTGTGACATTGTTTCAACGGGTTCGGGAATTGCTGTAGTTGTTTCTTCCATGTCTTTGGAGGATTCAATTGGCAAAGTTGGTTCTTTTTCTTCATCCTCTTTGATTCTTATATCAATTGTTGGTTCTGCTGAGGAACTTTCAGTTGATGTTGGAAGACTCACAGTTTCTCCTTCTACCGAAGGAACAGGAGTAGTCGATTCTTTTTCTGTTTGAGCTGTGGTCGCGGAGGATTGAATAGGCTCTTCAACTTTAGGTGATTCTGTCGAGAATTCTTCGGATAATTTTTCAGTAGTTTTCGTTTTGCTTTCATCATAAATAGGAGTTGTATGACTGTCAGACATCTGATTACCAGCTTGCAGCTCAACCTTTGGCGTTGAGTCGCAAACGTACATTGGGCAGCATGATTCAGCTGAATGTATTTGTGTACAGTTAGGTGGTAAGTCGTCTGGTGGAGATGAACATTCTATATGTTCACATATTCTCATGCTACTGATGCATCGGCAATTAAATTCACAAGGGCTTTGTGGAGGAAGTGCCGAATTATTAGTATAAGTTTGGCCTTGTTCAAGACAATTGCCTTCTCCTGGGATACCTGGGCGCGTTACTTCCATTTCAATAATTGGTTTTTGGCTTGTAATATCATTAGATTCTGTTGATTGACTAGACTCTTCTATTTTTTCCGACAAGTCTTCCGCAGTTGCAGATTTTTCTGTGGTTGGCTGTGCTATTAACTCTTGCTCGGGTGTTACATCTATTGAAGCCACAGTTGTGGACGTCGATTCTGGCACTTCTTTACTATGTTCATCAAATTCAGTAGATGATTCTTTTATCCTTTCTGTCGATGGTTCTGACTGTTCTGGAGCAGTCGAAGATTCTGATGTTACAACTTCAGTAGATGATTCGATTAGTTTTGGCGTTGTTATTTTATCTTCTTCTGGTGATGAAGTGGTGTGTGCGTCTGACTCAACTGAACTTTCAGAAGTTTTCTCTGTCATAATGTATTCAGGGACTTCTGGTGCACTATAAATAGGAATTTCGGAAGCAGATTCTGTTTCTTTAGATTTTTGTGGTGCCTCAGTTGATAAAGTTCCACTTGAACTGTGCTCAGGATTAGTGACTGATTCAGGTACCTCACTGGTGATACCGGAACTAGTCACAGGTTCAACGCTATTTTCGTTACTAACTGGCTTTTCTGAAGATTGATCATCGATGCCTGTAACACTAGTAGTTCCTTCTTCTACTTCGGGAGACTTGGAAGCATCTTTTTCTTCTTCAGGAGCCTCAGTACTACTTTTACTTTCATCACTAACTGATGGCTCGTTTTCTTTGACAGTCGTCACGGTTGTCGATTCCTCATCAGAGAGTTCATTACTTGTTGTTTGCTCAATCTCACCCTCTTTCTCACCAGTAGATTTATCTGATGTATCGCTGGGTATTTCTTTTATTGATGAAGTACTGTCGACAGGTTTTGTCGTCTTACTTTCATCGTCTGGCCTCTTGGAAGTTGCCTCGTTGTCAATGCTAGGTTTTCCTTCCTTAGATGTTTCAGAATTTGAATCTTCAGGTTGCTTAACTGTTGTTGTATCGTACTTGATTTTAGGTGTGATAGGAAGTTCTGTCGTTTGTTTTTCTACGTCCAAATCATCTTTAGGTAATTTCTCAATTATGGGTGTAGATGATTGTCTGTCTACTTCAATACTTGAACCAACTGGTGGCAAATATGTCGTGGATCCGTACTCTGGTTCTTCAGTTTGCATATTAACATGATGCGGCATGCCACTACCAGTAATAATAATTCCTTCAGTCACTCCAGGTTCTACCAGAGTTTCATTGCTATCCACTTTTTTGTTCTCTGGACCTCGCTCTGGTTTAGACACGCTTGGTATACCGGAAGGTCCCGTTTCTGGTATGATTGGTTCTTCAGAACCTTCTGACTTTTCAGGTGCTTGCGTAGTAATGTTTTCTGACGGAGGCTCTTCAGTTTTGGGTTGCTCGCTTTCAGATGATGAAACAGGCCTTAAAGTTGATGGCGTTTCATCTACTTCAGGCTTCTTGCTTTCGATGTTTGGAAGAGTGGATGTTTCAAATGGAACCCTAGTTTCTGCACCTTGTTTGTCCTCATCAATATTCTTTGACGTAGTAATTTCTGGCTCGATTGTTATACTTTCTTCAGGCTTAGATCTGTCGTTAGCCGGCGTTGTCGTATCGGTTTCTTCTGGAATTCTATTTTCAATATCCTCCGGTGTAGAAGTTTGAAGACTTATTGGCTCTTTTATTTCTTCCGATACCATTTCGTCGTTTAATTTTGTAGTTGTAACTTCTGGAGCTGAAGCTGGAGCTGAAGTCGTAATCAGTGTATTGTCATTTTCTTCGGGAGTTTCTACTGTCGTAGCTTCAGGGCTGATTGGTGACTTCGATTCATCAGATGTTTTTTCAACATCGGAGCTCAAAATAGTCGAGGTCGATGAGTATTCTGGTGTAGTAACATGCTCTACACTTTCTGATTCTTCGCTGTTTGTTGATGATGAATCAATACCAATAGTAACAGGTTCTGCACTATCTGGATTTTTATTGCTTGGCGATGACAAATCATTACTGGTAGTAACAGGTTCTGCACTTTCTGGTTCTTCACTACTTGAAGATGACGAGTCAGTACTGGTAGTTACAAGCTCTACATGTTTCGGTTCTTCGTCAATCTCTTTATTTGGCAATAATGAATCAGTAGCGATAGTTACAGGCTCTGCGCTCTCTGGTTCTTCATTGTTTGACGATGACGAATCAATGTTATGACTCTGTGTTGTACTCTTGTTATCATCTGGAACTTCAGGCAAGAGCGCAGATTTGTCTGAGTCAGGTTCTGTCGTTGTTTGTTCTGTCGTTTCTGATGCAGGCTCAACTGGTTTCTTTGATTCTACATCTGAGGATAATGGCGTTGCTTCAGTCGATTCCTTGCTACTACTTTGTTCGGTTGTAATTACTTCACTAACTGGACTAGAAGAATCACTAGTTTTGTCTATTCCTTCGCTAACTGTCGTTACTTTTTCAGTCGTCACATCAGCTTGACCTGGCGAAATATTCTCGCTGTCTTCCGGAGATGTCATTGTGGGTTCTTCTGGCATGGCCTCAGCGACCGGTTCGTGGCTTGCATTTTCTGCCCCCTTTTCAACGCCCGGAGTTCTCGTCGGTTCTGTATCGGTTGGCGATAATTTTGATTCGGTCGATGCTTCGGCAACGTTGTTTGTTTCACTGGTTGTCGTCTCATCTTGATGCTCATCGCTGTCTATTCTTGGAGGAAGTTCAGATGATAGATCAGAGTCCTTGTTAACCTCTATCAGCGTAGGTGTGGTATTTTCAATCACAGTCTCATCTGGCATCGGAGCCTTCTCCGTGAGCTGATCGTCATGCGGCTCTTTTGATTCGGTTGGCTTATCTTCCGACTCGATAGTCGTGAGTTTCTCGTCAATGGCAGGTGATGCCGTGGTATTAGGTTCAGGAACTTCGCTCTTAACGGGCAATACCGTTTGCGGCTCTTCCGTCGTTGACGAGCGGTCTGCCGTAACTTCCTCTGGGATGTCGTTGTTGGCTCCAGGGAACGACTCTTTCGGTGGCTCTTGAGGAACTTCGTTTACGTCCGTTACGTCGGGTATTTCCGTAGCGACGTTTGACGTACCGTCCTCTGTAAAGGAAAAGAAATTCACACGTGGTATGAGCGAATGAAAAATGCTCAGAGCTGAGATATTAAAGCGCGGAATGGACTGGAAAGAAGACAACAATGGAATTTCGAGTGGAGTATATAGAAGGCATTTACAGTTAACGATCGAGCGCGTTACCGCTCGGAGCACGATGCGTGACAATAATGGGCCTTTATCCTCGGCACGAGTAGCGAGAAATTGAGGGTTTGCTGCTTACCGCAGTGATAGCTGGGACAGCACTCGCCGTCGAGCGGTGGCAGTGCCGTGCAATTGTTGCCGTGAGACTCCATGGGTTTGCCGCAGTCCTGCACCGCGCACACGATGTCGCCGTGGAAGCAGTAGCAGTGCTGGCACGGCTGAATCGTGTAGATGAGCTCGCCGTCGTCGTACGTGTTGCCGTCGTGCGTGCACTGCGGTGGCGTGATGCGAGGCTCCAGCGTCGTCGTCGTCGTCGTCGTCGTCGTCGTCGTCGTCGTCGTCGTCGTCGACATTATCAGGCCGGGCGTCGTTGTCTCGTAGCTGTCGTCGTAATCTGGGGAGAAGAGCGTCGGAACGCTTAGACGAAAGTCGTCGGCGCCGCGAGGAGCGGAGCGGAAAATGGAGGTCGCGTGATCGACTTACCGCAATTGTATTTGACGGGACAGCAGATGCCCGGATGGTAGACCGGCTTGCAGCCGACGACGGAGAGCGTGCACTGCTGCATCAGGCAGGTGGTCTTGTTTCTGATGCAGTAGCAGAGCTCGCAGGGGTTGCTGGCGTTGATCGGCAGTTGAGCGCCGTCGGCAAAGAAGCGCTCGTTGACGCTGCAGCCGTAGGTGTCGGGGAAGCCGAGGTCGGTGCTGGACGAGGGCGCCGCGGCCGACCTATTGGCCGGCGAGGACGTGGTGGAGGTGAGCAGTTGAACGGGTACTTCGGGACAGGTGACTACGGGGCAGCACTGGTCGGGTCGCTTCTCGACCGTGCAGTCCTGGCCGATCGCCTTGGTGAAGGGACACACCCTCAAGTAGCACATCAGCATTCGATTGTGGCACGTGCAGTTGAGGCATGGCTCGTTCGTTATTATCCGCGCGCCTTCTTGGTAGTGCTCTAAGTTGTAGTAGCATCCGCCTGCGCTCGCTGTGACGCACACACACACAGACATACGGGCCTTTTACTTACTGCTCGCTCATTCTAATGGTTGCTTGCGCGACTGGATGCATGTGAGCGCTAGATTCGCGGAATTTGCGTAATACCGCGGCATCCATTCATCGAGCGTTCGTCGACGCGACTACGTTCAGAACCAGAGAAAGATCTGAGCTATCCGTCGCGACCGGAAATGGAACTTGTAACGTTCGAGCTCGTATCGGCATAGGTTTTCATAAAAGTAAGAAAATTCACATACCATCGTATTCGGCAACTTGCGTGGACTCGTTTTCTATGGGCGCTGTAACAGAAAAGCGAAGAGTAATGGTCGTTATTCGGCGGCACTGCGCAAAATCATATGGTCTCGCGCTTGCCGAGGCTACGTTTTTACGCGTTCGACCGGCTGATAATAATCGCAGTAGTTTTCCGAAGGCTAGCGTAAACGCTCGGCCGGGATAATAACGATAGTAGCACGCCGCCGCGCGAGAGAGACGAAATCGCGTGCGGTGTTGCTCAACGAGAAAACGAAGATGCTGCGCTCGACTCTCGCGGCCGAGAATCGCAATGTTCATTCCAGTAATTACAGCCGTGCAGCGGGAATGCGTGCGCGCGTACGTACTAAAGTGTCGTATGGCGCTATCAGGCACCTCCGCCCTTTCCTCTCTCGCGTTGCCACCACTTTATTTCGCTCTGACACGCGCGCTGCTGCTTGGCTTTCGGTCTCCACCTTCGCGATCGTCACTTTAGCCGATTTCTTCGGGAATGGAAATATCGATCGCGGGCCCGTCGATTGTTGTTTCCACTTTTGGTCCACTCAATGGACAGACTTTGAATCACTCGTGTGTGCGTCACTGGAATGCAATTACTCGGCGCCAAAGCGCCGTTGATTGAAATCGAACGTCGAGTGGGTTTTGGGGTGACTGTGCGTCGATGTAAAATCAATCTCTCGACGACAATTTCGAGGTCGATCTTGACACACACATACCTACATATATATAGAGAGAGATCATCGATGAAGGGGAAAAAACGAATATATCGATGGCATACTGCATTCACACGAGTGTATTAGCTATATGTAGACAAGCGCGGAGTGCAGATTTTCTTTCCAGCGAGTCGCCGGTGATGGGAATGCGAATAGCGCACGCGAGCATCAGAGCCGCGTGCCTCCACGTTTTCCGCGACACGCACGTGATCCGCGCCTCTCTGCCTCTCTCTCTCTCTCTCTCTCTCTCTCTCTCTCTCTCTCTCTCTCTCTCCCGACGACGACGGCGCAGCCGATCGATAAGGCTATCGATAGGGGGACGCGCTAACTGCAATATAACCCAGACGCGTTGACCTTGTGCGTACAGGCGACTCTGCTCAGCGGCATTGTCTTTGGAGAGTCGGACGGGTGCGACTCGTGGATTCGAGCGAGAACGCGGAGGAATAGGAGGTGCGCAGGATTTCACGATGGGCAGCGCGTGCAGCGCGAAGAGTCCGCGGCGAGAGGCCGTCTCTCGCTCGAAATCGATCTACGGCCGATAGCTCGTAAAAGGCAGCGATCTAATGGGCCGCGTTGACGGCGGCGACGGCGACGGCTCCCGCGACGAGTTCCGCTAAATTTGAAATAGCAGGAAATGCCTTGCATGCGCTCGGCGCACAGTCGCCAGCTTGAGATATTATGTACCGTTGAGAGCTGCTGTTGCCGTTCGACCGACATACCTTCTGCCCTCCTCTCTGTCTCTCTCTCTCTCTCTCTCTCTCTCTCTCTCTCTCTCTCTCTCTCTCTCTCTCTCTCTCCCTGTTGCTAGGCATACGTGCTCCTCTCTCGATCTCCATCTCTTTTTCGGCTTCTCGTCCGAGTGTTCTCTAGCGTGGCCGCGGCGCGGCGAAGAATCTCATAACAGCGTCGATCCGCGCCCGATATCTTATCGACAATGGTTAACGGGACGCCCCCGCGGCTGGACGGCCACCTCTCACGTATACATACACACCGCGTACTCTCCTTTCGGGCTTCTGCGCGAGGCTGTCGCAATGGCTGCCCCCTCGATCACCGAGTAACGCCGAGCTTTCCGAAATTCTCGCGTTCGCCAATGATATTCGAGGCGAGGCGCTAATTAACGTCTCGCTCACGACTTCCGCTTGCACAACCGAGGAAACTCCCAATTTTTCGCCGCCTCTAATCGAACGAAGATCCGCCGCGAGGGTCTCGGCGATAACCCGAGCGACTCGAGCTAATCGTCAATGAAAACGTAATAATAATAATAATAATAATAATAAATTGAAGATTTTTGCGGTCTGAAATCTGGCTCTGGAAGCTCTCTCCCTCGAATGTGTTCCCTAATTAAAGATTAAACATGCATAGCGGTAAAGAGCGGCCGCGCTCGCCAGTGGGGAGAACAAGAGAAACGATAGAATTCGATTCGTGACCATCGATCGGTTGGCCGCCAACGGAACGACAAGAAAAAAAATGAAAAAGAAGTGCCTAATGAGCATCCTGGCCTTAGGGGCTGAAGCAAGCTCCTCGTCGGCGTAGCTCTCGCTTGTAATTCGCGTGCACGTATAAGTAAAGGCGTCCGTCGAAGATGACTCGTCGATTTCGCCTTTCTCACGCGCTCGATTTTCGGCTGTGCATCGCCACGGCCACGCGCAAAAACGAGCGTAACTGTTGTTTATCGAGCTCGAGAAAAACCCATACGTAATGCCCTCTGCCGTGCTTCTCCGTCTCTCTCTCTCTCTCTCTCTCTCTCTCTCGCGGGTAATTAAAACTAATTGCTTTATACGAGGGGCTCATCCATCGCGATTATAACAATTAGCCGCGCTCGCGGCGGGCCGAGCGTTTCTTTATATCGCCGGTCGTTCGTTGGAGCCGTGGCGGCGGGAACGTCGCACGGAGGGATTACAATTAACCGAAAACGAAAGGAGACTGGCGCGATTAATTCGCGAGTATTTATCCGCATGAGCACAATGCGGCAATTAATAAAAATCAAGCCGACGGCATCTCCGCCACGCGTGTTACTTTTAATTAGAGCCCAAGAGGGAGGGAGAGAGAGAGATCAACGCTCGCTTACACAGGTGTACGCGCTTGCGCAATATCCTCGTCCCTCGAATATTCATCGGAGCTGCGTGTGCCCACTGCGCGCGCGTGATTCATCAGCCGCGCGAGCGACCATTATAGCTGTCCATAAATAGCCGAGTGCCTCTCTGTCTACGCGAGCTTCGGTTAATGCTTGCCCCGGCACTTTATCGGTCAAATACGATGAGAACGTAAAGCCACGCGGCGGAGAAATGCAGTTTCGGCCTTGAGCGGCTGCACGCGGCGCGCGACGCCGTTACGAAAGCCCGCGCGCGGCCTTGCTCGCGCTCTCGGCGTCGCGCGAAGTTCATTACCGTCGACCGCGTTGATCTTTCGCCTCTCTCGCTCTCGCCGTGCGCGCCTGTGCGTACGTGGCCGCCGGCTCGGGCGCATCACTTTGAAATTGTACGGTCGCGCGGCCGGCAATCCTTATCGGCTGACAAGCTTCTCCCCGACGAGTTACTTTTATCGTCATCGAATTATATCCTTGGCGGCTTTACTGAACACACAGCCGGGAGAGGAGATATAGCCGAGGAGAGTTGTCGTAGTTGCGCAAAACGAGCGGCGATCACGCGGTGGCCGTGCAGCAACAGGAAGTCCGAACTATTAAAAATGCTTAGGAGTTGTAAATTCAGGATGGGAGCCCGTGTTGCGCTCGCGCGCAGCAATAATCTCGAAGTCGGGTAATAAACACGGGGCCCCAAGAGAGGAGGGGGGGGGGGGGAGAGAAATGTATATATACGCGCGGAGACCGTGTGCAAGGGTTTCGCGCTCGGTTTCTCACTGTAATGAAAGGTTTCGTGCAAGCCGCGCTCTATTCCGGTGCAGTTGCCGGGCAGAAAGAAGAGAGACTGATTGATTGATTTATTTACCAATTGTAAAGCTAATAACGACGCATGCCTATAAAGAGCAGCAAGTATAACTTTAGCATAACTTTGGTTGTAGTTTGGCCACGGACCTGTCGCAGCTTCGCGTCAAATTGCAAATGAAAACGAACCGTTCCGAGGAGCGAGCTACTGTAATCCGCAAAGATCTCGATCCGGTTGGTGTGCTCTCACCCTGGGAACGTTAAGCTGCCTACCCTGCGGGTTCTTGCGGCAAAGAACTCGAGTGAGAGAGAGAGAGAGAGAGAGAGAGAGAGAGAAACTCGATTACCAACGGGGAGAAAGAGACGATCGCGAGAAAGCACGACAACGAGCTCGCACGGCGACGAGACACACGGCCGATCATCGGCGGGCCGTTGCGTGGCTGTGCGCGACGAGAGCGACAGATCGTAAATTTCGCGACGCGAGCGCATCGACGCGGCCACGATCCGCTACTCCTTTTACTCGCCCCGTACGAGGAACTCGTTATAAAGCGCTTTACATTTGATTCAGTATCGAACGAAAGCCTTTTCTCCCTTCTTCAATTAGTTTTTGTCGGCGCACGTTAACGATCCGCGCACGATAGGCAAGCCGCGACTAATTACGTTTTATTAAAAACCCAGCTATAATTCAGTGACTTTACTGGGGGCAACTGACTACTCTGGCGCGCAGCTTTTCCAGGAAACCCATCGATACCACGCGTCCGTAAAAGCGTCTATGTAACATCGCCGAACGAAACGCCGAAGAAAAACAACATTTTAATGAATATCGTCGCGCAAAGGAGACGAGGGGCAAACAATGAAGCTTTCAATTAACAGTATCATAACGATCCCGTTAGAGATTGCAAGGTTGCCAGTTAATGTCTGCGACCGTCCATGGTGACTGCATAAAGAAAAAAAGAAACACAGAGGAGAGAGAGAGAGGGGCTCGCTTGATGGATGACATATCATCGTGGTGGACTATAAAGCACGCCGCAACAATACTCTCTCAAACGAGACAATATAAGTTGGCGGGAAAAAATGACGAGCAGGAGGAGGACAATGAGCGCACTTGAGCCCGAGTGAGTCGATCGAAAAATCAGTCGGAAGGTTTCGCATTAGATCGCGTAATGTAATACCGCTAAGTCAGGAAAAAAATAAAGATGAAAAAAAAAAGAAATCGGCGCCGAGCGCGAAATTTCCGATGACGCAGGTTAAATATTCGGGCTGATGTCACGCTGCGAGCCCGAGTCTCCGTTACGGTCACCGTTGACCTTTTATACGGATACCTACACTTATACGCCTCCCCTCCCCCCTTTCATGGGAAGCACCGGCGCGCTAGCAGGGGCGAACGCAGAAAGAAACATTGACCGGAGTCAATTGATTGCACATTATGCCGATTTTTGCGTGCGTAGCGCTTGTGGGAACCGCGTGGATGTCGGGGGCCGATATGATATTCTAGGTACGCGCGGAATACGTGCACAACGACGTCCTGTTTAATTGACTTGGGTTCTCGACTCGCCGCGATAAATTTAAGCAAAAACGAGTATGCAATTTGTTATAGACGGCCGTCTTACAGAATATCGCACGTTGAACTAGGCTGAATGAATATGTAATTGCGAGGTCAGGATACTTTACACTCTGTATGTAAATATAAAATCATGCGAAGACTTGTTGCATTAATTAAGCTCAATGTAATACGAGTGATGATACGACGCTCGGGATGCGTTGTTCAGCGATTATTCAAGGCTTTATCGAGGATTTACGTAATAAAAGGCAAAGCGCGCCCGATGAGAAATTTCATCAGGTACACGCAGGTACAGGTGCATGCAAGCGCATCGCCTCGGTCAGTGACATTTTAAGCTCTCTTCCCGTCTTCGTCTTGGCCGCCGTTGCCGCGCGTGCATACAGGTCCGACCGGAATTCGAGCTGCGCCGATTTTTTGCCTAGCGATTTTCCGCGAAGGTTGCATAGGGAGATATTTTTTTTTCCATTCCCAGTGCTAACAGCAGCAGCAGCAGCAGCAGCAGCAGCCAAGCGGCAACCCGTTATCTCGCGACGATCCGATGGCTCGGAGAGATTAGAAGTTAGCTGGCTGCCGGGACACGTGTAAGGTCGCACGCGCAAGTGCACCGCTTCTCTCGTCGCTTACGTTATTTTCTTTTTGTTTGACTTTTGCGCGCGCGAGCCCGGAAAAGCCGCGGCGAGAATTATTTATGTGCGCCGCGCGGCAGATTTATCGCCGAGAGAGAGGTAAATTTTCATCGATCGACTTTCCTCCTTCACTTTTTCCCCTCTGCCCGCGACCCGTAACGGTTTCCTGCCTGCGCGACGATGTGTCACTGGCCACGCGCGATTATTTTGACGGGCTGCTCTGCGATCGCTTCGACGGGAGACGCTCGCGAATGATCGCTTGGCCAAGTGAGTCGTTCGCGGAAGAGAGAAAAGAAAAAGAAAAACGAAGAGGATGCCGACGGTAGAATGGGCGTTCGCGGCCTCGTCGGGAACTCACTTATCACGATGAATGACATCAGATCGGCGAGGATCGCGGACTCGAATGAAAAAGCTTCCGCACTCTCGTCCGTGTCATCAATCACAATTAGCGGGTAATCCGAACGGCGGACGAGCGATCGCGGCGCTCCGGAGGTTCGATCCTCGAGAAGCCGCCGAAAAGTGAGAGCGAACGCGACGACTAGGCCGTCGATGGGGCCGCGCGACCTTCGGCAGTCCGACGCAGAGGTCACCGCGGAGGCGCGTTCTCACGCGCGCACCCGAACGCCAGGAGGACGATCGCGATCGGCTTTCCCATAGCGCGGCAGCGTCGAGAGCGATCGCCCGCGCTAAATATGCGGATGATCCGCCCCGAGGCCTCATAAATTTTCATGTTTGCTCTGCGCGCCCGAGCCCAGAAAAGCAGCCAGCCGCGAGCCAGCGCGCGATCGCCGTACGCACGGCGAACCGAGCGACGCTCTCTCGGCTGGCGCGCTCGATTTTCGCTTTCTGACTTTCGGTGAGAATCGAGCTCCGCCGGGTTGCGAGCGACGGCGCGCTCCGCCTCGCTTTCACGCTCAAATTCGATGCAGGCAGCTTCTTAAGGTATGCGCGGCTATCGAGAATGCAGACTGCCTCGGACTGCAGCGCGCGGCCGCGGCCCCGTAATTGACGTATTTTATTAGACCGAAAGCATTCATAAATAAGAACCGTTCTGCGCGCGCGTTTCTCATCCGACGCCAGCAGCGCGCAGGGAGAGGCAAAAACTAAAATAAAAAACAAATAAATAAATAAATAAACACAGCCCATTTGCGAAGACACCTGCCTCGCTTTCGCGCAATTCTCTACCCTCGCCGCGGCGGGGTATTTCAGGAAAAGTCATCGCGCGCCGCGCAATCATTACGCTCCGGCTCTCGCGCATAAAACAGCAACTCGAGCGAGAGAGATCGAGCAGAGAGAGAGAGAGAGAGAGAGAGAGAGAGAGAGAGAAGCGCACCCTCCGGTGTTTTTGCAGGAGGGTGAGCGAGTGCGCGCAAGAAGCAACAAAAGCCTTCTCGCGGGTCCTTAACCTTCCTCGGCGCGCCGCCGCGGGAAAAACCGGCTCGGGGCACGTAAACGGAAGCCAGGCTCTCGCTTGCTCGCTCGCTCGCTCGCTCGGTCGGTCGCGCGCCGGAGATGTGCTCGCGGCGCCCCGCGAATATGGGCAACGGCCAACGGTTCTCTTTCTTTTCGCCGACGCGCGCCTCGCTCTCGCTCGGCCGTTCGGCCCGAGCCGATCGCCCCGGCCGGCGCCTCGCCGAGTCTCCTTCGAGCCTCCTCGCGCTTCGTCGGCGAAACCACATATCAGCACGATATCGGCGATATCGGTATCCGATGCTCGCGCCTCTTGCGTCCGACGAGCGTCCACTTTCAGCCGATGAATCGCCGGCAAAACCCATAGCGACAACGGGTACTCACCGGAATGTGCGTTCTGTACGGCCAAGACGACGAGGACCAAGTACATCGTGAGTCCGGGTCGTCGAAGCCCGGATCTTAGCGTCGTCATGTCGCCACCTGCAATTGCAAATAGTACCATCATTATTGCTCCTCCTTGCAGACACGCAACTCGTTGCCGTCGCGTTGGGAGGAGGGTTCCGTTGAATAACCTTATATCGTTGCGCAGTTCGATTGATCGTACACTCGGTGATTGTAAAAGATAGAAGGATTATTTAAACCTGTTCTCTTTGAGCGAAGCCGTGTATTCGAGCGATTGTCGCGTGCTTAGCGCGGACGATCGGAAGGATCATTGGATAGCTGTTGCTCGCGCCATTATCCGCTATGGCAATGGCGCTTTTATCACCCGAGCTGTCGGCGAAAGCATCCATAAAGCCGTTGAAAATTCTATCAGCGCGCGCGCGCATAATTAGTCGCTCGCTCGCGCGCCCGAGGAATCTTGCCCGGCACGAGGATAAACATCGCTAGCGAATGCCTCAATTAACGAAACAGGCACAATTGCGAAAATGCCATTGTTACGGCTAATTACACGAGCGGCAACACCGAATAATCGAAGAAGGGGCAGCAAAAAGAAGCCGCAAAAAAGAAAAAGAACAAGTCTCACGGCGAATTCCACCAAAGCGAAAGGCGCTAAAGGCAAGCACGCAATAAATCTCCTTCTCGAGCCGGTGCTGCGAGAGTCGAGAGAGAGAGAGAGAGAGAGAGAGAGAGAGAGAGAGAGAGAGAGAGAGAAAGAGAGAGAAAATCAAAGAAACTTTTACGCGATTTATAAATGGGTGTCGCTTTAAAGCAATGAATTATCGTCGCATATCGCGTCCATTCAACCTTCTCTCTCTCTCTCTCTCTCGCGCGCGCTCATTCTCGTCAATTCTTTGTTACGCGTGGGAGCTTGGAGACGTTATATGCACCGTTAAAGACGCGCGCTCGTGTAAGTGATCATACTCCGCAATCGAAGAAAGAAGAAAAAAAAAAAAACACCCGCACACCTTCGATACGAGCCGGAGCGCATCGAGCGGTGGAGATAGCGCGGCATCGCCGGTCGGCAATGGGCCACGAGGGCACGCGCGCGCAACAGATCATCGCTGCATCGGCGCGCTCGTGCACACGCCTCTGTGCGCGCATGTAGCGAAGCGCGACCGTTTTTCCGCGATTGTTCCGCGATGCTCCCTTTGTGGCGTGTCTCATGGGAATCGAGCGCCTCGTTATCGCTCCGCCAAACCGAGCCAAGAGCGAGCTTCGCAGGCCTTTCATACCCGACTCTCCGGTGGAGCTTTATTAAAAACGAATTATATAGCCCTCCCGTGTACCGTTGTCCCTCCGTACGTTCGCGCATGCGATATCCAGCTTCGGCTTGATGGTGCTTTACGGTGCAACGTGACTTGGATCGCGGAGCGCGATACGTTACGCCGATTCTCGCTTTTTTTTCACTCGGCGACTCGCTTGACTCGCGCGTCGCGCCACAATGAACAATCGAAAGATCGGCGCGCGAGCCGACGTCGTCGTCGTCGTCGTCGTCGATAGGGGCGGCCGGACGAGCGCGACAAACGGGACGCGTGCCGGGCAACGGCACGAATAAGGCTCGATCCCGTCGTCGCGCCGTCGTCGCTGGAACGCGGAACGCCATTCGCTCATCCTCGCCGCGACCTTGCCAACTCGGCCGGTAGCGGCCGAAAATCCGACGTGCGAGCGGCAGCGGCCTGCGGACGCAAGCCCTCCGCCGTGCGCGCGCGATCGAGCGGAAGATAATTGACATCTAACGGAGAGCGGGCTCGTTATGCGGCCTTTGCATATTCCCCTTGGTGCGGCGCGCCGTGGCGTCTCGTGGGAAAATTGATGCCCGCGGCCTCGCGCCGTCCTTTCCGTTTTGATTGAATGCGCGGCGCCTTTCCGAAACTCTCATTACGTCGATTGCCGATGCGCGGCTAGGAGCGCTGGGCGGCGGGAGGGGGGGGGGGGGGGGGGGTACCGGCTAACACGTACGCGCCATTAGTTTCCGCGCGCGAGCATGCGCAAGACTTGGGTCGTCGAGTTGTGCGCGCGCGAAAATCATTAGCCCGCGCGATCCCACGGCTGCCGGCGTTGCACGATAATTACGTCAATTAGCACCCGTGCCGCGAGTGCCGGGAGCGTGCCCGCGCACCCGCATTTCGTTCTGGCAAGCGGCGCAGCCTCGAGCTCGTCGTTCTCGCGGGGCACCACGGGCACGAGGGCGCAAACGGCGATGCACGCCGCGGAAATCGCGGCGCTACTAGGCGTTCGTTGCACCGCGGTCACCTGCGAGGAATCGGCGCGCTTGCATATGCCAAGGCCAATCCACGTATCAACGCCGGCGCCCTGGCAACTAGCGCGTAAAGCAAGCAGTCCGGGCTCTGATCGCTCAATTAAAGCGTAACGGGTTGCGCGCGCTCGACGGTTTCGCTCGTATGCCGGGAGGTGCAGTATGCGTTACGTATCCGTTTCGGCGGCGACAGCCGGCGACCGATCAATAATGAACCGCTGATCGGCGCTGCTGTTGCGCGAGAAACAAGCCGGCGCTGCATTTATCTCGGATAAGCATCTCGCGAGCGTCGTAGCGCTGTGTGCGTGCGCGCGCGTGTGCGAGACGCTGGCCCCGTATACGCCACGGGGCTGATGTAGCGCGTGCGTGTCGCGGATAGCAGACGACCAATCGATTGAATTCGCATCGAGGAAAGGACAAGAAGCTAGTGGCTGTTTTTCGAGCCGACGGCGATATGGCCACTTCCAGATAGGATACGTGCGACGAAAACACACCGCATGCTCCCGCGTGTCTCATTAGTATCGCACACGCTGCTCGAATCGTTATTTGCTCTCTTGGGAGAGAGAGAGAGAGAGAGAGAGAGACGAGCATCGCGGAAGTGCCAATTAGGAGTATTAGACCAGAAGACGATGCAACTCTACTTCATTATCCTAGAGCGACTCGAGCGCGCGGCCTTCGCCCTCTGTGTGTGTGTCTCTCTCTCTCTCTCTCTCTCTATCTCTCTCTCTCTCCTTCTTTCTCTCTATCGTACAGTGCCCCGCGATACTTTACTTCCTTTTGTTTGAAGCCGCTTTGTTGCCGACTTCAATGCCTCTAAAGCGCGCTTTTGTTCTTCTGCTTCTCGGCAATTCGTTCTATGACCCTGTTTGATTTTCGCCCGATGCATTGTTCATACTTGCTTGCAATAGAACCGAAAACTTGATAATTTCTTAATAGTATCAGTACTGTTTGCAACTTCGCTTTATTCCAAATGTTGACGTTTGATTTATGGCACGATACAGCCGCAGTTAGTCGAATACACGTGCATATAAGCTTCTGACGCTTAATAGAATTCAAATGACGACAACTCTCATTTAGCAGCAATGCCGCCGGCAGCAATACGCGCCAGCGTCACTGATCTTTAGTTGTCTTGAGAAGAAAAACTAAAACGCCAGTCGATAATCGTTCAATGAAAATGCAAATGACAAACGGCAGTCCATAAATATTCGCAGTCCAAGCTTTTCATCGGCCGAGTGAGAAATACGACGTACCTCCGCGGCGTGCTCGCGCAGCCAATTAATCACTCGATGGGAAGGGTTATTAACAGCGCGATTAGCGCTTTTTACGATTGCATATAGTACGCCGCGAGCAGCGGCGTCGTAAACTCAGCAATCTCGCGTGCGCGGCCGCGCGATAAATAAGCGCGCGCGTCGCGAGCCAGCCAGTGCATAAATAAGCCGATCGCCGGCGCGGCCTCACGCCGAATCCGAGGAACAGAGGCGCGGCAAGGTGCGCGACTCGTCCTTCGGAGGGCCGCGTGGCGCTTATCCGCCGCGGAGCACCTGCTCTCCGGGACGCGCGCGCGAGATAACGCGCCCTTTTTCTCGCCTCATCTTTTTCTTCTTCCTCCCCTCGCATGTGCGCGCGCGCGCGCGCGCGCGCGTTTGTTCCACGCCGTTCGCAATAGCGCAGTTTGCGCGAGCACGCGCATTCGCGGAAACGTGCGCAGGCCAATACTCGACTCGGGTCGGTTGTAGCCTTTCCTCGAAACGCGCGCATTTTATAGATTCTAAATAAACTTACGTGAGCGGCGTGCTCGTGCGCACGGCGATGTAGGTCGTTACACTTTTTGACAAGGAACGCTCACCTGCAACGGCAAGAAAAACGAGTCTCGATTAGTTACGTATTCACGAGGGCACAATTCGTTTTATCATGGTAACGAGGCGTCGAGCGAAACGCGTGTAACCGTACCGCTCGCTCCCGGCTCGGAGGAAAGGGACTTTTATCTCTCCCTCCCACGTCCTCGAAACGAGGAAAACGCATCCGCGGTGCCGGGGCCAAGTGAAAATGGAGGTAACGTTATTTCGTGCGCGCGAGAGCGATGCGCGCCGGCAGCGCTGCCCACGCGGAAAAGTAATCCAAGGCGCGACGGCCGATTTTGCCACTTGCCGCAGCCGGTGCACCGGGTTGCACGGCGTCTCTACTGGAATGGGCGTTCCGCGCTCTTGCGCCTTTTATCTCTTCCTCGCGCGCATTCCACGGCTGAAATTCGGGCCCGGCGCTCGCGCGCGCACGCACGCGTCGTGTTTGCCGAGAGAGCCGGCGGAGTGGCATTGTCGCGTTTCTCTGTCTTTCTTCCACCCCTCCCAAAAAAAAAAAGACCAGTCAGCCGTCGGTAGACTTTAGCTATAAATCATACATAAAGCGATAAATCAAGCTCGAATTAATTGCCGCGTTGAGAGGGTATTACACAAACGAAAGCGAAAGCGGTCTTGATATACACATCCATTGAATATTTATCTCGGATCGTTGATATACATTTATCATACTCGAGGGCAAGATAGGCTTATTGCCTGGAATAAATCTTCGCTGGATCTTCCCCTCCTACATATCAACGAGATAATCACGCACCTGCCCAATTGACGTTTATATTACCGACAGAGTGGAAGATAGGGCAGAAAAGAAGAGTATAGCCTTCTTCGCTCACGGCAGATGTAGATAAAGCATGGCTCCGGGCGGGTCAAGAGATCGTCGCTCCTCTTATTGGTTTGTTTGTTTTTTTTTTCTTTCTTCCTTCTCTTCGATCGATTCGCCCTTCATTTTTCCAGATATATTTAACGCAAACGCGCCCGCCGTTATACGGACAATTCAAGTCCAGACAGCGCGCTGGTTGATTAATTATCAAGCGCGCGAAGGCACATAACCTGTTGCTCGCAAAAAGGAAAAAGAAGAAGACGAGTGCGAGTAGCGCTGCACTGTGACAGCCTCTAACGTCGGCTGCAAATATTGAGTCTCTCTCGCGCGAAATTGCAGTGATAATGGCTATATATACGCGACGATAATGAGCACACATTCGCGTGGGAGAGAGCTCGCGCTTTGACACTTCGGCAGCGCAGCCGGAGAGAGAGAGACAGCTCTGCAACGCGCGCAGCGCAAACAGGCTCGCGCGAGCAGCTATTCCGTGTTTGCTCGCGGTAGGTGCAGTCCCTGCCGCGGAGACGTTGCGTCGATCCGGGGAAGAAGCGCTAATCGCGTCGGGAACCGATCGAGCGAGGCTCGTCGCGCCTGGAAGTCGATTGGCGCGGCGGCGGACGCGCGACGTCGCGAATGTCCGATGGTGCCCCCGGGGCGCGCCTAACAGCTGCCGCGACGCCGCGCCGGCCGCGTGATCTCTTTCCCAGGCGCGCGAGGGCCGAAGAGCCGCGCGCGTCACGCAACGGGTCGCGGCCCGCGGCGCCGCGCGCGCCACACGGCCAAGGGCACGCGGCCGGCGACACCTCGTCTTCCTGGTTGTGTTCTTTCGTTCTCTCTCGTTCCCGCGCCACCGAGAATCCATTTGGACGATAAATCAGCGCTTTATCGCGGCGGCCGAGGCACGGGCTTCGAATCCGGCGCGGCCTCTAATCAGCGACGACACGGCGGTGCCGCGGCAGCTCCGTTCTCACCCTACATCCCCCGATCGGCGGCAATTTGCCGCGCGCCAAAACGGACGCGGCGCGCGCAAAAATTGTACGTTTAAAAGGCAAACGACGCGAGACGAGTGGCTGCATGTGTGCAGCCTGTACCGTTAATCGGGGGATTTTCATGCGCATCGGCTATGGGAAATCGCGCGCCAGAGGAATTCTCTCCACTCTTCCAGCTCTACCGAAGTGTTGGAGCGCGCGCGCGCGAGCCTGCATTAATTTCCCGATGCGGGCTCCGGGTAATTAGCGCGAGGGTGCGCTCATTTTCCCTTGCCTGCGCAGCCTCATTGACTCCGGCGTAATGGATGTCGGTGTTTCTTGCTTTTTCGCGCCGATATCGATCTGGGAGAAACGGAGGCAGGAACAGTCTGGCTACATCGTAACGACTGCGATCGTGGTCGAAAGCACGCGTGCCTTCCGATTGTTCACGACGTTGCCCAAGATCGAGTAACGTGAATCCCAGTCTCCGACTGCAAAATATATGCAATTTAGATTGCAGCGGCCAAGGCCGTTGCGTATCATCGAGATAACGATATCGCGGCGCCGCGGTAGCCAAGCTGACGCCTTACGTCTCACTGGCAGCTCCTCGCGCTTCTTCTTCGCGGCGAAAAACGGCGCCTCCGCGATACTAATTGAGCGAAGGACGCGCGACGCGAATCTCGTTCTCGCGTACGGATGATCGGCCGGTGCGCCAGCCGCAGCGCGGACGATCTCGCGGCGGGCAAATTGCGCACGAGGAGTCGCCGCGCGCCGACGCTCGCGGCACGATCTCGGCGCAGCGGCCGAGCAGCGAGAAGCCAGCGCGCGATGACGAGCACGACGGCGCTCCGGCTCGGGCGAAAGCAGCAGCGCGAGCTCGGGCACAAAGTCGTGCAAGAGCCACACAGGAAGTCTGCACAAGCGGAGAGGAGGAGAGCCATCCCTTATTACGCGAAGGTCTAATGTCGCTCTAGCGCGCGCGCGCGTCAAACACAAGCATCTCGCAGGTCGACCGTCACGCTCGCTCTCTCTCCCTCGAAGCGTATGCCTTCCGCCGAACCGGATGCTCCGCCACCCAAAGCGAGCCTCTATCTCTCTCTCTCTCTCTCTCTCTCTCTCTCTCTCGCGTGCCCGAGCTGATTACTCGACACGTACGTCTGCACGGGCGCGGAGGAAAAACACCTCGCGACGGCAGCCTTGCAGGCGGAGGGACACGGACGGACGATGACCATGCGGATTCTCATTCGACGCCCTCTCCTCCCTCCGTTCGTTCTCCTTCGATTTGTAGGATTCTTGCCGCGGTTCGCTTGTTTTTAAGCGCATCCTTCGCGGACGATTGTTCCTCGATGCCGCGGGATTAAGAAAAACGCGCGCGCGCGCGCGAACCAGCGTGCGGCGAATGGTTTACGGCGCTGGAATTAATTAATTAAGGGCGGCAGTGCGCGCCTCGGAAAAAAGCTGATGCATTGTGCGCGCGCCCGCGTAATAAACACTTCGCCGGCGCTTCCGCTCGGTGCTTCCCGACCCCTCGTTCCCGTCGCTCCCAAGCCGCGAGAAGCCAGCTTGCCGGACGAAAGGCACGCGCCGACGCACAATTACGTCACCCGCGCCCACGAAAGTCCAGCTGTTCGAGTAGCGCCGAGAGTCGTTGACATCTCACGGGTCCAGCCGCTGACTCTCCGACGCGCTACCGTCAATCGCCAATGAAGCAGCTTCATTTGATATCGAGGCGAGAAATTTATCGCGCGCGCTATCGCTGGATTATGCATGCAAATGAGCCTGACGTGCCATCGGGAGCATTCTTAGTTTTGAGGACTCTGCTGATATACAGTCCAATGCCGACTGTACTCGAACAAGCTTAATTTAGCAAAATCGATCCAGCTGTCTTTGTGTGTCGTACAGTTTTGACCCGAAAAGAAAGTCAAAGCAACTGAATTATTTTAGGCGACACAGGGCGATCAATAGCAGCGTCGACGACTTGCGGCAATTGTCGAAAATAACCGCAGAAGAGAAAGAGAAGAGAATTTCCCATGCACGCGAATACATAGGGAGTGGAATCGTGCAGCGTCCAGAGCGAGAGAGAGAGACAGGAAAAACAAGGAGCCCGCGCACGAAAAGGGGGTAAAGCGACGGAGGAGGAGAAGCCAGCAGAATGAGAGGGGGGGGGGGAGATGGACATTGGCAATGCGGGAAGCTAATTATCGAGCGTGTAACATAATTAACTGTCCCGCGGGAGAGAGAGTCTTGGCCCCGCGCGATCCACTCGCGATCGAAAACTTTACCGTTAAGACAAGCCGCTCGCTCTCTCTCTCTCTCTCTCTCTCTCCCGCGAGAATGTTTCTTACTGCGGCATGCTTAATGGAGATTCGCGCGCGGATACTGCCACACATACATGCCTGCACGTAGCCCCTAGCTGCAGGAACGCTTCAATCAGGCTGCGCGCGCTTATTCGTCCTTCCGGCTCGACGCCGCGCGCATCTCGCGAAAGCTCGGCGCTTCCGAAAGAGGCCGGACGAGGCGTGCGCGCGCCAATAAAGCACGCCGCTGAGGCCAACTGTACTTTTCGCGCTCTCTATTGTCTCAACGTGCGAACGCGAGGCGGCGCGCGCGCAGGCCAAGCTTAATTTCCATGACCTCTCGCGCCACACGCCGCCGCGCGATACGATGCCGCGCCGCTGCCTACGCGCGCCGTTCGCGGAGGCCACCGTGGCCTCCTTGCTCGCCTATAGTACGGACCCGCTGCCGTTGCCGATCGCCGGCGATGGCACGTCGTCCAATATTTCATCGACGTAACTCTTACGCCTGGCCGCTCGACGGCGGCCTATCTTGCGTCACTGAACGCCTCGGCTTCGGCTCCTCGGCATTTTTCATGCCGAGAGGCTACGCCATGTGCCTCGTACGGAATCCCGTGTAATTTATTCATTTATGTCACCTGCTTCTGTAGCGGCAGAACAGGTCCCCGTGAGAACTCGTGAAACAATGTCTAGCCGCGATTTTCGGAATGACTAATACAATACACGCGACGAGAATTGCGCCCGAGTGCGTGATTTTTTCCTTTTTTTTTTGTTTCTTTTTCTGTCCAGAAAAAAGAATCATACGGGACTATTAGCAGTAGGAAGCGACGAAGGATATACGTCGTCCGCGAGCAGCAACGAAGTGTGAAGCGTGCGGCGCTGACGGACAGAAAACGCATTTTTACGACATCACGGTCAGTTACATACTTCGCTTCTTTTTGTTTCTGGGTCGTGTGCCGGGCGTGCGACTAGCCGGCTGATACACTTTTGCGAAAAAAGAGCCCCCCGCTGCATTTTCCGTTTCACCTTCGAGACACCGAAACCTCGAATTCCGCTGGTGTCGTACGGTTGCGCGAGTGCGTTTATGGATTTTTCCCCCGCCCGTGGGATTCCCGTGGGATTCGCTCGGGACGCTCTTTTTCTCTTCGCCGTACGAATTAGCCATCCTCGATCGCGCTTACGTGACTTGTCACATTTGCTCGCGTGCGCTGTTTGATGAAATCTGCACGCGCGCCAAGGTAATCGGAGGCTTCCGTTCGAGAATCGCGCCAAGTATGATCCGCAGCGGACAGCGAAACGAAAGTAGCAGTCGCAGCCCGTGCACGGCGTCGTTCGGGAACGAACCACGGATCGAATGCCCTTGCCCATCGCGGACAGACCGCCAGCCTACCGGGCAGTAAAAAGCTGTGGCCGACCAGCAGCGACGGACGCGAGCGCGGAGCGGCCTCGCGAAAAAGGCTCTCTTACGTAAAGCCGCTTACAAGCCGATAAGATAGCCGACGTGGCTAATCACCTAATGGCGCGTTCCCGCGGCTGCCGTTGCGGCTCTTTTTGTTCTCCGGGGGCAACCTTTAACGGCGCATCCTCATTATCGACGCGAGATCGCGGCGTAAAATCAAATTACCGGCCTGCAGCGTTGTAAAATCGAGCGCGTAGGTCGCGGGTTCGCTGGCGGCGCTCGCTCGGGCGCGCACTCGAGCGGCAACGCAGCTATAACAATTAAGTCGCTCGGGCCGGCGCTGGCGGCGGCCTCGATCGATCGGCAAAAACAAATGAAAAAGCCCTCGATTCGAAACACTTTGGCCGCGCGCGTGGCTTTCGTCGCGCCGCCGCGGTTCAACGTCATCGGAGATGCGCGAGCTCTCGCGGGAGGCTGCCCAGCGTATGGAGAAGCGCGCGTCGCTCGGACGCGTACCGTTCGCCCATCGGGGCAGCGGAATTTATGCGTGCGCAGAAATTGAGATAAGCCGAGTTTGGCCGAGTAATTTGCCCGAGCAAAAATTGACTCGTTCCGATCGCGTGCTTCGTCGGCCTCGCTTACGACGCGTAACGCTATCCGTATGTACCAGCCTCGTCGATTTGTCTTGCGAGGTGATTGATCCGCTCGTCCGAGACTTTCTTTTCTCTCTCTCTCTCGCTCTCTCGGCCAAGGATTCCTCGCCGATCCTTCACCTCGACCGCTCGGACACACGCGAAATAATTAGCATGTAGACAAGCGTCGTTCGCAGGCCTATCGAGCAAAGTTGACGAATCGTTCGAGAGATGCTTAACGCGACGGTCGTTCGGCACACATCACGCGTCAGGCGAAGTGGAGCGGAACGTGCAAGAGCGGAAATTCGTCCAATCGGCTTTGGTTGATAGGCGACCGGCGCGCGAGAGTGAGCGAGAAAAAATAAAAGGATTTTTGTCGTCCCGCAATGCGAATCCTGTTTTGAGAAGCGGGTCAATGGACTTCGGGTCGGGATATACGGATTCATTCGCGTTTTGTGTACATAAATCCTTTAGACTTATTAAGTATTCATGCTTAAGCTGTCCCGTGTCTCTCTCTCTCTTTTAAATCAATGACCGTAAAGCGCGCGCGAGCATGAGTTTTACATAATCGCACCTCGCCGATCTGCACGCCTCACACACTGACCGAAATTCATACTCGTTTCGGATCTCTGCGCGTCGCGTTTGCAATTGCCTCTCGAGGGGAATCAACTCGGAACGAAGTTTGCCGCGGCCGAGTTTTGCCATTTTTCTTTTCTCCCTTTGGCACAATCTCATGCACCAAGTGTCCGAGCCCTTAACGACCGATTTTCGACGAGGGCTTATGCTTTTTTTTCTTTCTCTTTCTTTCCTTTCTCTTCGTTGAAAATGAAATTGGAGCGCGTGCCGCCACTGTCGTTAGCCAAAACGAGGCCAATTACCTAGCCCGGACGGCCGGTCAGAGACTCGATGCCAAGCACGAGCAAGCTTCATATGGATGCACGTATCTGCGGCGCGGCGGGCGGCTTCGTGCTCGCGCGAACAGTTCTTTTTTTCTCTCTCTCTCTCTCTTTTATTTTTGCAGCAGTTCTCAAAGCTGCCAGTTTTCTAGAGCGAATTAATTGAATCGAGTGCTTTTTCAATGTTCCACGCCTATATCGCGCGCCATAAAAATATCCGCGCGCGAGAGCGTCGAAACGGCCGGGGCATAAATCACCACTGCAGCGCAGCGCGGTGCGCACTCGCCGAAGCATCGGCCGCGTAGATCTCTTTCTAGAGAGAAAGAGAGAGAGAGAGAGAGAGAGAGAGAGAGAGAGATTCCTCTCCGAAACCTTATATCCTCGAAACGAAAAGAGCCCACGCGCTTGTGCACTCTCCTCTTGGCCAAGAGAGGAAAAAAATGCTTTTCACCGTTAGCGCGCGACTCTAACGTGAAAGTCGAAAAAAAGGCGGAACGAAGAGCCGACGCGTGCATGCGAGGGGGGAAGGAGGCAGAAAAAGAGAGAAACGAAAAAAAAGTAAAATTGGTTAGCGAGAGAGAGAGAGAGAGAGAGAGACAACCGTTAGCGAACTTCGCTCCGAATTCTATCCGAAACGACGGCTACTTCCGACGAGCGAGTGAGAAAACTATACGGCCTCGATCGCTTCCGTCGATTTTTCTCCACCGCTATAGACCGTCCAAAGATGTCTCTTCTTCTGCTGCTTCGGTGTTACTGATCTCGTTTCGGTTTTTTTTCTCCAACCTCGCTCCCTTTGTCCTCGACCGGGCGAGCCGAGCTGCTCTCGTGCGCACTCGGATGTTTGACTTGGTTGCCGCGACAAGACGCGCGACGCTCCATTGATTTCGTCCGAAATGTTATCGTCGAACCGCCGGCATGCGATCGACTGCTCGATACGGCTAATTACTGCACCGCCGGCGGGGCAGCGTGCCAGTGCGATCGATAATGGCGCTCTGCTCGTAGGTGCCAGGGTCATTAACCCCCGCGAGAGCGATCTGTCGCCGCGCAGCGTGCATCATAATACAGACGGGGAAAACGCACTTTCTCGCAAGGGCCGACGTATCGAGTTGCTCGCCGCGCGAGGCGCTCGCCGCTCCGCCGTTTTTTCTCTGGCGCTGCAGAAGAGCGGCAGGTACGGAGCGAGCGCACAAGCTCGTGGCTGGCGCGCGCGAGATTCGTTACGCTTTGGCCTTCTCGCGCAGCGCGCCTTCGTAGCCTGAAAATCGATCCCCTTCGGAAGATCGGCTTACGCGACGCGCTCGTTCCGAAGGGATTCCACTTGCGCTCGGCTGCTCGCTCGCGGCGTCGCTCGCCGCCCGTCTCTCTTTGACGAATCGCGCGCTCCGTGCGTGCCCGATTTGGCTCGCCCCGCGCGACGAGGGAACCGTTAAAGTTGGCACGAGTCCGCGAGCGAAGAGAAGCGCCAACTTCTGGAATTTCCCCGTGCGCGCGCAAAGTGCCATCGCGGGCTTTATGTCGGTCGCTCGTGGGTGCGTATAGCGCCGATTACCGATCACGCGCTGAATGACAAGAGCGCAGCGCAGCGCGAGCCACACGGAATATCCGATCGACTGAATACGCTATGAAGCACGACAGAGCACATCGCGTTTGACCAACATTTTCTTTCGGACCTGTCGATGTCCGTCGCATCTGTCGTTGCTCGTTGCTTTTCGCCGATCTACTTCTTTTTTTTTCTCTCTTTTTGTTAGGACGCCAGCGCTCATTGGCAACCTTTTCATACTGCTTATTGCTAGTCGACTGCATTTCAACTCTGAAAGCGAATCAATTGGTTTTCTCATCAATTTTCCTTCTGAGGCTCCATCGTTAAAATTGTTTCGCAATCCTTATCAGATACATGTTAAAGTTAATTAAGAGTACGTGAATTGGTGACCTTCGAAAACGAGCGGTAATGGCTTACGCAAACAAAGTTGCTTGCCAATTGCTTGCCAGCTGCTGCGGCGATCGCAAAGCGAGGCGAGGGGGAGGATGAAAAGAAGAAATTCACGCCCGAGCCTGCCCGGCAGCGAGACATACGAATTTTAAGAGAGACGCGCCGTGGCTATGGGATATTCCGGCGTGCGCGACTTCTGCTGTCGCCCTTGGGTTTCCGCTTTCCTTCCGTCATTGCAGCGGCACGTCCGATCAAATCGAAAAGGACTCGCAAGCGCACATCTTGTCATCGCGATCGTCGATTAAAATGGAAGCTCGCCGCGATAAGCCCAAGCAGCGCGATTTCGGAGGCGACGTCACATAGGTGAAGCGCGTGAGCCTGTTGCAATGGATACGATAGACTGCGCGAGAAAGATGCACTCGTCGACCGGCTCACTCGCATACACTCGCGGGGCGATCCTTCGGCGTGACAACATCACTGCACATGTCGATCGCAGGTTGAGTTTTCGCACTTGGCCGAATGTTTTGCACTTTGGTTTCGGATCCGCAGGCACTTACCTTATGTCGTGCGCTCGGCTTGCAGTCAAAGGTCCCTGTGCGCGCTGGCGTTCGTCGGCTCGAAAGCGCTGGAGCGAAAGCCGCCACGGAGACGAGAGGTCTGCCCGTCTCTACGTTTCGGGAGAGCTCACTGGCGCGCGCGACAAGAGAGTCGTAATCGCCGAAGAAAAGAAGAGGAAAAAGTAAAAAAAGAGAGACTCGGTATCGCGCACTTGTGGTTGCTCGCACTGGCGTTCGATCGGGAGGCGCGCTCGCGTGCGTGTCAGTTCGCAGAGTGAGCAGTGAGCGTGTGTGTCGACGCGTGTCCCTAGCTCAGCCTGTGGCCGGGGCTTTTCTCACGCCGGCGCGCCGTTTACGAGTGAACTACTCGTGCGCGGCCGGGCCACGGTACCTTAAATACCTTACGCCGGCAGAGAGCTGTTCGCCCCTCTCTCTCTCTCTCGCTCTCGCGCGCGCTCCGGAGCGCCGCTGGCTGCTGGTCTCCGGTCTACGCGGGGAGGGAAGATGCGCAGCGGCAGCGGCTCGTCCTGCCGCCGCCACAGGATGAAAAAGGGGGGACGACGCCCGCCGTCGCGACGTTGGCGCGCGCGCGCGCGCGCACGGGGGAAAAAAGGACCAGCCACCGACGCCGGCCACGGGGGGAGGATGAGTCGGCCGATCGGCGCGCATGCGCCGCCGCTTCCTCGCGCGCCGAGGCCGCCGCAGAGATGCGCTGGCCGCTGCTGCCTCTGCCACCGCGGCTCACTGCCGAGCCGAGCCTCGGCCGAGCTGCAGTCGCGGCTGCGTTCGCCGCTCTCTTTCCTTCGTCGGCTAATCAATTATTCCTTGTCGCTTCTCGTGGCTGTTGTACCTCTCGCCGGCCAAGTTAATCACGCCGAATTGGTTGCGATCGCGTACACGGGTAGACCCGCGCGAGGACACCAGCTCGAGCCACACTGTCAGCAAACATTACGACAACTTATGCACGTTTCATGGCTACGTACTTGCAGTAACGTTCTATTGCGCGTTAGTTGATCATTGCTCGTCAGCGCAAGTAAATCTTCATGGAATAATTAGAGCACAAAATAAATATGTAGATCGCCACCTATCTTCCCGCCAGGTTCCGTAGTATGGCACTCGTTGCGAAAAAGACAGCAAAGCAGCCTGTTAATCTGGCTTTTGCTAAAATTCATGAAAACGCTGACAAAAGCTGCTGTAAATATTAATACGAGCTGCTCGTGTTGTTAAAATCATTTTGTTTGAAACTACTTTGTGTTATAACAGTGCTCTCGCGATCTCGACTCGTTTCACCGCAACCGACGTTCCTAGCGAGCATTATGCCAGAAAATCTTTAACGGACGATCGTGCCCACGGAAAATGCATACCGAAAGTGCAAGGTCGATCGCGGCGCGCAGCGACGCAGCCTCTCGTTGTTTCAGCGAAAAACCCGTTGCGTACGTGGCTTTCGCAAGGAAAACATCCGCTCCCAAAACTTGTGGCAGAGCGCTTGGGTTTTGCCCGTTGCATTATATCATTAAACTTGATCGAGCCAGCCACGAGAAGGATGTGAATATTATTTAAACGGGAAAGCTTAATATAGCCTTTTCCAAGTAGGCCAGTCCGACTAGTTTGACGTCAACAGATATTTGGTAACAGACTTTCGTTCTTCCTTGAAACCTGCGTCGACGAACCGATCGACCAAGATCATTAACATTCACATTTTCATTTCTCACATCCTATACTCGTGATGGGCTTTGAACGATTGATGTGTAAAATAAATTCGCGTCTCACCAAACGCAATCTTTACTACTTGCGTGTAGGTTGACATATGCTAATTACCCGCGCTCCCTGCCTCCTTCATCCTGCGCCATCAACATTATCTTAAAGTTTCATGAAAGCAAATCAATACCCGGCGAATTGTGCAACTCGCGGAGCGTGGCCTTTAATCGCACGAAAATTAAATTACCCGATTGGGCATCGACGTTATTAATACTCATATCTTGAAATAAATTACACGGCGCGCGTATTCGCTTTCCGAGATTAGTCTTCGCATTCAACGTTTCAAGTCGAACGATCGTAATCCAGCTTGTAATTAGGCGAACAATAAAGAGAAATCGCGCAGAATCATCGTCGGACTTGGCAGACGAAGTTTCGCGAGAGCGGCAGGAGGGGGAGCCTCGGCCAGAAGAAGAAGTGCCCGATGGTCGGCTTAGAGAAAAAAAACGCAGCGCGCTCTTGGGTTCGTTTGTCTTGCGCGCGGCGGCTCGGCACTATTATCGCGAGCTCTCGGCCACTCTCCGTTGTTTCGGGATGAGTCACACGCGCACCAGCGTCTCTTCTCCCGCTCTCTCTCTCTCTCTCTCTCTCTCTCTCGCCAAATCGATACTCTCCTGCACGCGCACCCGGCAGAACGGGTTTCTTTAGCGGCTTTCGGGGAAACTCGCCCGCACCACATTTTTTTATATGCCAGCCTCTCTCTCTCTCTCTCTCTCTCCTGCTCTGTCGCGGACGGATTTTCGCCCCAGGGATTGCTTCCTTTTTTTTCTTCTTTCTTCTGCGAAGTTTGCACACGACGTCTGCAGATGCGATTTGCTTGCTCGTAGGGACTTTGATGTAGTGCGCTTGCGCGCGATTTTTAAGGTTTTGCAGAACGTCAATTCGCGTGGCGAGAAGATTTTTTATTGATAACGTCTTGTTCGTTAATATGCCTCGGAACATTCCCGTCGCCGCTGAGCTTGTATGCGAGCGAGTAAGCGCATTTTTCATATGCTCCTTCAATGACGACACGTGGTATGCATAGAGTAAGTTCATCTTCTTTTTTTTTTGTTTTCAATTAATGAATCATCAAATGACTTTCATGCCACGTGACCATGGAGGTATCGTAAAAGTGTACAACGATGGAAAAAAAATCGAAGAAAAGGAAGGTGTATTTTGTCGGTGAGTGAGCAAAAATGTGCTTTACGACGATTAACTACCGGTCTATCGGACGTCATAAGTGAGAGAGAGAGAGAGAGAAGGAGATTTAATTAGGATGAAGTCAGTTTGCGCATCGCTAAATAAGAATATGAGTACAATGAGGGTACTAAGGTCGTCCAGAAATACAACATCTATACAATCGGCAATGACAAGTTTGTTGTAAAATCACGCGATGAAACGGAACCCTCGAGCAGAGTGACACGCGTGGTCCACGTCGACAAAAAACTGCTCTTGGCTGTCGATCAATCTCTTCGCTCGCGCATCTATGTAATACCACGAGTGAACGTTGTGACGAGCGCAAATTATTGACATTCTAACATTCCGGTATTATCAACTGTTTAGTCGTGCTGTTACCAAGGCATCCTTTATCGCGTATACAATCTGTCATTCAAGTACGAATACCGTTTTATGTTAATATTATCGAATAAAAAGGTCGATGCATAACCGACAGGATAGCGTAAACGCCGATCGTGTTTTCGCGTTGCACAGGTATGCGGGCAATAAAAAGCAGAGAGAATGAGAGAGATGGAATGCCATTGACACCTGCCCGTCCATCTCTCTTGGTGTTGGCGTGTTGCGGCTGGCTTCGGTTGCATAAGTCATTCGTGAGCGTGCGAAATGGAGCTCTCTTTCTCGGCATTGAACTTGACCTGGATATCCGCTGCCATGGAGAAAGAATCATCGGAGAAAGGCGCGCTCACTCTCGATTTCAGCGCCGGCGCTTTCTCCCTCTTCGCCGGACGACGGCCTATCAGCTGATGGATTGTCATAGCGATTCGCATAAGCGACACGAGTGCGCGGGCCCTCAATTCACTCCCGGCGAATAATGGGAATGTCGCGTTAGCCTCGAGTTGGTATGCGCGTGCAAGTTGAGCGATCGCGACAGAGAGCAATGAGAAACACACGCCGACGAGGTGCTGTAATCTTGGCGATGGTTCCTCTTCGAATGAACGTATCATTAACAGACCCGACGCGCTTACAACGCGCGAGTTGTTTATTCGATTATAATACGTCGGTGAATAGGCTGCAGCGGACCGGTGCGTGGCATGAATAGGCGCGTTTAAAGAGCTACGCGCGCACCGAAGTCTGATTTATCACATTGCCAGTGCGACCTTTACACGCAAATCTTATCTGAATCTGCTTACTGTTGTCCGTCATCCTATATTTCTCATTTTCACACGGGCGTTTAAAAGAAATATATGTGTATATAAATATACAAATACGTAATATCCGCCTCGATAAGCGCGCGGAGTCATCGGAATCGTTATAACAGTTCTGCCTGGCTATACCGCTCGAAACCGTAAGGGTTTTCGGCGCGCATGTGGTGAAATGACAAACAATTTAGGCATTTTATAAGCTTCGGGCAAAGAAGCCGAGAGAGCGAGCAAAGAGAAACGCGGCAACGGTATTTTTACGAGAGCCGGGATAAAAGGTTCGAGGACCTTCGCAGAAAATCGAAGTGGCGCCCGCGAGAGCGAGAAGAGAGAAAATGATGCAACGCGCGAGAATCGGAGATTCGTGTGGACGACATCACCGACTGGTTTTCAAGCGCGGAGAGAGAGAGAGAGAGAGAGAGAGAGAGAGAGAGAGATCGTTTTCGATCATCGGCCAGAGCGGCGCGGTGTCGACGAACGGCCTTGCAACTTTCCCGCTTCGCCGAGCGATGATCGCGCTTTTATTAGAACGTGATTTCACAGGGAGGCAAAGCAAGGTGTAGAGACTCGACTCTAGCAGCGCGCTATGCTATGTTTGCCCGGCTTTTATTGTCTCAGAGATGAGTTTCCTTTTTCTTCATCTTTCTTCTTCTTCTTCGTCGTCTTCTTCTTCTTCTTCTTCTTCTTCTGCTTCTTCTTCTTCGTCTTCTGCTGCGTCCGAACGTGTTATCGGTATTTATAGCTTTTGAGGCTGCCAGTTGGAATTTACGCACCTCTTACATTATAATAATACGATATCGAGCAATTCTCCATTATTCGTTAATTGATGATTAAGTTGATGTAATTAATGGAGATAGATTGGTTATTATCAGACGCATATATCGAGAATTACGCGTGGAAGAAAATACTTGAATTACGTATTTTAGCGCGGAGTAATTGAAAATATTCAACGATAGTCGGATGCTAGCTGCGTTTGCTTGTGTATTATTTGTGTGTAATCGTGAAATACGCAAGTATTTTATTGTCAATGCCTTGGCAAAATGTTCATACAGTTGAAAACGTGTTTCGAATAATCTTACGATTGCAGTGATCGCCAACCAAGAATAGGAAAATAAAAATGGTTATCCCTGAATTTCGACAGCATCGGCCATTTGGCATTAATAATTAAGCATTAATTAATGGGCAGATAAAGTAGTTTATTTAACCACGACGTAGACTCGTTCTACTAATTTATTATCTCGTCTGTATAATAAAAATAAGCAAATAAATAAAAGTCGAAGCGAAATGCTGAAACGTCCGCGCATCGCATAAAATTCCGACGAAGAGCATGAAGCAGTCGGAAATAGTAAATTTGTGGCAAAGATAGTCACGGTGTATCAGTTAAGTTGACGATTAATTACGCGAAAAGAAAAACGCAGCACTGGCGAAAAAAGCGCAGACAGAACCATTCGTTTGAGCTACAGTGACAAAGAACTGGCGAATAGAGAAGCTTAATCCTGGGCTGATAGGGAGTACGTTTTCGCGTGATAATTCGTATACACGTGTTCGGATGCGCTAACGCACCAACTAAAGCAAAAATAATCCGCGAGCGTATACGCATTTTATACATACACGTCAGATCGCGCGCGTATAAAGTATATAAAACGCTGGAGATACGAAGGTAGATGCTAAAATTCTGCAGCTCTGCCTTCGTCTGCTCGTAAACTCGTGGATTTTATCCTTCGCGGCGCTCCTTTTCTCTCGCCATTGCGATTTTACTTCTTATCTGCCTTCCGCTCGTCGCATATCAAGCGAGTCGTCCTCGCTGCGGCTTATTATTGCCGCGCGATTGTTATCGTTTCGCCACTACCGATTGCATTTGCTCGCTGAAATAATCCAGCCGATGGCTGTACACACCTATATATATACGCACGAGTCTGCCCAACTCCCTTTAGATTTTCGGCTGTATATAACGCTTCGGATTAGCAATGGTTTCAAGATGGGAGGCAGTTGTAAACTCGAAGCTACTTGTTACGTGTAAGTTTGTAACCACTTTAGCCAGTTCGCAGCCTCGCCTCCGGCGGCGAAACTGCCGTACGCAAACTCACTCTGACTGCCTTAAATTGGTCGGCCGATATGACGAGTTTGCCGCGCTCTCTCTCTCTCTCTCTCTCTCTCTCACTCGTGCAACAAGATGTCTCTCGCGCCGGGGCACCACGATAACAAACTCGGATCCCGTTGCACTTTACAGTTGAAACGCGCACCAAAGTCTCGATTATCGGCGAGCGAGCGGAACGGTTCGAGTGTGCGTCCTTGCATCGGAGAAGAAAGCATTGGCGGCCGACTGCGCCTGCGGACACGTCGATCCCCGGATCCCCGGCAATTCGTTTCTGTTCTCGCGCTCGTCCTGATCCGCCAGCGAAAAACTTTCTTCCCATCTGGCTCGCGTGCACATATACGTGCACACGGCGTCGCGGAATATCCAGCTCAATTTGGCTTTCCTTCTCATTATCCGCGGCACCTTCGAGCTGACTTACATTTGAGATAGGTGCAGGCACCAACAGCGAAACACTCTCAAATGAAAACTGCGAGGATCGCGAAACTTTGGCTGCAGTCTCGCCTCTCTACGGCCAAAGTTGCGAGTTCGCGCGCGGAAGTTTGGTTGCAGCGTCGTCTTAGTGAGATATATACCAAATGAATTGGTTTTATCTCTGGCGACGCTTCTGCCTTATAATTTAATCGAGGTAGGAAAGAAGGTGAAAAGACAGCGAGTTGCTGTTATTCGGTTATTCCATAACGAGATTCCGATGCTTATTAATTTGTAAGGAGCGGAGGCTCAGCAGCCTGCACATTCGGTTTGATGTGCCTCGTCAAGCTATTTCGAGACTTGAGACTCGGATTACAGTTTAATTGAAACTCGCGCGGGATTCAAGCGGATAATGAATTGAACTTTAATGTAATCACGCGAGTATAGCGAGTAGAAAAACGTAATGCCAAAAGCAACGCCGAGCCCGAATATCTGAGATTAAGAAAAGTGGTGGGCGCTGTAATGGCTGCGCGTATAGAGGCCAGGAGCTAATACAGCGGCGAATGACAATTAGGCGCGCGCGCAGAATATGATTTGAATCGATCTCGCAGAAAAGGGGATTCAAAAGCAAACGCCATCAACCGCGGCTGCTCTCGTTTCTCTGTCTCTCTCTTAATGGAGCGCGGACGCATCAGAGATCCCTTTGACAATTGCTTACATGTATCCCGCAGCACATTGAAGCACAGATATGCGCGCGCGTGTATGTGTGTGTGTGTATGTATGGCAATGGGAAAAGGGAGTCGGAGCGAGCAGAGCAATAAGAGGCCAGAATCCGCAAGAGATACTTCCGTTTCTCGCGGGCGGCGTGCGCTCGCTGCTCCGCCACGGGGAAATCAATAGCGTTGCTAGGGCTCTCCGAGAGCAACGCGCTTATTTTCGTCCGCTCTCTCAGCCGCCAATAATGTCCTTTCTCTGTACACACGTGCCATTTTACATACCGCCTCTCGCGTTTCCCCCCCCCCCCCCCCGTGGATCGCGCATGGCGTATGAAAATTCAACAATCCGACGACGTTATTATTGTTATCTTTTTTTCCGTTTTTCTTTAGTTATTTACTTATTTATTTATTTATTTATTTTTTTGCATCTACAAAGTCTCTCAAAAGTGCAGTTCGCATCCACGCTTCAGGCCGGGCAATCGTAAATACCAGCGCAACGAAAGCGCAAATCAATTGATCACACCAATCTACCACTAGGTGGGATGCTACACTGCGCACCTCTCGCGGACTGAAATGACTCATTCTCTGTATAAACTGAGTGATGATAAAGCTTTGAAAACGCTCAATTATTGCCAATAAATTTAAAAAAGTGCGATGCCGAGAATTTACTTTTACATTAAACACTAGTCTGCATCTTTTTCAATGTTTCGTTGACAGGTTCGCTATTTCCTCTTCAGGACAATATTTTCTTGTTGTTGTGTCAACGAAGTTTTTGTAGAAACTACATTGTTAATAATATAAAAGCTTAGCAGTTAGTTTATTAAAATAGATAAAAGCAGACTATTGAATTCTTTATCTGTTGATTTGAGTAGTAAAACGCATCCTTTAAATTGTTATGGTAATATAATAAAGTGTGAGAAGCTGTCGGCAATACGCCGAAAAAAAGCAGATCAGTGTTTAGTGATTTAAAAAAATTTTATCTGTGTAAAAGGCTATTCATCCCAAGTTTTCAAATACGATTCACGTCGCGTTACCCTTTTGAAAGATTCAACAAAGAAAGCAATCAATAGGCTGAATTATTCTGGAACACTAGAACGAGGTTGAAGTTTCAACAGCTACTGCTAAATAAAGAGTATATAGAAGCTAGCTGCTAGTACTTGTGGACATAATCCTCCTATCAAGGCCGTGCACGCCAGTACCACGTCACGTTTCATCGCGAATAAATAACAACGAGCGACCGCGCGACTCTGCTTTTCTCGTCGATTAGCGCCAACAAATCGTCACGAAGCGAGCGCGCCTATGGATATGCGCGGAATAAATCAGCCGCCGAGCTCTCGCTGCGACCGCGCTGCTGCAGCACCAGCAGCGATATCCGTTGCAAAATTGCGACGAAAAGGGTCCAAGAGAGGGCTAGAAACTCGATTCTTATGCACCCTCGCTCTGCGTTTTCGAGGGCCGCCGCCGCGCGACTTTCGCGCCGAGCGCTTTTGTCCTCTTTGACAACGACCATGACTACGAGTCGTTTGTTGCCTATTACTTTAGCACGAATTAATCGTTTAGAAAAGACCTTGGAGTGCTCGAAAATTGCTCGCAATCAGGATTGCTTATGCCGATAATACGTGTTTATACCTTGCTTTCTTTGATGACCTGTTGTTCGCTCCCCCCCTCCCCCCCTCTCTCTCTCTCGTGCTTTGATTTCAACATGCTGCTGCACTCGGGATTGTTACTTCGACGAATGCTTGACATATTTAGAAAGATCGATCGAGCTTTCGACGAAAAGTGCTTAAACAAATGAAAATTTTGATCGACTCTCGACTTCGTTTTCAACTGATTGTATAATTGCTACTTCGTGATAACTTTAGCTACCTGCCAATCCAAATTATTCCGAATCACTGTTTAATCTTCAAGTTGTTGTGACTAATTGTTCCACATCGCCCTCGCAGCTATACGAATCAAGGCCTTGCATTGTGCGCATCGTGCCATCGTCGAGCACTGATTTTCACGCTGATGTGAACAACAAGAAACGCGGCATCTGAAACGCCAACCATAAGCAAGACACGTGCAACTCTGATTGGGCACTGGCTATTGTGACTGTCGAATCCTCATTTTCCAAGCAGGGAATGTCGCGCACCCTAAAATACGTCGCGGGCCAGGGCTTTCCCGGTGGCTGTTCCCCTGCAGTGCAACGTAATAATACTCGATCGATCGCGACGTACAACATTTGGTGGCTTAGCAAGTGCACGACGCGCTTTTATCTTCGCCTCTTTTATCTCATATTTATTTGGCCGGGGTGCGCACCGCGGCAGTGTGCATTGTGCGTGATTTCGAGAATGCGGCAAACTTGGGGTGGGACTCCGTCGCGCATTACTTTTCTCTCTTCTGTCGCTTTTTATTTCTGGTGGCAGCCTGTAGGAAGATTGCTTTTGATTTATTGGGGCGGGAAAGCCTTATCACGACGAAAGTAGAGTGCGGCCAATTTGAAAAGTTAACGCAGCTCTTTCGCGGCAGAATTTCATTATCGTTCGATCATCGAGTGGTGCAACTGTGCCAGAATTAACCGAACGTTACATTGCTTATTCGTCAAGTAATTCAAAATATCACTCTAACGATTCAACATCCGAGAAAAATGTGGATAATTTTCATTTGGCTTCCCAATCGGAATTGGATAATTTTATCTAAACACTGATGGGAGATGGTAGAGCGTGCATAAATGATCTTGCAGTAGCTGGCAAAATCCATAAAATGGCGAAGAAAAGAAAAGAGGCAATTAAGCAAGCTTAAGTGGTGAAAAATCTGGGATCTGTATGCTTTGCTTTGAAAGAGATGCCAAGCGTCTATTGTGTACCGCGCGCGAATACAGTCATCATTTTCTTGCTCGCGCTTGCGGTTTTTCCCAGGATGTCCGCGCAGTGCACATATGCGGGAAGGAGTCGTCGAGTGTGCCGCCGAGAATTTACAGACTTTGAGACTATGGCGCTCAGCCTAATTAACGCTAATTGGTAATGGGGGAAGGAGGAAGAGATTGCCCGAGTCAGATTGATGGATCCTCCGATTCAGCATTGCGGATGCCACGACCTCTTCATGTACGGATATGAGCAGTACGCGGCCCCGCTCCCATGTTGCACTCTGAATCGATCGCTTTTTCGCCGCCTCGCCACCAAATTACTTTCCCCTCCCCGCAAAATATGATTATCGTCTCCCCATCCGCTCGCTCAGTAGTGAACGAGACGATAATTTACTCGAGCATGCCTGATTTTTATTGGACTTTTATTTTTACAAAATAATGCTCTCCGAAATAGATGTTTGGTCAACTGTTTAAACGTTAACATTTCTTACACTGAAACTACTTAAATTCATTGTTAGAAGAATAACCATTTTTTTACAATGATGAATCGATGTGAAAGGCACGGATCCAGACTGATTTATTAAATAAAGTTATAATAATGACTGTAATAATGAATTAGTTGAACTTGTTATTAGATGCGGAAACTTGTTAATGATTGTTGCTCGAAACGTCTGGATTGCCAAGTATAAGTATAATAATAATGGTGGATGTCGATATTTATCGCACGAATATTTCAATATTTGCCTGACATCGTGTGAAGTAGAATGACAATGTGAAAGAAATGGTCGTGAAGAACTTGTACAATAACGACTTATATATCAAAACCTAAAGCTAAAATGCAGCGGAATATTGCAAAGCTGGTCACAGAGTTATCGATTGGTTCTGCTCCGTTCGTTCAATATAATGACGAGGAAAATTGGATTTGACGATCGGCAAGCAGGCGTTTCTTTTGCCCTTCATTTCCTTTCATCGGGGCGCTCTCCGATTGATCACGTAGCGCAAAGATTGATAATAATTGGTCGCTTCCTCGAGTCGCGCCTCTCACTCTTTCTCCTAATTCTATCGGTTCATATAGGGGACGAGAGTTCTCCTAGCTGCGCACGACAGCTTCTCTATATATTAATTCACCGTCGAGGAAGACACGTGTCACACTGGACACTCTTTATATATGTGATAGTAAACGGTACATCGTCGGCTTTGTCCTCCAATTTGGTTGCGTCGCTGCCAAGGTGTAGTTTTCCAAATCGATTGTGCGCATACTTGCAGACTTGGCAGAGGCGGCTCGCGTCGCTGCACATTGAGTAATGAAGTAATATCGCACGTGCGATTTCTTTCCGATTGAGAGAGCGAGAGAGAATATTTTATGGGCGCACGTAATACGGCAATGGAATGCCGAAGGCGCGCGTGAATCCGTAAATATATATCAATTTGGTCTCTCTCTCTCTCTGCAGGGTATGCACTCTATACTGTATTATCCCGCACCGCGCGCCGCCTGCTCGGATTCGATTACGTGGATTTTCCTGCTTGCGCGACCCATCCAATCCGATCCATACAGTGCTTCGTCGAAGGAACTAGGCTGCGCGCAAAGTATCAACCGGGGATTAAAAGACTTTTCACCCCCCGACAACATTTCGGCTATTTCGCCGCTTTCGCTAGGCCTAGTTTATTAATTGTTCGTCAATCGGATCTAGAGCTGCGGCTGCGCAGTGGACAAGATACTCGTGATGGTCGATCGCTCAAAGTTTGTAATCGTACGATGGTCGTTTCGCGATATTTGCTGACGCCTTTGGACGAACCTACTGGCAGCAACGTTGAAAGATAGAAAGAGTTCGAGGTTCGACGTAAAAAGATTTTATTTTCTATTCAAGCGAAACGCATCGTCGGATAAAACGCGAATCCCTTAAGCAACATCGAAGCGAATCAATATAGGGTCGCGAACGTTGCATATTGGAAAGCCGAGCTCCCCTACGCGCAATTACGGTAGGTCGAGTATATTACGACGAGCGCAGAGCAATGACGGAGGGGGGAGGGTGGTTATACGAGGCGTGTGTCGTCTTCCCCCTCGCGCGCGCGCACGCGTCTCATAATGAGTTTGCTCGCTGTACCTGTCATCTTAATAAATCATTTGTCACTTGCAATCGAGACGCTCCATTAAATTGCCTTTATGCCCTGTGCATTGCTCTCTCTCTCTCTCTCTCGTCTTTTTCGCTCATCTCTGTGCTTCGTTCCTTTTATTGTTTCATACCCGGTTTCAATCCGCGCTGCTGCTGAGCCAAGAGCAGAGCACCGACGGCTTGTTTACTGCACTCACTCGTGTATGTATGTTTGCTTCCTATTGTTCCCGTTTTCATCAACTTTGATTTTTTCTCGTTTTCGACAAGAAAGAAAAAACAAACGAAACAAAACACGGCGTTTTTCACCGGAACAATCGCAACTGCCAAAGAGTTTACTCTCGTGTGCTGTATTAAAAGTGTACAAAAAAGAAGAGAAGATGTTACGTGGTTGAATGGAGCGAGAGCAACGTGTTGTTTTTCAAAAGATTTTCGGCGACAATTATTCGCTCGCGCAAATGGAATTTTTGTTTTTTTTCGTCCTCCGTTGTAGTTTACTTTCATCACCGACTCTCACAACGAGATTGCAAAACCATTTTGTGCAAATTGCATCGGAAGCGAATGTATAACGATCGTTTTCGAATCATATTATTTGCCAATATAAACAGTCTGCAGAAGATAATTTTTTGAGTTGAAGAAAATTGACAGAGCCCTTCCGAGATAAAGATCAACTCTGCAAGGTTTATTTGAAGAGGACGCAATTAAGGGGGCAAAAGAAATCCATTTCCTCCGAGGAAAAAGGCAAGTGGGAAGGCTAAGTAGCGAGGATCGGCGCAAGTAAAGCTCTGTGGTCGAAAAGGCGAATCCATTAAGAGATCGTAGACCCCTTGAGAGAGCGGAAGCAGCCCGATGCAAAAGAGCTTAAATGAAGGTTTTTAGTGGCAACAAGGGGCTCGCGTAAACGTCGTGACGAGTCGTCGAAACGTCCATATTTTCACGGCTTGGCGCGTTTCGCCGGGTTAACGACTCGCATCCAAACTGCCGAAGGAAATTACCCGCACGTCTCTCTTCTTCATTTTCTTTTTTTTCTTCGCCTGCGCGCAAATTTGCCTTACTTTTACAGTCGACCGCCGCATTATCGCCTCGCCGACTTCACTTTCATTCCCTCGGGAGTGCTGCACTGTTCAGGCGTGTGTCTAGTCTAGCAGAATAACACTCACTTGACTTTCGAAGCGTGTGTCTTTGCAAAATATTCAATTAAATAAATAGATAAACAAACAAACAAATCGCACGAAAATGGAACTTACACAGCGCTTAAGCTTAAGATTGTGCGCATCGATTGATTCATTGGCGGTGCGTCGAAACCAATCGACGAAGTTGTGGCGGCAATCGGAAGGGAAAATAACATGCATTGTCGAGCTATTTCAGACACATTGACGGGCAACTTCGCACAGCTGTCATTTCGATAGAGAAACCTTGAAACGTTTTCGGCTTTCCTATTTTTTATAAATTTTCGAACACATTTCTTAAATGTTTAAATGCTAGCATCTTAAAGTTTAACATGGCATTTGTACTGCAATGTTTTTCAAAAATACTTTTTTATTTTATCTAAGGATGATGAGCTACTGTTGGTATTGTACCAAACTCGAGCCATCGTACATTGAGATTTTACGTCCGCATCGAACGACTACGGCTTTGTTTGAATATTTCGCTAAATTTTGAGGCATTGGCATTTAAACGTTTAACTAATGTGTTTAAAAATGTTTGGAAAATTAAAAAGCCCGTAAGTTTTTTAACGTTTTGTAACAAATTCAAAAGTAATCGGACCAACCATTTACGAGATAATGTTTTTTTCGGAGATTGCCGTTTACAAGTAAACTAATTAATTTTTTTGAATCTAACCGTTGTTGCGTCAAGAATTTTTTTTCCAATCTCAAATATTTCAAAAATCCTTTTTTTCATATTTTTTCCTCTTCCGATTGTCGCCACAATTTTACTATTTTATTGACCCAGATGCACCGTTGACAAATAAATCAATGCGCAAAATCTTAAACTTCAATGCTATATAAGTGTTATATTCATCTGATTTTTTTTGCAAAGATATACACTTTGAAATTTATCTAACGTCAAAAGTTCGAGGACATTTGAAAGTTAAGTTCAGAATTGAATTTTGTAGAATTACAATTATCGATGAATTTACTTAGAACTGATAAACATCTAAACATTATTTTTTATTTATTTTAATACTCAACCAATCGAACTTTTCTATCCAGCAAACTTGCAGATGTACACGTAGGTTTCTGTACGCAAAAAGAATGTAAAATAGAAAATTAAATAATAGAACGGTACAACAGAAAAAAAAAACTTTTTTCATATTTTATTTGCTTGGTATTTTTAGAGATGTCGCCAACTAATATTATCTTGCAATAGAAATCACTAAAATATCATAATATCAATACATGCGTGTTTTAACAATTTTCAACATTCACGTATTAGTATGATTCTTCCTAGGTCAATATATTTGTACAGACGGTTGAGCCATGTCTGTTTAGCGTTTTCGCTCATATTTAATACAAAAAAAATGATTAATGATTTATTCAAAGAAACCGGCAATGCAACGTAGAAAGGGCAACTAAGCAATCATTCTATTATTGCATTTGCTTTCTGAACAAATGGTACGCATTATGCTTTAGTGAAAAGTGAAATGGCGGGTAGTGAAAAATGGCTCAAAGTAAAGGCGAGTTTTCAGGTTTGTAAATGTAATTTTCGCATGATATTTCGAAGCAAACTCTCCCAGAGATAAAATTAAAGACAAGCAATATTATTTTCGTTTATCTGGCTAAAAGTATTATTAAGGATTTATGCCTGTTTCATGATTCTCTTATTTTAGGAGTTCACACATTCCTTTCGCGTAACGAACTACTTATTAATAAGAAATAACACGGAAAGCTTCTTTTACTAGTTTTCCAAAAAGTAAGGTGAAATACAGAGGAGATGCCTAGTGTAGATTCAAACATCGCCGAGTCCCTGATTATTTTCTGAACAAACGTAAATAGCCGAGAATCTCGTCGCGAGCTGCAGGCAAGGATTTCGCAGCCGAATGATAAAGAAAGCGAGATACATCCGAAGAAGCTAAATACGCATCTCAGCGAAAGGTGACTCGAAGACAGTGTCGTGCTTGCTCGAATGAGAGTTGGTTTTTGCGCGGGCGCGGGCAGCGCGAACGTCCGCTCCAAATCACGAATGGCGGCAGCTCTCTCACGTGCAGCAACAACAGCTCTGATTAGCCGGGCGAGCGAGGAAGGAGAAGAAGAGGAGGAAGAAACAAAACGAAAAACTAGGCACGAAAATCGCGAGCAATTAAGCCGTGGGCATTCCAATTTCCGCGCACGCGAGAGCGTCAAAAAGTCCGCTAAGAAGACAGAAATTGGACTTGACACGGCACTTACCGCATACAATCGCAGGCCAAATGGAGGGGCCAGAGGATGATAAAACAAGGGGGCAGATGTGTGCGCTGGCGTTCGGGTCGTTCAACTCGGGGCCTTACCGCGGGTTCAAGGTCTCGCTCTTGTTCGGCGACACGACATTGTCTCGCCGATTTTCGAGCCGCGCCGCGGCGCAGTAAGCCTGCGCGTCGTCGACTTTCATTGCATCGGCAGATCGAGCTTAGCTTGTTTGCGCGTACGCCGAAGCGTCCGGCTTATCGGCGTCGGTTTCTCGTTGTTGGGCCGCCATCGGGAAGCAGCGGACTCGCAGTCGCGACCGCGCGTCAATCAGAAGACGGAGGTCTCGCGCACGGAACGTCTTCATCGCCGTGCGGAGTATCGGCCGATCGGACGTACCGGTCGCGCGCGCTCGCGCAGGGGAACACCAAGGAAGCACGAAGACGTCGCTCCGTTAGGAAAGCCGAGTCTCATCCCCGCAGCTATCTGAGACTGCATAAAAAAAAACTCACTCGCGCAGTATAAAGCCATTTGTCATCGTAGCGGTATATCGGCGCGCGTATAGCTTTCGCTAAAAAAATTCCAAAGACAGTCCGTCGATACACCTATACGCGCGGCGGAATTATCAGTAACAGCTTTCTTGGAACGAGTTCTCCTCCCTCTCTCTCTCTCTCAAAGCATTTGTTCATTGAAGTAATCTCTTGCACAGCAGATCTGCCAGTTTCCTCGTGCGCTCTGTGAGTCCGCTTGTCTTTCGAGTGATCGTGTAATGGCTCGATGGATTGCCCCGACGTAGTTTGACTCGAATCCAGTCTGAAAGAAGCCAAAGCGCATAAGCTACTATTTTATTTCATGCTTCTTAGCGTCGGTTTAAAGTAAAAGATATAAAATAACAGTGCACATTTGCATATACAAAAAATAACAGTTTGGTACACGTTTGGTTAAAGCAAGTAAAAGAAAAAAAATTATGCAACAAAATAGACAGGAGTCAGCTATTCAAATTGAATATTCTGGACGACTTCTGTCGAAGAAATCGTATAGTTATTCGTGTAATGTAAAGATTTTTTATCGTTACAAGTCATCACCATCTATCCCAGAAAATGGTATTTCTTAACATTCTGTTATTGTTCCCTTTTTCCCATTCTCTTATAAAAAGTGATGGATGCCAATATCAATTTAATGAATATCATTATTGTAAAATTTAGTTTTGTATAAATATAACGATATCGTTAATTTATTTAAACACTTTTTAAAATTTAATTTAAATGTAAACAAACTTTCTATATGGTCACAGATGAACAATTGAAAAAACAGTTAAAAACCAATTAAAATCACTTATTTGTTGACATGGAGATATCCTACTAAAAGTTAAAAATCATAGATCAATAAATTAAAAAATTAAGAACATTAAATTGTCAGATGTAGCTGGCGGTTATATTTATATGAAAAAAGAGGAAAAACTATCAACATAATTGGATTTTTATTTGTCAATTAATATCGATGTAGGGTGAGCATTTCAAAGCATACAATTCTGTTATGTTTCAAGTGTATTGCAAAATTTTTTTATTGCTTTAATTCAGGCATGAAACTAAATATTATTGAAGGCAAACAAGAGATCAGCTCCCGAAACACGCTCGATGACATAGTATCTGAAAAAATAGAAATAGGTGAAAATATTTACCTTATGCGAGTATAGCTAAGGAGCTATTCTAATGATTGAGCTTTCAATAGTTAGCTAAACGACTGTTACAATCTAAAAACTACACAGAGAAGCTCGATCGATGTTAATGAGTTAATAAAATTCGGTAGTTTGTTCGAAAGATTGATCAACGCACTATTTGAAAACCCAATGCTGACGGAGAGATGCCCGCACAACCACATCATTGAAAAACGCTTTGTGAAATCGTATCAAAGAATCTACTCGTAGATTAAAAAAAATGTCATTGACTATAATTTTAATGGGCTGAAAGTATTCTTTAATAAGCAGATTTTATTAATATGGCATCGAATCTTTCTATATGGAATAATATTTCTCAAGATTAAAAATGTTAAACGACATTTTCAAGGACGCGCGCATATCCGCGGATACATAAAAATATAATTGGTCAAGTCGAAGGAGGGCAACGTTGGTTCGTTTTATCATTCTTCACAGTCGTCAACTGTCTTCGCGCTAAAGCAAACGCAACACAATACACGAGCTCGCACGCGTATCACACGCATAATGGCCCAATTCATCGCATAAACAAGCAATCGAGGTAACAATACAGTTCGCTCCGATGAGCTTTCGGCGCGAGCTAACGGCCCATGCGACGGCAGCTTAGTCGCGATCGCATTTCGAATTTGGAAAAAGAACGAAAGCAGGCCGAACCTCGTGTCCCTTTTATCCCAGCTGCGATTTATTGGGTACGATGAGGGAACTTGAACAGCTACTTGTCAGCACAACCATGCCGATGCTTTTGTTCACTTTCACTTGCGATCTGACTGATTGCCTTGCGGGTTTCTATATCTGTGCCAAGCTTTTGTTGGCTGTGCGCTATTGTGCCCATGCTTTTCATTGCTGCTTCGCCTCGATACATATATGCCGCAGTTTACCTAGTAAATTTTTTTTTGGCTAAAGTTTTTTTTCTTTTTCGACAGTTAACAGGATCTACTGCGTCGTGGGATCATATCCGACGAGAAAAAAAAATTGGTGCTGTTCCGAAAGACTAGCTTGAATAAGAGAAGCGGTGTTTCGAGTGAGGTGTTGACGTACGTATGCATCAAGAGAATTTAAACACAATACGAAGTTGTTAGCGATCGACATGATTACAGATATTCTCCATTTTTTGCAAGTAATTTTCAAGGACTATCTCGCATATCCATGTACACAACTACGTTCTGGTAGAGTGCAGCTGGAAAACATTCTTTGTTTACAGGCGGTTCTATTGTATGAAACGATGCAAAGCATCCAAGGCTGCTGTATTGGAACTTTCAATAATAACAGTGCGAGCGGGATACATGAATTTATTCACGGGTTTGAGCTCGCTAAGCATCACGGACTGAATAATCAATTAAAATTGTTTCCTTTCATGGACAATTTTTTTTCGCAATTATGATAGAACATTCGACTTCGTGAATATTAATAGGCTGCCTATCTTTAGGCGACGTGAACTTTCAGCAACTTTGGAAATTGATTCTGCGCGCAAGTTGGTTGCACTCGAACCGGTAGTTTAAATAAGTACCAGGACGGAAGGGTTTTACTATTGACAAGTGAAGTTTGGATCTACTTTGCAACTAGACTTCCCAGTTACATCTGTAAAATTAGTTTTGGAGGGTTAAAACTTTTTCTGCAAACTCAGCTCCAAATTGGCTTGCCAATCGGAAACTCAAAAAGAACTGGACATACTGTTATGATACACCTAGTCGTCCTCCAAAGCAATTGCATCGAAGTACACGGACATGTGGCAAAGGTGTTCGACGTGGAAGCTATGGCCAATCGGCAGAGGGATCATCGCGCCATCGATGGCCCATAATTAACGGGTCGCTCGGTCGCTCGCCTGCGCTTCCTGCATAAAATACTTTGCATCAGCGATGCGATCGTTGAGCGCGGTCGAGGCGGCGCTCGATGACGCTTTCGCGGAACGAGAAGGAGGAAGAAGAAGCTACGCAGCGGAGGATTGATGAAACGAACATTCCAGGTAGCGGCAAGAGGGAATCTCGATTCCTTCGTCGTGCTACCTCCCGAGGATCTTCTCTCTCTCTCGCAGCAGCAGCAGCAGCAGCAGCAGCAGCTCGATGACTATTCAAGCTATTTCCAACGGGCAGCTCAGCAAGATTGTAATGGAGATGTTAATGTGACTCGCGAACGCGCGTCTCGCGCGGTAGCTTCTGCGGAAAGAGCCGCTCGAGCTTGTGTGCAACGCGCGTGACTGAGAAAGCAGCCGATCGCATCGGCATCCCCAAATATGCGCGCGCAGTATCGCTAACTAGGCGCGCGCCCGATATTTCATTAGCCGCGGCACGAATAACGAAGCCCGATGAGCAGCGGCGACACCGATGGTGCCGCGGCGGAGCTTCGTTACGTCCCCCACGAGGACGATGTAACAATACGGCCGCGCGACGGCTGCGCGCGAAAATCAGAAGGGACTTGGGCGCGATCCAGAAGGCGGCAGCGCTCGAGCCGCTCGTTTAGCCGTGTACTTTTCTGATTCGAGTGACGACCTTGCGCGCCAAGCGTGCGCGAGGCGGCCTTATTATCTCCCCGGGGAGCAGCGACGGCTGCACGGCAACGATAATGGATTGTCATTTTGAGCGACCGACTTTGCGGCGAAAATTGGCTGATTGAAAGGGTCGTTAGGTGCAATTATCCGAGCCTTTGCCAACTACCGAGTCCTCTCGTATTTTCCTCGCGACTATTCCGCTTCGGGAGCTCGTTTGGCGATATAAGAAAAATCTGTATAATAGTAATGATCGTAACGCAATTGGACCAAGTGCAGCAGAGAGAGGGAGAGAGAGAGCGACTGTCCGCTCAACCCTTTTTTTTTCGTACTCCGAGCCGCGCACGCGAGACGCTCGGAATAATAATTGCTGCAAGTGCGCGGCACGTGCACAAACGCAAATTGGCTCGTGATGCGGAGCGCCGCCATTCGCATAAATTAGGTAGCGCAAAGCGGCGACAACGGGTTTTCCGATTCCTTGTACCATTGTAAGAGCTTACGCAATAATTTGTACTAAGGGAAGTCACTCACTGCAACGTCGTCGTGACTCGTCGCGGATAAAGTTCGTTGTACTCTGCGACGACGGTGTTTTAAATTCTATAGCTTTCCAGAAGTCAACGCACACGTCGAAACTGATTGAGAATGCGCTCGTATACAGCATCATCAGTTTCGATAAATACAAGATGAGAATTATTCGAATCTCGACATTAATCGCCATCAGGAAAAATGGCTGCAGTGTAAACGCTGGAAAAACGTCGAGACGGAGAGACTAAAATAAAGTATGTACATAGCGCGGTTATAAGACAGAGGGCAAAGGCATATTTAGCCATATTTCTAGATGGAATCGGCGATAAGGAAGAAGCGAGCTTGTTACAGATCTACACGGCTTATCTTTTACAAGCGGCGGCGCATGGGAATATCAGCCAAGGCTTTTCTTTTCTTTGCGCGAGCTAGTGCCTCTCTCTCCGCGATCGGATTTCTTTACTTTATTTGTTCTTTTTCTCAGAGTTAATTGCATGTTAATTGATGGTCAAGAGGGGGTTATTTACGTGGAACGAACGTGCGAGCGGTGCCGAACACGTACGCTCTTTCGGTATCACCTGTACATACACGCTGCGTATAGGCATGCGATATGCCGACTGTAAGAGAGAAAGAGAGAGAGAGAGAGAGTTCCGCAACGACGCGCCGCACTTACCAATCGACAGTCCTATTCCTTTCGCGAATTCTCAAACGTGGAGGAACGCCTTTTTCACTTTGTTGCATGTGTACTCGGCTCTTTGTTCGCACTTGTCAAGGGCGCTGCATTATTGTGCGTATATTGTTCATCGTCGTTATTGGGATTCTTGGAAAGTGACTGTTACGCGCAAGCCGTGCAAAGGCGCAAAGTGCGTTTTCGATCTCTCGCGATGCGATCTTCGAAATGCGACCGACTGCGAGTACAGCGGGCGTGGCTGTCAGTCGACACTGCGATTTCGTTTGGAAAAGGAAGACGACTATTTGCACACAGTCCGAGGATAGTGCAAATATGAAAGGCCACGAGGGTCGCAAGCCGATCATTCGTTAGCGCCAATTCCGAGCTGTAGACTCGTTCCGTTAGCAGCCTCTCCGCGCGCCACGTAAAAATCCGTCCGCCGGCCGGGCTGATTGTTGCACGGCCAGCTGGAGTCACGGCGTCATCGGTAATGAAGTCGGCGCAGGCAGAAAGAGTATCGAGTGTCGAGGTCGCGCGCCGCATTAGCTGGCGGGGCACATACACGGCGCCAAGTGCCAAAGGAGCGGCCTCGCGTACTCGGCGCGATCGCGCGCGGGCCTTGACTCGTCTTCGGCGGAGCGCCCACCGCCGCGGCGGTCGGCCCTTTTTTTCGTAATCGACGCCCCGACCACGGCCGAGCGCCCTTCGCTGGAAATTAATACGAGGCTTGATTGCCGCTCGGCACGATCGCGCATCAGCGGCGTATTAATAACGCGCCACTCGGCGCCGAGCCGCGCGCACATGTGTGCAAAGCTACTTGGTGCTCGGCAGCCAGCGAGGCGCTCTCTCCTTACCGAATAAATCACCGAGCTACGGCCCCTGCGAATTACACCTCCGAGAGCGAAGCGCATTAGCCGGCGACCGGCTATTAAAAATTCATGCGCTTTCAGCGAGCGACTCGCGCCCAGGACGCCGAAAAAGACGAGCGGCCGACGAGCGTCGTGACAGCGCGCCGGGCGCGCCAGCCCCTTCTGCCGACCGACGAGCAAATCGTCCGCGGCGCCGATGACTCGCCTTCGCGCTCGCGCGCGCTTGTCGCGCCCCTGCCGCGTCGTGTGCGTCGGGCGCCGGCGCGCGGCCAATTTCCCCCGCGGCGGAGCTCCGTTAAAGCCCGATGATGCACCAGCCGCCGCTGCGTGTGCGTATACACGCTTGCCCAGCCATTATTCAACGCCGCCGACGCCGCCGCCGCCACGGAGCAACTATTGGCGCATCGCGATTGATTTAGTGGTCGGGTAGCGGCCGCCGAGGCTTGCGCGGCGCGCGCTCCGGACGCGTACACGGCCGCCTAGCTGACGGAGTGTAGTCGAGGAGCGCGAGTGCGCGCGCGCGCGCGCGCTAAATTACATTTAATCGATCGTTAAAAAATAAACGAGCGCCATTATTGCCGCCGCGCGCGAATCCGCCGAGGCGTCCTGTCCACCTTCGATGCGTCTACATGCCCGCGCCTTTAATTTATGCATTTTTCGCGCGTTTGCTCTTTTTTAATAATCTTCGCTGCGCCCCGCGCGCACCTCTGTCGCAATTAAAGCGTGATTTATCGCCCCCCCCCCCCTCCACCCCGCCCCACGGTGCTATTGCGCATGCGCGCACTATTGCTACATTGTTACTTGTAGTGATTTAGACGCGCTTTAAAAATAACCCAATATTGTTTATGTGTTTTCTCGTTGCGCACGTCAAATTATCCATCCTCGCCGACACCTTGCGCGCCGTACTCACGGAGTGACGAAAATAATTGCCTTGTTTGTCCGACGCGGACACAACGCGCGATAAACGGCCGTTTTTTCGCGCTTCATTACAATTTCGAGGTTTCCCTTTTGGGGGGAGATAAGGAACATTACGCCCGATCGATTTTCTATTTGTTACGATGTCATGCATTCTCGCAAGTCCTATATAAACATACACTCGAGAAGCGTGCCTAATTTATGGCTTTGACTGCGTAAGTGGACAAAACCAGTCAAAAGTGACGATGGAAAAAAACGGAAGGAGTCGTTAAATGAGTTAATCGGTCGTCCAAATCCAAAGCTGAATAAATTTCGACGCGTGCGGACATTATAAAATGCGATGCATATTTAATAGCAGACTCCTTAGGCTTCGATCGTTTTTTCGCGACCAGTCGCTTGTCGATTCGAAGAAAAAAGAGCAAACAATTTTCCATGCGTTATATCATCACCAATTTATCGAGACATCTGAAATACCTCGCGCATGATATCAGAAACACATAAATCACTGGTCAAAGTTCTTCCCGATCGTGCGAAATGAGAAATACGCGATGTCGCGTGAGAGTTCAGTTCACAATTGACCTCTAGCGTCGAGAATCTCGACGAGCAATATATATATACACATTCGAAATGTGGATCGATCGGCGAACGGCTGTCATGAATCGTTTGATAAGCGAGAGACGAGGCCAGCGCGTGCTGTTGAATAGCCACTTCAGAGTGTTGTGGAGCACGAGGACGACAACGACAACGAGGGATACACACGCGCGTACTCGCAACATCAAGATTCGAACGACTTTTCCCCCCCGTGCCGCACTCGCTTTTAGGTGCTACACGCGTGCCTGGATACAATACTCAGCCTCGCCGGTAATAATTCGATTTCCTTGCCTGCTGTCACGTACTGCGGATACACGTGTCGCTCTCGCGTCTGCCTCTCTGTATACCTCTTCTCAAGGGTTCGCAGGCGAGCTACATCTCTGTTTTTTTTTGGCTTCCTATTCTTTGCTTTGCTGCTTTCGTTTTAACGATTTCAGGAGTGGGAGGGGGGAGGGTTCGAACAATCTTCCATAATTGGATCATTAAGGATAGAGCCGCAGTCGACTAATTTCTTTTTCGACGAGCTGGCTTCGCTTTACGGAATTGTCGTTCGGCTACGCGTAAATTTGAGATTTGAATAAGAAATGCAGTTGTCTGTTGGTCGCCGGCTGATAAATTGTTGCGACGCTGCGCAAAACAACGAGTAGGAGAGCCGATGATAATCGCAGGAGTCGCGCCACCGCGCGATCAAACGCAACCAAGAGGAGTGTGCAAGTGAGCCGTAGAAAGGCATTTCGAAATAAAAGAATAAAGAAATTAGAATGAATCTGCGCGCGATCGCGAGAAGCGGCTGAGATTGCAAGCGCGAAATAAATTGGTGAGCCCTTCCGCAATTAGCTGTTTGTAAAGTATGCGAGTGGATATTTGTTGAATCGAATGTGAGAAAGGCGTCGGTAGGCGGGTAGCCGTGCGCGCAGATGGAGGCAATTTTGACGCTTCGGAAAAGATTGTCTGATGCGGGTCGGATATGCATTCTCTCGGCGATGCCGCGGAGGCAGTCATTAAACCAATCGCGCAAACCACCAGGTCGCAACATCAATTACGCAGCGAGAGTTGGCCGTGGTGGGGGGAAGAAAAGGGGGGAGGAGATAGCTCTCCGCAGTACACGGAGGCAGGCAGGTAGACCCGATTACAAGATGCATTACGCAATCCTGATATGCGGAAGGCCTGGTGCGCCGAGGCAAAAATCAACATTCTCCGCGCGCCAGGCAGCGCGAGCGCGCGCGATGATGACGACTTCCTTTCCTGAGAGGCTGCTCTCCGGCGCAGGCCAATTCTCCGTTGCGCGCCGCACGCGAGAATACGGCACCGAGTAGGCGCGCGACGCACGGCCCAGCCACGCACGCGGATGTCTCTTCCTTTCGGGACGCGCGAGACTGCGAACCGCGGAGCAACAGCGCGCTTCGCCAAAATAGCGACGAGAGCCTGTGACTGTACTCTCGCCACGAGGGCAAGAACGACGTTACGCGACGGCCACCACCACCACCACCACCACCATGCACCAATTCTTCTCTTCTCCGTCTCTTTTGCCAAACAAGAACGAGACAATGCGTCACTGGGCCCCGCATCGAGGAAATTCCCCGAGGATCGCATTTATTTCATAATGCTGTTAGCTAATCGCCGACCGTAAATTTGAGAGCAAATCGGGTTCTGCGCTCGGCTTCGGAATCGACGATTTTTGCCAAGGACGCGACCGAAAACGAGTTCTACGCGACCAACAAGACGTGCGCTGCGAGCCCGACGGAGAAGAAGCGTCTCGCCTTGAACTTCCTCCTCTAAAATGCCGATGAGTATCTCCGTTATGAGTCTCGTAGTGGTGTGCGTGTGCCCTAAGCCTTTTATGTTGAGGTGGGTTTCGAAGTTCCGAGCGGATAAAAGAAAAGAGACGAAAAAAAAGGTATCGTTGAAGTTGCAGATGCGAAATCGAGAGGGCCCTTAGCGATGCGATTGTTCGTGCTCCCGAAAGCTCGTGATTAATTCCGGGTAGACAAACAGACTGAAAATTGGCGAAACAGAGCAAAGAGACGGCGTCGGAGAACAGTGTCGTGTCCAGAGAAGTCGGCTTGGCAATTTTGAAGATACCGGCAGCGGAGGGCGTTAATTCAGCGAAGAACGCGAGTGAGCGCAGGTATATATATATATATATATATATATATATATATATATATATATATATATATACACAGACGCACACAAAGCGCGTAGCACTTAAGTGGCGCGGCGAGAAAGAGAGCGAGAGAGGAAGTGGACTTGGCTTTGGCGAGTCTCTCTCCGGCCGGCCGATTATAATAGAATCGCAGTTTGCTCTTGGCCGCGCCAGCGAGCAAGTAGTCTTCTCGCTTCCCACAGCTTCAACAGCCCGGCATCCGTTCCTTCTTGCACGCCCCGGTAGCAGCAGCAGCAGCAGCAGCTCGCTCTCCTGCTCTTGTTCTTTGTGGCGCGCGCGGCCGGTCCGTTCCTTCGAACCCGAAAATTCTCAAGGACACGCCCGATGCGTCTGCACACTCGGTCGATCGTTCGAGCCGCGCCACTCCCGGGCGCGCCGCCAAGCCGAGTGTCCCGGCGTAAGCAAACACTCGGCGAATTTGCATTTCTCTTTTTCTCTCTCGCTCCGGAAACGCGCGAAGCGGACCTGCGGCGTCCCTTTTCTCGCTTTTCGCCACGTTGCCGGAGGCAAAACTTGGTCTCGAGCATTCGATCGCAATGCCGCGTCTTTTGCACGCGTCGGAAATGCACGTAACGTCGTTTGGCCAGCGCGGAGGGGAGAAAAGTGCGTGCATGCGCGTATCTCTAAAACGCAAAACAAGATTTTTTTTTCCCCCTTTTTTCGCGAATTCCAAATGGCGAATCGAGAGATGGGCATATAAATAAATAAATAAATATATAAATAATAAAAAAGCGAAAAGAAAGTGCGCAAGGTTCCATTAGCACTCTCACGTGAGAAAACTCGCGCGAGATATCTTCGCTCCCTTATCCTTGACTTCGCAAGTCGGAGCTGGCGCAGTGATTTGTTTGCAGTACTTGTGTTTGCTGATCCGACATTGCGAATCCTATGATACTTCGTCGAGAAAGCTCTCAACGCTGCATATAGCTGATAAAATATTATCGAGTCGTCGTCGTCCAACTGTACTTTTATAATCTGTTAGGCAAGATTACTTGTATTCTTCGTTAGTTTTTCGATATTGTCGCATCCGAAAACATGGCGCGACAACGTAGCGTTTCTATAGGAAGACTGTCGAGAGGCGCTAACGATCGTCTAATTTGGCAAACGCAAAGTTACGGAGCCGACTTCCGATGGGCCGTCGCGTCGCGCCGAACGGCTCGAGACGCCGCTTTATAATCAGGCAATTGGAAAATACTTACGGATGATATAATTGAAGCAATGACCGGCACCGCATCTATCAGTTTCGGCGAGCCTTCCAGACGGCCGTTCCGCGAAAAGGCATTCTCGTGCTGTAACAAAGTACAAAGTGCGCAACGCATCCTCTACGGAAACACGGCGCAGCCTGATATTTCACACGTGGATGCGTATTGGCCGAGCGCTCGCGTCGGCGAGAGTCGTTGACCCGATAGGGTCCTAATCCACTGTCATTAGAGGGAGCCGCCGAGGAAGCTGTCTGCCACTGACTGCCAACAACGGTACCATCATAATTCCATCGCTCGCGCTCGCCTCCTCGGCTCCTCGCTCTCACGTTTCGCATACGCACGCGCATTTCCGAAATATCGGCGTTGCGTAATAGCGCGAATCACGCGAGGCAACGAGGCCTCGGCGCACCGAGCTTTAATGAGCTCGCGGCGTGATATCGCGGCGAGCGCGAGAGGCGTTAACATCGGATCCAGCCGCGCGGCGACACGGAAGTCACGCGGCAGCGGCGCCGGACACCCTGTACGCTCCTAACTGTATAGGACCATTGCTGACGCTGCACGCGAGCCGAGTCCACTTCATAATTCTTGTCGACGATCGCACCTCTCGCCCCGTCGGTCAGCCGATCGCGGCCGCTCATGATTTACGACCGAGGCCGCACTCGACGATTGCGTTCGATCGATGCGCCCGGGCCTCTTCCGCTCTTTCCGCTATCGGCCGATCGCCGCAGTCGATCGGAAATCAGGCTAATGATCGAGTACGCCTGTAATCCATTCTCGAGCGTTCTTATTTTGCCTAATTTTCAGTTTTTCTCAACGATAAATAAATAAGTTAACGGAAGCGCGGCTACGATAGAGTATTTGCCCTGGGCTCTCCAAATGTCGCTCAAATCGACCCTGCCAATAGAAAGTATATTAGCCAGGGGGTAGTTAATCATTCACGAAGCCTAGTTGCTTCGACGGCTTCGCGTGATGTATTCAAAAGACGAAGCGGTGGGAAGAAATCACGCGAAATTCCATATTAATGTAGAGCGACAAGAAGCAATTCCATTAGCGACAATGGAGCATCGAGTCTGCTCGACTGAATCGTCGTCGCGAAATATTTCATCCAGAGAGAATGTAGCCCGAAGCGGCGCGAGGTGGGGGAGGAGGGGGGGGGGGGGGAAGCGCGTGTACGCGGCTAGATTTTTCCGCAGCGGCATGGCTTTAAGCCTCCCCCGTTGGCACGAATCAATAAGTTGCCGGAGACGACCGTAGTTGGCGCAGGGAATTTCGGCTCTCATCTCTTGATTTCTTTTTCCATCTCCCTCGCCTCGCCGTGCACGCGCGCACGTCTACTTCAAACGCTGCGTACATAGACTCGCGCGCGCGCGCCCTTTGCCAATTTTCCGCCGCCACCCTCGTCGCGCGCGCGTTTAGTTGGCGAAACGAGATTTCGCCTTCTTCCCTTTTCCTCTTCTGCTGAAGCACCGCGCTGGCGTATATCGGATGAAATGCAAATATAAGTTTTCTTCATTGGCATTTCGGATTAATTTCTCAAAGTCGGTCGACCTCGGTTGAACACCTTTTTACAACCGACTATACTCCACTTGTTCTAAACAATATTATTGACGTAAGCCTACGCTATGAGCGCGATCGAGCAATTGATTCTTTTGACTTTATTATTCGTTCCAGTCCGGCGCTTTGTTGAACGATATACCAGTTGACGATTTCACGTCAATTAAGATAGCGAAACCGGACAGGGAATAATGGAAAAACTAATTTTTCGCTAAAATCAATTCTCCATAGTCGGATCCAGTTTGAAAAGCTAACGTAAACTTGAAATAGTATGAACTGTTTTGTGAAAGAAGTACGAGCGTTGCCGCGCGACATAATGGGGAGAAGAATGAAAGAGAAGAGAAAAAAAAAGAGAGAGAGAGAAGCAGTAAATTTATGATCTCTCTAAAAACAGCGATTCCTCTCAATTCTCATAGGCTTCGTTGGCGTCGTACATGTCACTGTCCGAGAGAGACGGCGAACCTGTTTCGCAGCAGCGTTGAAAGCCCTTCCTTTTTTTGCAGCGGAGTCCCTCGTCGCGCTATAAATATTAGCTTCTTTTCCCCGAGCTAACGAAGTTCGCTGCTATAGAACGAGAGAGAGAGAGAGACAGACAGACACAAGGGCTGTTCTCCAGCGAGACGCCGGCATCGCAAATGAAAACGCGAAGTCCAAAGTCAGCTGCTGCTGCCTTTCCAAGAAGCGGCGCCGGCGCTCGTGTTACCAATTAGTTACTGAATCGCGTATACACTTACTCTACTCGACTCTCTCGTCAGAGGGGGATAAGGAAAGAAAAAAAAAAAAGAAAAATACAAAGCTATCACCGCGTTTCACTTGCGATCCTTTCATCCGTACTTCCCTGCAGATTTTGCAGATTTTTTTCTTTATCCTTTTTCTCCCTGCCTTCGCCAACTTTTGTGGGTCTGCCGCGAAATTTTTTTTCCGAAGTGTGCAGGACTCATTCGAAACGTTTGAAGTTCTGCAAATTTTTTACGCGGCAACGGGAGAGGGGGGATAAGAAGTTTTGAAACACAAAGAGCCAATTGTTCTGGTTTTTGAATAATGTATCCGTTCGCTGCGACAGACGTCGATTTCGTTAGCGACTGCGCACGCACGATCCATCGAAACGATCGGCGCGAGACTGACTGGATCGAAAAGAATGCGGGATTCGGCGTGTCGCTCGACGGCATCCAGGCCGCGGATCACGGGAATCGCTGGGGATGAGATTGAGAGATGCCGCGCAAGACAAAAGGCATCCTGTCGATAAGTGCGTGGCGCGCGCGGCCATCCGAGGCAGCTATATTTGGCATTTAGCACCTCGGCGCAGCGGCGCGCGCCCTTCAGCTTCCATTATTGTTTTCTCGCTCGAGCGTGCGGAAAAACAAAGAGCTGCCGCGTCGTGCGTGCATTAGCGTTGCTCGCGTGTACAGCGATTAGAGGAACATAAACGCACGCGTCGAGTTAACGGTCTACGCGAAACTCGAACGCGATGCGCGCTAGGCTTCCAATAAAACTCATCGGAGGAAAATGAAAAAGAACGAAGCTGTCGCGCGCGAGCCCGCGGAGTCCTCGGAACGTACTGGCACCGCGTTGCAGCGCCGAGCTGACGCCCTAGATCCGTTCGCCTAGTTTCCTGGTGAAGAGCACAAGGCGAGCGAGCGCCGGGGCACCGAGGCCCTCCGAAAACGCCTCGAAACAGGCGAACTACCGCTAGGCGGACTCCTAATTTGTCGAGCGCTCGACTTTCGACCGCACGCACGTGAATGTCGTACGGAATGCGCCTATCGCGCTCCTCTCACTCTCGTCTTTCCTCCCCGCTCCTTTTTCCAATTCTTATCTTTATTGTCGCTGTACTGCGTTTCCGCCTCCTGCTTCTGTGTAAACTTTCAGTGACGATCCGAAAGCTTTTATTTTTTTTCAACTCGGCTGCGTTGTTTTGTCAGCACTTCACACCTCCCCCCGCTGTGTATTTGATGAAAGGTCTTCAGCTATATGTTTTGACACGTATAGTTGTTTTGCTCTTTTTGCGTTATTTTTTTCTTTAAATATAGTTCATTCACGAATGTTAATTATAATATTTTGCTTCACAATACCAAGGGTACTTTTTCAATGCACTTATCCGGCAGAAGTTGTTTCCATATCTTTAATTAGAGAATTACGAAAAAATGGCAATGAAAGCATTAATCGTTATTTTTTAACAAGAATTTGTTTATTTATAAGAAAATAACGAAAAAGTCGTTATTTTTTGAGTAAATTGATGAAAAGAGACTCGAATTTTGAACAAAGAATAACGCAGAGCTGGCGGAATTCGTTGTTTTTAACGGTAGACAATATACAGCGCTTCATCCGTTAAAATCATTAGAATAGTAATTTAACGAAGTAAGGTTTACAATGTTGTAATGAAACAACGAATTAGATAAACATTTTGAAGTCGGTGTTCTTTAATGAATTTTTTAAGTTTTAACGTATAACGCTGTCGATGAAAAACGTGGACGAGATGGTTTCCATCTTCGTTACTTTGCTCGAAAGGAAAAACGCTTCTCACGTTATCTTTCAGAAATGAACCGATCGCCGACAGGTAAATGGCGATTAGCGCTTTCGTTGACACGCCAAACACTTCGCTCGCAAAGTTTTTCTCGTGCAGAGTACGTACAGAGCTTACGTGCTACTCCAAACAAGCGAAAATGTACAAACGTTGTTGTAAAGCGGTCATCCAAACAATTTAGCGTCGACGAGAGGTAGATATACGTGTTTACATACGCCGGCGACACGAGCGAGCTCACTAATATGAGCGCGACTCGACGCTTTTTCTACGCGCGATTCGGTCGGGCGAGCGAGCGCTCGATGCTGACGCGGCGACGATTCGCTTCGCGTCAGCGTATGCCACCCACGTATCCTCGCGTCGACGCCGAACAAAGTGCTTGTTCTAACTACAGCGAATTACACGTTGTTATTAGATTAGAGGCCCGCACGTGCCATCGCCATAAGTTTGTCCTTTTATGTGGTTAAACGCACGACGCCGTTTGAATACGCAATCGACAGTCCGCTTGAGTTATGATGTCTTTTGCCCTGAGCAAATGAATGTTCTTTTAGATACTGCGCGCAGCATCTTTGGATCTCAATCGTATGAATTATGCAATCGACGGCTCGTTTAATACACACGCTCGGTGCAAATAAAATTAATTGGGTACTCGTGATTCGTTCTATTTGTCGTTTGGCCATCAAGTTCGAATAATACTTGAAATAGGAAAAAGTGAGGCTCGATTTGAATGGCAATCGCATCATAAACGCGACGCGCGCGCGCGCGAGCTGGCACTGGATCTGCGATTCGTCTTAATTGCCACAGTCCGGAACAAATGGCCTCTCCCTCTTCTTCTTCTTTGTTTGCGTCTTTCTCGTATAAAGCAAGACTGCCAAGGTCGACTGGGATTTAACGAAGTAAAGCCGAGGCAGCCGATAATGAACTCGCTTAGGTTCTTAACGATGGTCATTCATTTTACAAAGGGTTTGGCCAAACTCTCTTTCTCTCTCTCTCTTTTGTCTGGCTGTCGGTGGTATAAGGGCTTGAAGGATCGACATTATGGAAAAACATTAATGTTCGTCAGCGCTCGCGCGACTGCATTAATTGATTTTTACAGATGGAATTGCCGTGTCTGTGATTTCGTTTGCGAGTTTATAAAAGAGCTTTATGAACGTATAAGCGCGCCATGGCAAAGCCCGGAAATTGAAAAGTCAGGGATGTAGACTTCCTTTAATAAAAAATCTAGAGTCTTTATTGGCAGAAACTGCGGGAATTGAATTTCCAGCGAATGCCTTAATAATTTATTGCCTCGTATTTACTCTTCACTTCAAAATAACGATCAATAATTTATCAAATTCGTAAAAATATCGAGTTAACAAAAATTAATCGGTGTTAAAGTGTTTGAATTTGTAGCAGAAGTTACGACGAAGTTTAAAAAACTTGAAGTACATTTCAGAACTCAACCTTAATTTAAGAATAGTAAAAGTATATCCGACGATATTTCTTTACGTGCTAAAAAATTTATGTGACATGTTGTACTTTTAGTTCAAGTTGATAAATAAGAAATAACACATAAATATTCATGGAGAAAACTTGAGACCCTATTTGCGGACAAGTCTATTTGATGTTACGTCAAGAGAGAGAGAGAGAGAGAGAGAGAGAGAGAGAGAGATTGGTATTAGAAGGAAATTGATTTACGCAGCTCTTATAGGAATAAAAGAGGATGGCGACATGTCGTACCGGGGAAACGAATGAATTAATAAATACACATCACCGTAGAGGAAAGATAGCAGAATTACCCGAGAATAGTAGATGTGAAGTCTAAGACCCTATATATCTGTGCGTGCGTGCGCGCGCGCGCGCGCGTGTTTATAACAAACCACCTTCATTCGCGAGCTTCATAATCTCATCTCCGTCTACAGTGCAATTGAATAGTCGGTTCTACGTCTGCCAATTCGTAAAAACTTCATTCAAACTTCCTCTCCCAAATGTTCAAAAAGGCTCTCAAATTGGCATACATAAAATTTCGATTTCCAAGTATTTTTCAGACAGGCCAATTAGAAAACACGTGCGTCTCGTTAATCACCCTCGGTACTCGATCGCTCCGCGTGCAGCTGTGCGAGCCCACTTTCTGGAAAAAAAAAAGCTTCGCGCGAAATCGAGCGCGAACACCCGAATTTCGTCTGACTTACAACGCGGAACGTATTCTGTTACTTGCGCGCACGTGGAAAAAGAAAAAATCGCAGCACGCAGCTCGAGAACTTCTGGAACTGAGCAAATCTCTCGATTGGTATTTTTCAAATTTCAAAGTAAACACGTATGTAATAGCATATTAAGATGAATGATCACCGGGAGGTAGCAATGAAGAAATAATTGAATAATTACGTATAGAATGACCGTAAAACGAAAATCACAGAGTTAATTGTAAACTATCCTGGATGTTTACGTATGACCGAGCCGGTACTAATTGATCAAATCAATACACGTCCGAAGGCGCAATTTAACATCGCGCCTAACGTCTAAATTTAATATTCATAGCTCAAGGGCTCTTAGCCGCCTCCGAACTCTGCAGCGTTATAGTATTCGCACGTGGAGTTCTCTTCTTTTACAAGACGGTGTGCACTGCCAGGAAAGAGACCATAAATTTTTCATTCTACAACTCCGTCGAATAATTAGCTCCTTTTGTAAAGCGATTACTCGATTGAGTGCTTTACGGTGCATAAAAGTCGAGAATATTTTACGCTCCGATGTGCTAAGTGCGTCAAGGAAAGCTTGCGCCGAAGGAGAAAGAGGATTAGACCAAATGCCAGCGACGCTCGTAGGTAGCGAGAAGAAAATATTCGCGCGAAATTCACAATCGGATTAATTTCGTAAACCGACTACACTCGCGAGCAATTTCCATTTTTAGAATCAGTCAAAGTTCTCCCTCGCTGACAAGAATGCAGATGGAACGGGTATATCACCGAAGAAACGAATACTTACTGCTTCGGTCGGTAAACCTTATCCCGTCGAAGATATACGTGTAAGGCTTTGTAAATTTATGAAATGTTGTAAAAAACGTATCAATAGCACTGCACTTTTGCTCACATCGAATAAATCGGCGACCGAATGCATTCATCCGTGCAAAAAAACCTCTCCTTCTCTCTCCACTAATATCAGAGAGAGAGAGAGAGAGAGAGAGAGAGAAGCACATAAATGATTTATCGATTTGAAGAAAAATTCGCGAGTGCGAAGGCATCGCCTCTGCGCTGGCGCGCGTATATAAGGAATAAATCAACATCAAAAGCGGTATGTAACGCAGGTGGTCGCATCGGGTGGCCAGTAGTAGTAGTAGTAGGTATCCCTCTCGAATATTCCGCCAGAAATAGAGAGAGAGAGAGAGAGAGAGAGAGTTTAAATAATGGGGCTTGCGCGCGTCCGAAAGCTTTATTGCATTTTTATAGCCTTTCTCCCTTCCTCCCGCTCTCTTCTGCTGCTGCTGCTGCTGCTGCGACGGATGGACGGACGAGCAAAGCAAGATTTTACACCCGTGCGCGCTTTTACGCGCTACAGCTTCCATGGCCTTTTAATGCGCGACACTCGACTCATCAATACTCAAAGGGTAAAACAAGACCGACGTGCTAGCGCAAAGAATGGCCGAGCTGCGAGGACAAAGACGAGAGCGACGGCGGCGCGTCAAAACCACCGCAGAAGCTACCCTCGTAGTTTTGTCACATGCGCACTACGGCTGGCTTTTACGATTTTCAGCCTTCTCTGTGCGCGCACAGTCATCGCCAATCGAACCATAGTCAAATTCCCACTGTTTTGCACACTTTTTTTACGAAACTACAATTTATTTCAGATATTTCTTTGTGAAACTCCAAACAACAATCCGCTCAAAATGAAATCTGCATGTCATTATCTTCATTCAAATTCTATTTTGTCGATTTGCTTTTATTTAGGCACTATTTTTAATATACAATCGTTACTTATCATCTTTCCAGAGATTGATTAAATAGACAATAAAATTATCCGTGGTTTTTGATTTGTCGGCAGTAAAGTACAAATAATTTCAATATATATCAGACAATAAGATGTTTGCATACTATACAAAATAAATATCTTGCCGAGGATGAATTATTTAATTATCAATAAACGTTTATTTGAAATAAGTAAATTCAACGCGAACTCATTTACTGAAAATCGTTTCGCTGGAAAGCCCACACGTTTCTAATTCAATTTTATTATCGCATAGCCGTGAGTTGCTTTCATTATACTCGACTTACAAAGCAAAAAGCAAAGGAGAAAGAAAAACGAGAATTACCTGGACGAATTTCGCCCGTGAAGGCGAGCGAAGCTCACGGAGTATATAGCTCTAGCCAGTGCCTGTCGATAATACACCGAGCGAGAGAGAGAGAGAGAGAGAGACGAGGGAAGATGAGCGCAAGCAAGTAAGTAAGTGAGTAACCGTGCGGGGAGGCCAAGAGGATTACGCGGAAGGTAACTAAAGCCTGGCAGTGCTGCTGCCTGCTATGGCCCAAGTCTCCTAGATTATTAAACGGGCAGAATTATGGCGAACACGGGAGAGGCTGCGCGCACGTTCACGGAAACGATGCGCTTAATTTTTTAATGTCCAATCCGTCGATTTGCATAATCCTACTCCCGCTAATTCGCCGGTTTTTTTTTGTCCTTTTTCGTGCCCCGGCAGTTCGCCGAGCGAGCGTTCGCGCGCTAACCTGGAAAAAAGTGGATTTAGCTTAGATGGCGATGTTGCCGCCGAGGGAAAAGTCTTGAATTATGGCGCGGCCCGCAGTTCCTCTTATTCTATTTTTTCCCAACTTGATAAAGCTGTTCCCCTTTTGGCGAAAATGTGACACGTCGGTCTGCGATCGCGCGAGCAAAAAACCAAGTGATGTGTCTGCCGCGCTCCGTGTACGCGACTCGATCTAATGGCTCTATTAATTTGTACCGGCTGGCGGACAGATTTTATTGCGGCTAATGCATAACTTCGATACAATCTCGTTTCGTCTAACTTTATAAATTCCCTTTGGAATTTGGCTTTCGGTGAGAATTCGATAATTCAATGCAATTATCGAGCTATGGGATTTTTCAAATTCTCAACTGTGGCTTACAGCAAAACACTTGAAATGTTTACTTAATTAAATTTGTTTTTCAACTATTTTCAGATTTTGACTAATATTGAAAAACATACAACTCGAGTGGAAAATTGTTGCGTTCGTATGTAACCCGAGAGTGAAAGAAAAAAGCGAGCGCAGATAATGGAAAAAGAATGGGAACTGGAATATTCTGTAAATGTGAATTTTGCAGCGAATAGCGAATCAATCGGTTGCCAAGCGAGCTATAAAAAGACGAGAGAGAGAGAGGCAAGACGGCCAGACAGTTAATATTCATAATTACGCATCGGCATTGCAGCAGCGGGGCGATAAAGGGTGTAACAGGATAAAAGCGCGAGCGCGCGGGGCAAATTAATTTTCTCCCTGGGCGATAACACTTCGCAGGTAAGAAAATTTAATGAGGCCGTGGCGTTGCAGCAGTCAAAAGTTTGAAAAAATCGATGCGTGCTCGCGCTGGACTGGCATGCGTATGTATACGCCCAAGTGCAAGTGATTCCCGCGCGTACGCGCGGCTGGGCGTGGGCTCTCTCGCTCTGCCGCTCTCGTAGGAAGCCATCGGCCAATGAATTTTTCGATCTCGCCGAGAGAGAGAGAGAAGCAAGTGCAGACTGTAATAAACCTACGAGACGTTAACTGCAATATCGCCGGACGGGTTATGTTAACGGCTCGATAATTACAGGCGTTTACCGCAGTCTCTGCCCTGCCCCCCTCCTCCCGTCCTCCGCGACTCGGCCCTCGCGCGCGATTTCCGCCGCACGTCACGTCTCTTTCTTTCTCGCGTTACAATTACTCGCGATCTATCTCGCGCGCGCGCGCACGCGAAACAGCAACGTGCAATCACTCCGAGATCGCTTTTAGCGCGCGGCGTAGGCTCGCCCCCTCCGTTGCAACTGCGACCGCTTAAGGATTGTTCGTCTTCAAAGGCGCCCGGCCGAGTTATTGCCTCCTACTGAAAATTTGCCTTGTCGTCGAGCGTTTCATCGTCGTCCATTTCGCCTACCTGGTTAACTTTCTCGCTGGTTTATACCGACGCGCGGCCAAGCCGTGCGTTTCAGCACCCATTTGAATTCCCCGTTTGAGTCACTGGACCCCTCGACGAACCGATGCCTTGTTTTATTTATTTATTTGTCATTTTGCTCGTCGGCAGTCGGAGAGTACGTAATAATCACTCGACAAGCAGAGGAATGCTGAAATACCAGACTGATCGCCCTCGTGACGTAGATGCGATCAGGTCTTACGATGACATCATAGTCACGATCGACGCCCGACTCATTCATTATTGCGAGCTGATTATTTCGGTCGCCACCGCGCAGCACCGATTCCACAGAGCCTTCTTCCGCGAGCGCGCGGACGCGACGGCTGTGGCGCGAAAATATCCGCTTGGAAAATAATTTCATTATACGCAGGCGCATGGGCATAAACACATTCTTAGAGAGGAAAAAGCTGCCGGCAATAACGCGCTTCGTCACACCTCGGAGAATGCCGAGAAGTGCGCGGTAGATAAACAAAAAGGAGTAGCGAGAGCGAGAGAGAGAGAGAGAGGCTTACGGGCGTTCGCGGACCGTTCACCGCTTTCCGAGAAGAAGAGCTTATCATCGATGACGTGTTCCAGGTCCAGTCTTCGGTCCAGTACTAAACTGCTCTGCGCTTGCGTCACTTGATATTTCCGCGCGCGAGACCGTCATCGCTTTGTGTGCTTCGAGGGTTTACCGACACTTGTTCCCAATCATCGTTGTGGTCTTTTCCTCGACCGTTATTACTTTATGATACTTTTCCATTGCGGCAACGCTTATGACACGTTAAACTGGTATTTTATGCCGATGCCACATCTATAGTCAACTTCGGTAGTAGCTACTTAGAACTAAACAAAGACAGAACGATAATTTCAATGTTATGTACGTGTTTGACAGTTATATTTTCGTCAGCATCTTAATTTAAGGACATTTCTGGTATATACGTAACTTTTCCACTCCAGCTTGTCTGGACGTTTTATTCACTGCCACAGAGCTTTGCTAGCTGGCAAATAAACCAATCAAAAAGCGAACGCCGCGAGGAAGACGGAACCAAAATGAAACTCGAGGAATGTGAGACAGACATAGAGAAGAAAGTATGACAAGATAAATATACTACGATGCTATCGCAGAGCTTTTGTCACGCTGTGTTAGACGAGCGAGTTTCCCGGTGCGGTAAGGGATGTGGATTCGAGTCATATTTGGCTTAATGGTGAGCGGAGTGTCTCGCTTATGGAACAGCACGTAACGAGCACCGAAATTGCAAACAAATAAAATCAGCTGGTAATGGCATGTTAAACCGCGCAATTCGATTGACGTAATTACGGAACGATCAATTATCGTGACGTGAAAATGTTCAATTAGTTAAATCAGCGTTAACATGTGAAATATATATCCATGACTAAGAATGAGCGTGGAAACAAATTTTGACGTCAACTCGTTGAAGAGTGACGACGAATTTAATGATATCGATTTGATGGATGTCGCTGTCGGAACAATTAATGACTAATCCCACTATAACTTGAGGCCTTTTAATATAGGCTGCTCTAAGCTTTGATTTGGATGAAATTGGCTATAAAATCGAAGATGTGTCATCGAAAAACAAAAGTCACGGAACAAATCGCCGTGCGCAGTTGTGTAAGTTGGAGCATCGTTAAATTAAGAAATGTTCGTCATACTCGAAAAATGTTGAGCATCGCATAGTCAGATTAATCTAATCCATTAAAAATTATGGGATCGAGCACGCAGGGCGATGCAAAATAAAGCGCGAAAACAGCGAACGCGCAAGCTGTGAATTCTCAGTCCGTCGTGGCCGCCCGAGTAAATCGCCACACGGTAATCTCGCAACGCGATCCGCGAGCAATAAATCGTCGTCGGCCGCTCGCACGCGTGTGCTTGTATGGAGGTCAGTCGACTGCCAAAAATCGGCGAGATGTATCTTAGCGACGAAGTGGAGCGCAACGACGACGACGACAACGACGACGGTATGTTAACGAGCTCACAGTGTCGGCGGAAAAAGACGAAAGAAAAACAAAGCAACGTACAGACTCTTTCGCCACGAGGATATTACGCAAGCTCGCGGTCCGGAAATGCAAAGCGGCTCTCGATTAGACTACCGGTACATCGAAGGGGGCAACATCTAACGGGGTATTGGCAGCGCGCGAACGCCTTCTCGACAAATCATTCAGCGGTGGCGGTGGCGGCTGCGGCGGCGGCGGCGGCGGCGGCTGCGACGACGGCAGCAACCTCGCGTGCGCGGACCGTTGCAATTATCGATTTTGAGAATTTCGAGCGCACACACATTTGGCTTAGGCCATTCTCACGGGACGCCGATCCCCCGTGCGATGCTCTGCGACTCGGGAATTAATGTGGTGAGATTAGAGGCCAACCAAAAGTGTCCGCGGAGATCCAGATTCGCGGTACCCCTTATTGCCGACCAGAGTAATTAGCTGCTGAATGTTTTTATTGCCCATCTTTCACGCTTTCAACCGCGAAAACACTGCCAATTTTTTGTTCCGTTCTCAAGTAACTAATTGGCTCTTTTTTCTTTTAAATAGTACGTCACTTATACATTTTTCAACGTAGTATCGATCAAGAGTGTATTCATAAAAGCCAAAGAAACAAAGACCTTCGCACATGATCAGAATGTAGCTACAGTTTGTAAAAGAAATAAAACTTTTGACAGATCGCATACATCATAAATATCCGACAAGCGTGGCTGTATCTTTTTTAAACGAAACGACAAACAAGTAAGAAAAATCGGGACGAGTTTGTTTTTTCAGGTAACGCTTTTTCTTCGCCGTCTACCGCGACGGACAATCGATTTACGCATCTTCGATAGTTCGGCCGAATATCACGGGGACAAAGATAATTCTAAATTTGGATAAATCGCTGGCTGGCTTTTTTTCCCCCTGGAAGCCGACACGCAGCAAGCGGCCGTGGCAGCTAATCGCTTGGCACACCTAATTTGACAAGCGAAAGAGGCATGATTATGATATCAGACGTGGCGGCGTGTGACAGCGCAGCGTATATATATACGTATACATTCCAGTGGTAGCGCTGGCGAAGAATGCGATTCAGTCGCGACGCATTAATAGCACCTCTCTCGGCGAAAGCCTCCTGTCGGGCGACAGACTCGGGCGAGGACGACGAAGGCGACGACGATGACGACGACGCAGGTGCAGCCCCCGTATAGGCCTCCCAGCAATGTCATTCACCGTCGTGTCTTTCTTCTACGGAAATTCAATTAAACGTACACTTCGAAGGCCATTTGCCTTCCGGCTTTTTTCACCCGGCGCGTAATTATACCCACGAGATATAAATGCTAATCGCTTGTCAAATAAATTATTTCACTTGTTCGTTCTCCAGCGTGCATAGGGACGCTTGATATTTCGGGGAGACTCCCGTGCAATGTTACCGCCGGAGAAAAATTGGGCGTATTTTAAGAGGAAACGAGACGAGCTTGCGCCGCGTTACGAGGCTTTCTTAAATGACCAGATGAGAGCGCGGACCAATTTACGTCGCGTTGTTTTTTTTTTTTTTTTTTTTTTTTCGTTTCGTTTTTTCTTATTTTTCGCTTCAAAGAGGCACTGTAATAAGCGCGCGGCTCGTCTTCGTGAGGCTCTGACGAGCCGAATGAGTTTGAGCCGAATGTAAAAAGGCAAAAATCAAATGAGACGCGCGGGCTCGTGAGAAATTTACGAGCGAAAACCGACAAATCAACGTCCGCCGTTCTCGGAATTCTCGGCTTCTGCGCAACAAAAAACATCATCGAGAGACTGATGGACAAACAACAACAACAACAACCGAGTGGCCCACGACGAGGCGCGCGAGAAATATTATTCGACGTTAGCTCGGTCGATCGCGAAGGACGATGCCGCCAGGCGATGCCATTATCAGTGAGCTTTCAGCGCGCGCTGCAGCCGAAGGCTAGCCGCGCGGACTATCATCCGCTATAAATACACCTGCGCCACGCTTGGCTCCGCCGGAGTGACGTCGGGCGCCTCGGGCAAGGCCGTAACGCTTTGTGCCCCCGTCGCCGCGACCGCGACTTTCCGGCGCGATGTCTGACCTCGCGCTTCCAACGCGATCTCGCAGGATTGAACCTGCGCCGTGCGACCCCTTGGCATTGCCATGTGCAGATCGGAGCGATCTTTGTGACGATTGCCGGGATGATTTTCCGGGCTTCGTTCCAAGCATTTTCAAGACTTCGCGTGGATTGCGATGCAGGCCAGAAGCTTCGCCAACTGTTTTTCCTTCTTATCAACGAGATGCTTCTTTCAAGTCACCGGCAACCTTCGTTTTCGTGAAATTTCACTCGGGCTTGAGCTCAAGCTCGAGTCTAATCTCTACCTACATAGTCGACAGATAGATGCTCGAGATGCGTTGAACATAAATAAAAAGTGCATGGTTTACAATATTTCAATTAATTGCAGAGCGGCTGCGTTTGTCGTTTTAACGAGCGCGAGATCCTTTTTTTCGCGGTTTTCTGTAGAAATTCCTTGAACGATAATACTTGCCTGACGTTTATAGTCAAAATAAATTGAAAAAAAGAAAATATAATAATAACTAGTTCAACTTTCGAAATTTTTCATATAAATTTATACTTGCTTCATTGCGCAACACATTTCGATCGTATGAAAGCAGAACAGTGATACGGAATCCACCACTTAAGAACTGACAACTCATCGACAAATTTCCACTGTATATTGATATCATGCTTGAAAAAATCTTTCGTTAAAAGAAATAATTCATTGAAAATCACGTACAAGAAGAGTGTGGTTTCATTTTCTAGCCAAGGTCGGCTTAAAACTGCGTGTACTTGAAAGTAAAGTAATTGGATGAGTGGTACGTGCAAATTATTGTTGGAAATTAACATGCAAACAAGAAAAAAATAATATAGGATTTCAGTAAAAAAAAACATACTTGTACGCTTGTCGGTAAGAAAAACGAGCTTCGATCGATTATTCAGTTATTTAAAGACCGGCCTAATTTCATCGCCCAAACAATTCGTCCGGTCGTCAGAAAAATACCGTAGTCAGCCGAAAACGTAGAGAAGGGCAGAAAGACTTAGGTCTGCAACTGAAGCGCGGTGGGCCGGATCCTCTTCGAGAAAAAATAAATACGGTAGCGGGCAGCGGAAGGAGAGCACGAGGATCAAACGGGATCAGTCACGAAACGGACCGAATCATAGGTCTCGCGAGTGAACATGCAAGCTTCGGTTATCCGGCGACACGGAGAATGGACTTGGGCTGATAACGCGAAGCAGCCGTGCCGATTCGTCCTCTTTGGTTCAAGGTCTTCTCATTTGGCCGCCTGAATCCAGCGCACACCGGGCTCCGGATGTCGGTGCGCTTTAAAAAACATGAGACTGTTTCTCTGAAAAGTGTCCGCGCGAATCGTCCGACGACGACGACAACGACGACGATGGCGACGCGAGTTCAACGAACTTGACTGGCCGTCTGGGCCCCCACAAAGATACGGATGGTGCACTGCGGCCCGTATTATATTTCCGAAAACGTGCGCCAAATTAGCTAGTTTCCGCGTACACAAATCGCGAGGAGGAGGTGCTCTCGTTCCTTTCGATGTATTTTTTCCGTAGCGCGCAGCCAGGAATGGAGAAAAAAAAAAGAAAGAGAGAAAACTCGGCGCATTCGCGTTCTCCGATGCAATGTAAATCAGCGAGGATCGAGTTGATCGCAGAAGAATTATTTGAGCTCGGAGCATCGTCGAGATATGTCGTGCACGACGCGCAGTCGGCGAACAGGCGAGTCGCGCGGACGAGCAAACAAAATAATAAGCGAACGCGGAGATGCTTGGCTTGGAGCTCGGTTGTCGGGAGCGCAATTCGAAGAGGAAGGAGAAACAACGGCAGAGCTAATTGTTTGGAGTGTACATTGAAATGCTGGCGAGGAGCGCTTGATATCTATAAAACATGATGCAGACGAGCGAAGGGCTGTCCCGAAAAAGAAAAGGCACTAACGAGCCGATTACGGAGGCGAAGAGGCGGCGCGAGCGGCGAGCGAAGGAAAAGGTCAAGCGCGTCAGGCTGCGCTGCGCGGCGCGCGGCTCTGCGCAACCTTCGGCTCCTTGGGCCGCTTATCGGTGGAAGATCGTTTTTGCGCGCGGCGCGAGATCGCTCGGTAGGCGATGCTTACGTCAGCGCGCGATCGGAGCATAGAAAGCGCGAGTAAGTATCGATGATCGCGTCGCGGCGATTGTGTCAACGCCACCGCATATAATCACGCGCCGCTAAGGAAAGTGCCTGTATTTACGCGCCGACCGCGCAGACGCGCGCAACAATTCTTATGTTTATCATCTCCTTCTTTCCTTCCCGTCCCGACCGACCATAGCTGTTTCTATCACTTTGCTTCGTCAGTACATCGGATCCGGTTTTAGATGGCCACTGAGAGAGAGAGAAACAACCGCGTTCAAGTGCTTATCGACACGAGATTCGCCTTCTCTTTCTTCTCCGAGGCTCCGACATTTATTGCACGCAAAAGATCTTGAGCCGCTTATTAATTTTCAGGGGCTATTAGGTTTGAAGGTTCGAACGTTGCACGTCGCGGTGTTAAATGTTCCGTAATTACCATACTTCCATACTTTGCTGGGCTGAAAAATGAGGAAGCAAAGTCTCGACAACTTTCGTACTCGCGCAGTGATTCGCCCCGTAAGCGAATTATTCTAAACAACTTATCGTTCAGGCGAAAATAACTTACTTGAATTATTGCCCAATAAGCAGTCTACAAATAGCTTGGCACTTGGACTTTCTTGTACGTATGAGAATGTTACATCGAGGATAATCGCGGACGTGACTGCCAACCATAAACAAAGGCTAATATTGTGATCGTAACAGCAGTAAAACTTGTAGTGCCTAACGGTCGCGTGATCACTCGGCGCGTCAAAGTTTTGCGCGTTGGACAATACGTAATTGATTTTCGCGCGCCATTCAAGCCCCGCTGGTCAAGCCAAGCCAAGCCAAAGAACAGCCGCGAATTTCCGTAAATAAGCCATGCCGAAGTTGCCACTCTTTCCATTACAAGTGGGCTTGACTAACGAGGACAGTTATGACTCCGAGTCGTCGATGACCTGTCACCTCTGGCGACTTCCGCGTGGATTATAGCTGGTCGGGGCTCCACGCAGGCCATATATACGAGGACACCTAGTTTAGTTAGCGAAAGATTTACGAGACAGCTAATGCAAATTAAACATCAGCGTGACCGCAGAACGTAAGCTCGCGCTCGTAAACGCGCAGACCGAAAACGTTAGGACAACATTTGCCAAACGATCGACAGGCAGTAGTTGCTTTCGCTGCTACTGACGCGGACGCGGCTGTTCCGCGTTATATCCGGCTCGTGGCTGTTCGCGTCTCATTGCCAGCGCAACTCTGAGACACGCCAACTTTTGTCCGGCGGAATAATCACGCGGGAATAGGTACTGGCGCCTCCGCCAAGCCCTTACGTAATATTTTTTTGCGTCGTTCCTTTTCCGTTTTCCGCGAACGAGATTCCCGATCTATCCCAAGTCCATATCTGCCGTCGAATTGCAAACGAATTGCGGACTGTTGTCAGTTTGAAGGTACGCGTAAACAAGCCCCTTGCATTGGACGAGAGCGCAATGTCCTGGAGTGCGAAACTCAGTCGCGTAAACATCTCGCAGCCAACCATCACGATCCTGTTCGCGGTCACTCCCTTTCTTTCTCTCGAGTCTGTTAGTTGGCGATCCTTGAAGCGTAAAAAAAGGATCCACGAAAGCGAACCGCAAGCGGTCAATGAACCGAGCGTCGGCTGTTCGATTGCACCACTGTCGCTCGGAAAAACGGCTTTTTCGGGAGGCCTCCTTTCATCTCTCTCCTCTTCGTTTGTAGCGCTTGCCGACGTCCGCCGTCGGTAGGTATAAGCTTTACTCTCGGCAAATAGGCGCGCCGAGGAACTCTGGAAAACCGTCAACGTGCATACGCGTCCGTTCCGGGCTGCAGCTTAATAGGTTTGCTTTGTATCGAGCTTACGCGATTACAGCTCTTTGAAGGAGAGATGCCCCACGATCACGAGGTACGCGCGTGTGAGAACGTTCGCCTCCAAAACAGCTCGGCGACGCGCGCGTCACATCGTTACACGTCGCACACTCACAGGCGGCATGGACAATTAGTCGCAATAATTTAGAAAAACAGCGTCTTTTTTTTTCACAATTACTGCTAATAAGACTGCTTCTGCTGTCGTGCAACTCCTTAGGCTCGCGACTAATTATCGCCAGGTCTGTTTGCGTTAGATAAAACTGGACGCGCAATTATTTAGACGGCGAGTTAGGTAACCTGCGATAAAGCGACGCGATGATGTAAACTTATAATAAAGCACGTATCTCGCAGAAATCTCTCGAGGAGAAATTATCGTCCGAAGCTTAGATATAAACTCGCAAGAATTGCAATGACGATCAAAGCCTTACAGTTCGAAGGATCGTCATTAGCAAGCAACTTTATATAAAGATGATCTGATCAGCGCGGATTTCCGCATTTTTTTTTTTTTTTTTGTTGTTTTTTGCCCTCGTCAATAACGATAACGCGAAGACGAAAGAGCTTGCAGCGTCGCGGCTCGGCCGCGAGCGCGCACAGCGAGTGGAGCGCACTTTCAACTGCATTTCGCCGGGCGACGGGCGTTCTTGCATCTGCATAATTTCGAAGGCGCAATCCGCGGCTAATTTCTCGCCGGCACATGCGCTCGGCCCGGCGAATTTTAAACGACAGCGCCCGCGGAATTCCAAATTTTCGTCCGAAAGCGCACGTCTTCTTTTTCTCCTTCGTCGCGTAGCTCGCCGACTGCACACTTTTACCGTTAAATCTCCCAGCGTTCGTTTCAGACTGCTGTTATGCACTGCTCAAACGAACGTAAGAGAAAGAAATGGAGAAGACGGCAGCGAGCAGCGTCTTTCACGTGGGCGCCGCTTTTGCCAAACGGGAGCCGCGTGCGCTAATGTCTATTCGAGTAGCGAGCGATTATTGTGCAGGACTTGTTTTAGCCATAAAATTAAAGAAATAATCGACAGCGATCGTTGGTCGTCGGCATTTCATAGCTCATTGGTTAAATAAACATCTGCTTGAAAACACCAATAACGTTTGATAATCTCCTTGGGCACATTTAATATAAAAATATTGAGAATTAGGATGAATGAAGCTGGTTATTGAAAGTGATCCCAAGATTTTAAGCGAATCGGTAATCCGCAGATATATATTAATGCGAGATTTCGTTTATGTTCTTCTAAAGAGACATGGCTAAATCAAATTAAATACAGTAGGCTGCAGGCAGAATATTCAGGCGGCCAAGTGGGTTAGAATATTTAGAAATTACATGTTTATGTCAAATATACAAAAACATCTGGAAACGTACTGAAGGTTGACTGTCAGAACAAAGTTGACATTGGGATTATTTAAAGAGATTAGATGGCATTCACAGAGAATATAGCAATTAGCCACCTGTTGACGCTGTGGAAGCAAAGTCATGAAAATGCCGTTAAAAATCCGAGCGGAAAACGCGGAAATCCATCCAGCGCGACGTAATATTGCATATAATTGTGCCGAATTTCGCCAAGATATGCAAATGCCGCGGCGCTGAATGGACAATGTATATAATCACGTAAAGCCGTGATGAATGCACGGGAGTGCCTTGTCGCCGAGTAAACTACGCGCGCAGGCAGTATCGGCCAACGCGAAACTTCATTGAATGGCGGGCAAGGGAACGGCATCGGCGGTTTCTTTCTTTTGCCTCGATTTTTTCTCGCTGCCCTTGCTTTATCCCCGAGCGCCGTTGAAGCTCGCCGAATCCTTTAAATCTGGCCGTCGATTGTCGCGAGTGCGTTTGAATGCGCAGCGCGAAAAAGAAGCGTTAAAATCGCACAGGCACGCACGCGAAAAGTAACGATCGCCGGCGGACAATTGCGCGGGACGCGGTACGTATGCGCGCGTCCAATTTAAGGCTCGGCATAGAAATTCAATCGCAGCGCCTAATCAGCCGGCGCGCGGAGGCCGCGGGAAGCCCCGCTGTTCGAGAGATCGATAACTGTTTCCAGCGCGACTAATTGTCCTGTCGAAAGTCGCGAGGGACAGATATGGCCGCTGGCCGCGCCGCGCGCACGGCACCCGAATGGAATGCGCCGCGACGGAGACGCGCGCCTCTCTCGAGCTTTATTCCCTCTCGAAAGCCTTCGGCCGTTGAATGATATCGAAGCGGCGTACCGGTCCCCCGCGCGCCTCGCGTGCAAGACGAAAAGCTTGGACGATTTGTCCGCCTTCGCGGCTTATCCGCGGGTACGAACCGAGCGACCGCTATAATAATGAACCTAGCCAGATATCCCGTCTGCTCGCTGCGCCGATCGATCGCATTAGCGGGTTACGCCTAATGACCTTCGCTCGACGAGAGCTTTATTGGCGTGTGCGTGCCCTCGGAACAACTCCGAGGCGGCGCGCGGAGATGTACCGTTATCATCTTTCCTTACGTCGACATCGGCCGCCCGTATATAGCGGGCAGAGAGCAGTTCTGCGGAGAGAGAGAGAGAGAGAGGGAGAACGAGTCGCGAGGAACGCGTGGAAAATGCCACCAGCCGACAGATTAATGGCGAGAAAATTCGCAAACAATGACGTTTCCTTTTTTTTTTCTTCCTTTCTTTCTTGCTGCTGTGACTTCTTTCTTGAATTCCGGGGCAGACGCTGCGCGCTGGCGCGTTAACTTCTTCAAGGACTCGAGTGCCATTGCCGATTGCGTCTGCGCGAGAGGGCTGCGAGATTTCGCGTAACGAGCACAGGGGTTGCGGAGGAATTGTGTGCTCGAGAGCATCTCGACTATAAGCTTGCGCGTATCCACTCCTTGCGTTATTTCAAAAGGCGTTGCGTCGCTTTCGAGCGTTAAAATTAGACGAAAGAAAAATTTGGATTTTGCACGAGTGAGCAGCTGGCAACGCGTAGGCGACGCGGAGAGCTGGATCGGCGGGCTTCGCGTAGCTATCCGTTGAAATTCGCGCGACTGCAGCGCGGTAAGACACCGATGAGAATGGCTGTCGAACATACGGAAAAAAAGCGTAAAAAATTCACAGTTACTTTTAAAACTAAACGCTAATTCAATGTTCAAGACAGCTATTCCATGAGCTATTTGTCAAACAACAATGTATAAGAAAACACGCCAGCTATACTAGAATGCCGTTAAGTGGACACTTCATATTAGGACCTAACGACACGTGTGCGCAGTCAAAGAGTTCAAATGAGCACGTGCAGTGCAGTGTGCGTCGATTTCTCGGAGCTTGCCGATGGGCGACCGATGCATCTGTTCCTCGAACCCAATCAATCAATCGAGAATTCGCTTAAAGAGAGAGAGAGAGAGAGAGAGAGCGAGGGAGAGAGATCTCGAGAAGCTATCCACTCGCTCGTACAAGAGCTGAGATCGCGATCTGTCGATCTTATCCGCCTTTTCTCGTTTATTTCATTGTTTTCATGCTCGTTTCTTCTTCACAGCCGCGATAGTTGATTTTCCAACTGTACGCGGAACGGATGAAAAATTCAAGCGTAGCCGTAGGAGCTTCGCTGTGTCCCGCGAAGCTCGGGAGAAAGTAATTGTGGTGCGTCTAACGCGACGACGAGGCGAAGCGCTCGGAGGGAAAGTGATCGTGGTTTACAAGCGATTGTTCATCATCGCCGGCAGCAGTCGACGAGACAACCGGATCCGCAGATTGCGAGCGACGTTCCCGTGACTCATCGCCGAGCTTCGGCAGATTCGCCTGTCGCCGATCGGTCGCGCAATCATTTATATAAATAAAACGAAGCGAGCGAGTCGCGCGAGTTGCGCTCGCGAGGGAACATACGATCGAGACAAGTCTCTTTTATTCCTCTCGTTTAATTCACCGGCTTTTATAATTCTTGGACAATGCCATTAACTGCCTTTTAACAACGATCGTGTCGAGCGGAAAATATTATTTTTTTTTTTTTATAAGCGCGATAGCCATAAAGAAAATAACAAGTATTTCGGTATACGATAGAGAGATAAGATGAGTTTATTTACGATATATCGCGGCTGTCTCGGAAGAGAGAGAGAGAGAGAGAGAAAGGAAACAGTCGGCACGAAACTGCTGTGCGCGCGACGAAGTTTCTTTGTTGAAAAAGTTGATTGGAATGCAAATTTAGAGTGTCGACCGAGTCGCGTTGCGTTTTTACGTGTTTGCGCGCACGATTCGGACGAGATTATCGTAAACACTCGTAAATAAGCGAGAGAGATGAGGCGCGAATGGCAGCTTGTAATAATGCGAAAAAAAAAAAGATATGCGCATAAATTGGGCACTCGCGAGCGTTGAATGGCGCGGAAAGAGAAGCATTCGCAATCGATCGATAACGCACGTATCTTGGAGAGTATAGGCGGTGCAGCTGTAGGTAGCAGGCACAGGGAGCGCGAGGCGTGTCACGGCATAATTGCGTTATCGTTCATTAATCACGTTACTTATTTCCCGAGAGCGAGCGCGCGTCGACGCGCCGTTCTACAGCGTGAAATTATACATCACAGGGATAGGAGCTTGGACTGCTGGCTCCCGCTGCACACTGCGAACCCGTTACACCAGCTCTCTCGCTCGCCTGGCCTCGCCTCGCCACCTATATACAGTACCGGCGGCGACGGCGGCGGCGGCGGCAATGTAGAGTAATGGACTTTCGGCGCCGAGAGAAAGAAAAAAAAATTAATCTAATTTGGATGCAGTCGCACGGAGAGCGCGGCAGAGCGATGGAGTCTGTCGCGCGATCGACACGCGCCGCGCCGCTACTGTATAATTCCTTCAGCCACGGGGAATTACGAAACCCGATAGCCGCGCGGAGAACTTTGTCTCCAGAGACGCTGTGCCGCTAATGGCAGCGATGCCACTTTCAGCCCTCTAGCCCCTTTGCGCCCTGCCTCGCGTGTGCCAATTGGATTTTTATTTGCGGAGGCGGCTTTCAGGGGCGAGCGGCTGCATCCGCGTCCCAGGCGCCGAGCCGCGGGCAGACGAGAGCGATGAAATTACACACATCGGGATCATCGGCAAGTCGGCGTTGCAGGCCGTCGCGGGCGAGGCGCGACCTTGGCTCGCCTCGCTGGCGGCGGCGGCAGCGGCGGCGCGCGGCGAGATAACGAATGGACGACTACTCTCGGCCGGCGAATCAGGGCGGCGCGACCGTGCGCATAACGGCCGCGGCACTATCGAGCCGCGCGTGAATAATATTAGGCCGCGCGGCATTGTGTTGCTCCGTTCTGCGAGCCCGACGGGCGCACAGTTAAGTTTGGTCCCGCTTAGACGACGACGACGACGACCGAGCGACGTTTTGGTATTTTAATTGAATGGGATAGACGCCGAGCGACTATGGCAGCGGCGGCGACGGCGGCAGCAGCAGCAGCACTGCTAGCAGCTCTCAAAGCGCCGATGCTAAATTGTCTGCACTCGTATATACACCGGCGCGCATGCTACGTGTGTAAGAGAGGGACTTTGAAGAATTTACGAGATAGCCGCGCTAAAGGCGCACTGTCGCGCGCGCCTCGCGGGCTACCGTAGCGAGGCTTTTCCGTGCGCGCGCGCGAACGCACAGCGCCCGCCTTGTGCGCCAGAGCCGATGCCTAATTATCGCGAGGCTGTCGCGCGCTTTATCGGATTGTTCCAGCGTTTTTATTGTCTCGGCTGGGATTAGCCAGAGCCGTGCTTAGAGGCGACACAAAGCTCGCATTCGTGTTCTCGGGCGGTTATATCGATTCCACGGCAGTTCTGCGTATCAAACGAGCTAATCCCAGTCGTAAACGAGCAATAATATATTTCACGGCCGGGCTGATTGGGCTGGCGTACCCGTAATGAGATTGCACTTAGATTTTATGAAAATGGCCACGCTTTAATAAGCTCCTCGAGACAACGCTCGCGCGGGCTATTTACAGTCGAAGGCGCGCGCGCGCGCGCGCGACCCGTCGCCGGCGAAGTCGCTCCGCGAAGGTGCCCGGAACACACTCCCGCGGCAGCGACGCAGGCAAAGCGCCGGTCCGTTCGTCGCGGTGGCGCAGCGCGTGTACAGTTACGCGCGCTCGCCCCGACGCAACGTCAGCTTGCGCGCGCCGCGCATTATGGAAAGAGATGGCGGAGAGATGAGAGGCGCGCGCGCAGCGAGAAGGACGAAGCGGAGATCTTGTCGCGGCCTGGCCCGTCTCCCTCGGCAATCTCGCGCTGCATCGCGCCACGACACTGATCGATCAGTTAATAGCAAGGCAACGACTGCTCGAGCGCCCCCCCCCCCCCCGCCCCAAACGCACCGCCCGTACACCGAGCCTTCTCTTCCACGGCTCTCGTACGCGCTAAACACCAATCCTCTCCTGGGTAAACATCATTTTCCCTATCTCTGCGTATGCCTGCCTACGTACATATCGCTGTTGGTCGCCAGGCGGAAAACGTGCTATTATCAGGTAATAAATATTACCGCTAATTTTATATTATTCTCCGTGCGCTCGAGATTGCCTAGCGACTCGGCGCTCCGCGCAACTCTCAAATGCCAAGCTTGCGACCGAACGAACGTGCTGCGCACGAAAAATATTAACCATCTTAGCACTGGAACCCGTTACCTCGATCGCCATTTGGTAATTACTGTTGTCAACGATCGCCGTCATAACCGTCCTTTTCCATTTTACCGGTGGATTATCGTCGGCGCTGTACGACTAAAATGCTCATTCGACGCAACTGTCGATCCTTTGCGCAATCAGCTCGGGCTGGCTTTTGGCTACGGACGGACGGACGGACGGATGATGCGATCTCCGACAAATCAGCATTACCAAGAGATCCTCTCCGAAATGTACGCAGTATACTGTTACCGTAGAAACAAGCGAGCACGTGTTGCGTCAATCGACGGTAGCGCTTTAGGCGGACCGTCGTCTAACGTAAATTGAGCCGTTCACTGGCCGCTACGCCGTCGATATAATCCTTTAACACCAAAACGGAAGGTCGCAAATGCCGCTGTTTTTATAATTTCCATTTTTCAAATCGATTTCACCATTCGCTTGTCTTTTTCCTTCCTCTCCAACGGTGTCGCCGCGTAACCGGTCATGGCGCACTGCTGAATACACTTAGATCGGCCGGTTCCATATGCATACACGCGCGGAACGACTTTCGTTTATTTCGCGCGGACGATCGGGATAGAGGTGGAGGCGCGTGCAGCAAACGCACCGGATCGCCACTTGCTCTCGCCTCTGAACGGCGTTTGCGCGCGTCGGCATGCCCGCGATCGCGAACAATCGAAGCGCCGAGGCGCAGGAAGCTACGCACGTGTCGCGCCATTCGTCGGAGAGAGCGAGGAAGACTCGGACGGTGCTACGGTCGCGAGTCACGAAGGCCACGTAGCTTTTCGCATCGAATCAAAGCTCGTAAGTAGCCGCGTGCTTTGGCGCAGGAGTGACTGCACTCTGCGCGCGCGCCCGCGCGCATGTCTGCTTGGCGAGCTTTCTCCGTCTCTCTCGCTCTTTTTTTATCGTCGCGCCGGGAGCGCGACGTGCATACGCATTACGCGTAATGCAAGGGAAAGAGAGAGGAAAAATTCAAGAGCGGCCGTACGAGAGGGGAAGAGTGCTCGCACATAATTCGCGAGAGAAATGGAATGGAAAGAAGCGATTACGACGAGGTTATGCGGATGGTCTACCGACGGCTGTTATTGCTCCCTCGCGCGCAGCAGCAGCAGCAGAAAACAAAAGGAAAGAAACGAGAGGAAAAGAAAGAAAAAGCGAGAGAGCGTCGGACATTCGCGGCTAATCAAATGAGAGGCCCGGAGAACGTTCCCGGTTCAGCGACACCGGCGCGCAAATTGGCGCCGTTTTGTCGTAAGAGCTACCCGAGAGCTACGGAGCCGGCGAGCCCCCCGGCCCTACCGCTCCTCTCGCGGTCATTACTTGACGATCCGCGCGAGTCGAAGCTACGCGCCGACGCGCCATCCAATTGATCGCTCGGCGGGGCGTATTTTCGCGCGAGTCGCCAACGGAAGCGGCTCCGATGTTGTTTGCTCGCGACAGGCCGGTACGCCCTGCTTTCCCTGAACGATCGCAAGCGGAGCGCTCCTCGCGCGAGCCAGCAAATTGGATCGCGAGCGAGATCAGGCTCGCGTTCGCCGCGCGATTGGCGGCCTCGCGGTAATGGACACGCGGAATGCGCCTCACTTCCGAGCGAACTCGGGGCTGCCCCCCTTCGCGCTATCGTCTCGCGAACTGCTGGCCCAGCGAAAGTCTCCTCTCGGTTCTCGGAAATCGCGCCGGCATCAGCTGTCAGCGCCTAATTAGAGCGAAAGCGCGGCTCAAAAATATAACGTCGAGCCGAGAGGCAGAGGAGCAATGCGAGGTTGTCGCGCGCGCGCGTCCCTCGTCCGCTTTTCGCGCGTCGCGCCCGAATGTGCGTTCGCGCTGCTCCCGAGAAGCCACTCCGGAGGCGCAATCACGATTTTAATATATATTGACGCGCCCGCCCTCCAACTATTGTTACAGTTATAATAGCACGGCAGTGTCACGATCGCGTATAGTAGATCTTCGGCCGATGCGCGCGCTGCTTATCGCTTGTTCCGTGGCTCGCGTTATCCGGACATTAGTGCTGCTTCGTTTCTGCGAGAGATGGCCATTCGATATCGCGCGCGCTTAATAGGTCCGCGAGACTATGCCCATTGTGCGCTGCGCTGCACGCTAATGAAATGGCACAATGGATGAAAAGTGGCTGGCATTAGGGCAATTAATAGCGAGCGCGAGCTTCACCTTGAATAAGGGACCCCGCGATCGATTGCGTATAACTCGATGTTCCGTTACTCGGACGCGCCGCCGCGGAGAGAGCGATATGACGAAGCGGAGCGACGACTGACGCGAAGGGATGTCGCGCTTAGCGCGTGTCGCCGCTCCGACCCTCCGCTTAGGAGAGCGCCGGCGGGAGAGGAGCGAGCGGAGCGCGACCGAGGTACAAGATCGCCAGCAGGGCCCTTTCGGCCGATGCTTATCTGGCGGTGGCGGCGGCGGCGTTACAGCGACTAGTAGTAGTACCTGCTGATATTTTACTGTCGAGCGATGCTTCCGAACCGTTGTCCCGCATGGATCAGATTGCCCACCTCGATATATACCGCTACCGAGAATCTCCGATGATACTCGCTTCTGCGCTTTTTTTTGCCTTTTTTTTCATTATTTTCTCTGCCTTTTTCACTTCTCCTCTGTTCTTTTTGTTTCTGTTTTTTTTTCTTCTTTGCCTCGACACGGTGCCGCTGCTGCTGCCTCTTCTTCTATTCTTTCGAACGGGCTTTGTTCCATTGCCGCGCGAGCCAAATAAAATTATAGAGCTTATTGAATTCAAGGGAATATGAATTTCTCTACCACGCCAGAGGCAGAGACGGACGATCCTTATAAAATGATATATATTCGTTGTTGTATAAATGCCCGCGCACTCCTCCAATTTATTGTCTTATGGTTATTCTTGTATGAAATTCGACGGCAGCGAGCCTGTTATTGTTCCGATAAGAGGAAGCCGCGCGTTGGCTCGTTTTTGAACTTGGATGCAGATCGTTGACCCTTTGCGAAGGCCCATTGGAAACTTCGAATTAGTGCTTGCGGGTTGCCATTGGATTTATTTATTTTTTTTTTTTTTTGCGCGACACACTCTCGCTCGATCATTGTTTAATTTTAATAGAGTATGGCTTTAAATTTACCGGTTTTGTGATTCTCAACGAAACATACAGCTTTTGCTATGTTGTTCTTTATTGCGTGCGGAAATAGTATCGCCTGCATCATAAAAGTGCTTTCATTTGTAACTTCTTCGCATGAAAACAGCACGTTAAATGTCACAGTACGCGCTATGCACCACATCCAATCGCTGTTTCTGAGACAAACGACAAAATTACATACTCGGTTCAGTGTTCGCTCGACGCAGCCCTGGCAAAGCTCCAGATGTACCTCGGCATTGAAATATAAAAAGCCTTAGTGGATTATTTCTTTGATGCCGCTGCCTCGTATACGCGTATATAGAGTCACACTTTTGGGGCTTTTGTCCGTGCCAGCGCCGCAGATACGTGCAGCGAATTCACGTCCGAATTCCACTTCCGCGATGCCTAAATCATCGGACCTTCCTTGGAACCCTTTTGCATGTACTCCAACGAGTTCTGAACTTCGTCTCTTCGTTTTTCCTTGCGGATCGGAGAAAAATATTGTACAACGACATTTCGCACGTAATTTATGAACTTTAAAAATTCTGGTGCTTTATAGATTTTTTTTTTGGGGGAGGGGGCGATAAATCAAGCTTTTTACAGGACACAGTCGCGCTATCAAATGACAAATTGCAGAGAATCATTTCGGTGAAAGATAAAGAGAATTTAAATACATCGAAGCGGTTTAAATCGGTCTTTTTTAAATTTACAACACAGCTGAAAACAATTCCCTCGCAATACATCTCCATCTTTCTCGTATTTTCGTACAAACGTGACGATAAAATTATTTCATCGTAAATTATTCAAACCCCATAAAAAAATGCTACGCATATCATTTTTTTTTACTTTTCTCGAATGATTTAACGTGCGGTGATCAAATTATACATATCTGCTTTCATTCCCGCATAAAAACGTCGGTGCCTTCACGCTCGAGCGAAATTCCCGTTGTGAGTAAACACACAAAAGCTCGAAACATTTTTCAAGAATTCTCCTCGAATGATGGTTTAGTAGTGAATCGTGGAAAAGACAAAGAGATTGTCTGCGTGTGCGCCTACTGCTGCTGCTGCTGCTGCTGCTGCTGCTGCTGCTGCTGCTGCTGCTGCTGCTGCTCTGTTGTATCGTTAATGAAGGCTCGTAACTTTCAGAACCCTTCTACTCTTACGTTGCGTATATCCACGCAAAATTGTTAACATGATTTACTTCGTTTTGTAATTTCAGTTCCTAAACTTTTTGAGCATACAATAGATACATTAACGCAGGTTTATGTTTGCATGCATATTTTTACTACAATTAACTATTTCTTTCAGCGCTACGGATTTCACCGAAACATAGGAAAACAATTCAACGCTAATTTTTCAATTAAAATATTTTTTCCTATATACACTAAAGCTTAGATCATTATTCCCTATAGACCATTATTCGATTCAATAAGTTATCATATTTTATCAAACATATTTTGTACTGAAGCTCCATTATGACTTTACGATTGTCAAAATGTTTCTATTATTTTTTATTCAAGATGAAGTTTTTTTAAGTAACTACGTATACTATCAATTATTTCCGGAATAAGAGTTAATTTATCACAGATTACTATAACAAATAATTTCAAGTCTATTACGAGTTAAATTGCAACATCATAAATATTTGTTGTTGGATAGCTAAAGTATAAGGGTGTATGTAGTAGCCAAAGCTAGTATAGAAAATAAATGAATGAAAAAAAAACACTGCCAACTACATTAATTAAATAACTCAGAAATGTTTACATTTAATTGTGGTAATTTGATTATATAATAATAGAACAACTTTGCGATGTAGCAAACTGCGCAATTCTAGACAACCCACAGATAGGCAAATATAAAACCACACGCATAAAAAAATAATTATATACAACAAATTTAAAGAAGATAACTTGAAAAGTATAAAAATATCAGAGAGTTACGCACATATAAAGAAATGTTCAAAAACCAGAAAAGATGCTTTTTTTCTCTTCTCTTAAAAGAATTAATTCTTGCGAAGTATGTATGCACAGTCAAGAAAATAAAATGCTATACTTGCATTATAATAACCATTATATACTCATTTGAACAGAATATTGCAAATTATGAAAATATGGAAACAGGCATACACATACAGATGACGAAATAGTGAAGTAAAGCAGATAACACGAAAAAATGGTATTGAAAGCTTCTCATTCAGATCAAGAAATACGTTAAAATAATTTTATTTAGGGATTAGTTGTAGTATATTTAGAAGTAGCAATAACAGATAAAAAAATCAATCGATTAAACGTAAAAATCCAAAAGTTATGTCAAAGGGTAAAATTTTCCACGTTTTCCATTTCAAAACAACTATAAGCACCAAACGTTTACATCACTTTAATTAACTCGATAACATCTTTATTGAAAAATCAATTTTATTCAAAGTAAAATGTTACATTTTTATTACAAGGATGGGCAGATATGTCAAGTTTCATAAAAATATCTTCAAAATTGTAGAAACTCTAGGCTCTAACGCACATACAAACCATGTTGTGATTTTGTGAGTTCTTTATTATGACGATCGCACACGTCAAGTTTGAGCAATTGAATTGCAAAATCATACATATACCGAGTGCCAATGCACATTACGAAACAAAATATATTTAGTATTCATACAAATGAAACGCTATACGAATATTGCTAGAATAAACACATACACAATTTAAGAAAAATAACTTTAATACCATGAATATACCAGGAACTAATGCAATAACAGAAAAATAGTAAAAAAAGCATCTTATCCTCATTCAAGATAATCCTCCGAGCAACAATTTATTCATTCATTCAAACTCATCCCTATTTCTTTTTCCTTGATCTTTTTTTTATCGTGCATGTAACTCTGCAGCAGCGTGCAGCGATTAATGGTACGTTCACCTCTCGCTTCGCTTGGTACCTTGCGCACGCACGATCTGTCGCAACTTCTTGCCCGCGACCTTCGCGCGCGCTATGCTTTCTATACAACCACCGCGGGACTCCGCCTAATTATCTCGCGCGCACACGCCAACATCTCTAATTATTGCAAAAAAAAAGTGGAAAAAAAAAAGACGAGAAATAGCAAGACCTTGCGCATGACTTCATTTGCCCTTGCGGTCGTAGACGTCACAGAAAAGTGAACGAGGAAAGTGAAGAAAGCAAGAAGACAAAAAAAAGGCAGCGACCGAGAGCGAGAGAGAAAGTACGCGTAAGGAGGGCATTTTTAAGATTTCTCAGAGCGCTGAAACTGCATCTGCTTGTAATATCTGACATAACTCTCTTTCTCTCCCGGCCATTCATCATTACGCGCGTACGGTATTCTGGCTGCAAATGTCGTCTCGTTCGTTATAAAGCGCTCTCTCGCGCTTAATTCGAGCTTTGACATTGAAGTTGCACGTTAACGCGCGAAACGTTTTCCTTGTAAAAATGGATCTCGGAATCTAATTAGCCAAAGAGAAAAATAAAAGCTTCGTCGGATTTCGCCACTCGATTCCCGAATAGGCGGAGCATTTCTCGCGCGCCTTCACGCGAATACACTGCTCGCGCACTCGTAATAATAATCCCGTAATCTGCCGAGGGAGCGCGGCGAAAAGGATCCTTCGATGTGTTTGACAAGCGCTATCTAGGCCACGGCTGCAGAATGTTTGCAGCGAAAATAGCGAGAACTTGGGGCTCTGCGCCGACTCTGGATTAGGTCAAGTAAGGCGATGCGCGCTCGACGGAATCGAGTTGTCAAATATTTAATCGCTCGTTGCGACATTAAATATTTTCGCGTCGCCCGATGCCGCAACTCACTCAGCCGCCCGTGAAATGACAATTCAGCACGGCAAATGCAAATGGTACGAGTGTATATCCACGTACGCGTGGGGCGAAGAAGCAGAAGATCGGTGCAGCTATCGGATGCGAGGTTATACCAGTTAAAATTCCGCGGAAGCGAGTTTGCTTGCTCTCGCGCGACTCTTAATGAACTCCCTGCTCGCGCTCGCGCGCGTCCGCGGATGGTAATTGTCGGTAAAAGACTACACAGAGGTATGCGCGGCGTATGCAGTTCCCAACAGCGCGTGCAGCAGCAGCAGCAGCTCATTGTCTTTCTCTATCTGCCTAGCTGGCTTAATCGTCCGACTCCTATCTTCCTCGTTGTCTCTCTCGCTCAATCTCCAGTTGTTTCCTCGGCCGCGTACCTATCTATCTCAACGTCTGCCAACAGCGAGAGGGAGAGTTTGTCAGCAATTGCTCGCGTTATTATCACGAGGTAACGCTCGCTCGCCGGCCGAATGCGGAATCTGACGCTCTAGCTCCACGCACTCTTATATATATATATATATATATATATATATATATACACGCACTCGCAAAAGTTTGAATCCTACGTTACGTAAGTGCGCGAAGCGAAACAAACAAGTTCACTTTTGTCTGTTGGCAAATTCCACTTGGACAGCAAAATTACTAGCAATTAATTTTTTTTTTCAACAGCCTCGCGATTGGTTCGCGCACGATTGCGTCGAAGTATGCCGGAATACAATAGCCGTACAGAAAAAGAGAGAGAAAGAGAGAGATACATTGGGATGATTCAATGATGAGAAAAAGAGGCGGAATGTTCACGCGTGAACTCTTGCTTTTTTGTACATCTACACGGTTATTTCAAAATTCTTTCTGGAATGAATTTCGGATAGTTATCAGAGGCATTTAGTTTCCTCTCTGATCATCGTGCATCATCATCATCATCGTCGTCGTCATCGACTGGTCAATGATTAAAGTCTTTTCTATCTTTTATTCAATTTATCGCCTCTAATTCGATAATTAGTTATTTATTACAGACTAGTTTGTAGGCGCCCGCTTCCGAAGACGATGACTTGTTAAAATCGAAGTTTGAACAATATCCTATATATGCACGTGACATGCTTTGATCGTTACTGTCAATATATTTATCGTTTGTCGTAGAGTATTTGAATATGTCACTGCCCAACTCGACAACTCACGGTCTTGACAATAATTCACCAAATTAATTTCTCTCTCTCTCTCTCTCTCTCTCTCTCTCTTTTCATCCTAATTGCCGACCCGTCAATTACGCGACGCAAAAATACTGTTTACCCAATTTGCAAGTCGAAAAATGAAAGAAAAAGAGAAGAGTTACTAGAATTAGAATAATTGTACGGTATAAGCCCGCGCGCTTTGGTATTCAATGCAAGAAGTGTCTAATTAAGTCACAAGGTAAAGCTGAAAATAATGAAAATGAGCTCTCGTCTGCACATTATCCAGCGATTTTTCTTCACAGCTGTCTATACGCGAGCTCGAAGGCGGCGCAAATACCGGCAATTACCTTCTGGCCAACGATAGGAAAAAAAAAGGGAGGGGGGGGGGGGGTAGTAAGTAATAAAAATTCACTCGTTCGGTGCGGCACTGCAGCTCGAGCGGTAGCCCTCCTCCTCCGTAAGAGGTAACGACTGTATTAGCCATGCATCATAATCAAAGGAAGATTTCGTCGGACACGCAAGAAATGGCGCCGCGGCAAATTAACGCACGGCGCCAGCGCGTCACGGCGTTTTGCGCTTTTTGCCCGGAGCCCCTCGCGCGCCGCGCGGATAAGCGCACTTTCGCGCGCGCGGTCGCAGCTCCTCTCTTTCTCTCCTCCGCGGCGAGGGAGGCCGCCTCGGACGAGACGAGGCGTTTCGGGTGTACCATGGTATCTTCGCTCGACTTCAATTAGCCGATACGGCGGGCTCGCCACGTGGGACGGCGCGCCAGAGTAAACGTCCCGAAGACGGGCGACGGCGCGAATTTGCGCGTGGACCCTTTCCATCTGGCTAAACTGATTGGCTTTGAGTGGCCCTTAGCGGCCATTTGCGATCGGATCCAAGATGATTCTTTTTCAGGGATATTGGCTTTTTATCGCGGTTTGTTGCAAATTACGGATTCGATATTCTTACTATATACATTGTCGGCTTGCTGTCCTTTTAAGGAGACTCCTAAAGATACAGACAATCTGTATCGAACGAACCGTCAATTTATAACAAAAATTAAAAATCGAAATTAATGGAAATTGCACTAATTGTATTGTCGTCATCCTTGGTGGACTAAGGAATACGCTCAAAGTGCAAAATAAAAAACGCCTTGAATTTGGTAAATGAACGTTATATTACGTTTGAAAATTTACAATAATAAATATACATTTATAAAAATCGCGATGGTTCAATGGGTAAGCTCAGGCCTCTGAGCAATTGAGGTCGCGGATTTGAGCCCCAGGCATGTGAAAATGTTCAGAAACGAACGGATTCCACCCTAAATTGTATAGGTTCAGTCATGATGCACGTAAAACTTCTCTTCCCACAGCTTTCTGAAAGTTGTTGAGGGGAGTGGAGGGGAGGGGGGGTTGATTGCATGCTTCTCATGACGATAGGGAACCAAGACTGATCCGTTCAAAACGAGCTAATTCTCGAAATAACAATAACAATATTTCATAAATTTTGTCGTTACCATTTTCAGTCAGTTAATTTCGTATACGTGACCCACAAAAAATTGTGATGCGGTTACAGTTATTCTCCATTATATAAATAAATACAAACGTATTGCTACGACTCAATAAAAATAAAATGCTAGGCGTAGGATCAAACTAAACGAATCTTCTTGCTCACGAAAAAGCGATACGTGTGGATAGAGTCGATAGAGTAATTAATACTCTGCAGAGCGATAAGACGATCGGGGGACAATGCCGGAGAACAGGATTCTGCTTTTCCGCAGAACGTAAGAATGAGAAGCTGCAGGTTGTTAAGCAAGCGGTACGAAAGAACGAGAAGAATGAAGTAGAAAGAGCTCGTTACCGACAAGCCTCGTAAATTAAGACTGTCCTGCGCCGAGTGTCGCCGAGCGAGCAGCAGGAAAAGTCGACGCGTCGAGAGGAAAAGCCGGCTGCGGGACGCGCGTCAGCTGTCGTAAATCGAAAGTAAGTGCGCGAAGGTGCGCGCGATCGTGAATTGGGCCTCGGCGATGATCGCGGTACGACGACGACCGTGAATAAGAGGAAAAAAAAAAGAGAAAAAGAAGAAAGAAAAGAGAAAAAGAAAGGAAAGGAACGAGAGAAAAGAATGAGCGTGGCATTCCGAAGTGCGGAGTATGCAAATGCACGTCCCACTTCGCTCGGGCGAGCGAGAGAAGCTCGCGGCTCTGCAATCTCGTCGGGTCATCTGTTCGAGCGCAGCCCGGGCCGTATACGTGTGTGTATGCACGATTCAAGGTTCGCGTGGGCACACGAGCAGCGACTCGCAGCACGCGAGAAGCCGCGCCGGCGTAGGGCCGGACGGGGCTCGCCGCGTCAAAGCAGAGAAATTCCGGCCGCGCGCGAATATTAATGACCGCGACGCGTGGGCGTGCGAATCGTTCTCGCCGGGACGGGACCGAGCGACGATTCGCCGACAACCTGCGGGCCAAGGGATTCGCGCCTGCGCTCGCGTGCACCGCGCCAAAGTCAACTGCGATGCTCACTTACGAATCATACCGTGTCAGTCTGTCTCACATTGATACACCTGCTTTATTGTTCGATTTCATATTAATCATCCGGACGCTTCTCGTTCCCTGTACACGAGAACGTCCATTCTACATCGGACAGATGGATCAGCGCTTGTAACTATCCTGGCGTATTGACAACTTGCACAACAGCGTAGAAACTTTTCAGTTCGAATAAAAGCATCGATTATTTGTAATATCGCTGCATATTTATTCCAGACGAAAGAAATAGTTTTATTCGGAATACATTGACCATAAAATTTATTCGCACGCAGAGAAACACGTAAAAAAGCTGCGATAAATCGGGCTAAACGGTCCCATATAATATTGGACTTGACCGAAAAATTTATCGACAAAAAATGCCAGTGGCGTCATTTGTCGGCAAACCGTTGCAAGCCGAACATCCCAAGCGTTCAAAAATCGTGAAAAAAGACACAGATGAGAGAGAGAGAGAGAGAGAAAAGAGCGACAGGCACACGCGCGCGCTGCACTTGACGCGTCGGGCGCGAGGCGCTCAATCATATTTCCACGGGCTCTTCATTGAGAGAGCGAGCTCATATGTGTATATAGCGCGGAGTGTAACGCGTCGGCCACCTGACGAGAGAGAGAGAGAGCCAGTGCACGATGTCATGCTCACGCTTGCGCGATGGATTAATCGATGTTTTGCAGCCGACACGCGCCTGGGCTTTTATTCGCGGCTACACTGGATTTATGCGAGAGCTTCACTGAGCGTGGACAATTTATCGAAGCATCGTGGCAAAGTAAATTCGATGTTTGTCGCGCAATATTAACGAAAAAGTAACCGCAGGCAAGAGCGCGCATTACGAAAGTTGTCGAGCAAGTGGCCAAATCGATAAGCTACTCGGGGCGTATATCCGCAGCTTGCAACGCGAGTCTATAGGTTCCATCCGCGAGCAAATAATTCGTACAATATGCAAAACAGTTTCAAATGTTTGAGTAGGCATTGCTCATCGGTGCTGCCGCTTCTGTGCCATTTATAACGATGATTCGGTAAGTATTTGTAGTGCGCTCGAACATCTCACTTATACTGCCTCGATTCATCTATTAATCATTACCCTGAGGTAATCGGTAAAATTACTTTTTGATCGAATTTTATAGCCATTCGGGTAGCCGGTGTATTTACTATAGGCTATTTCAAGGTGTCGGAACGTTTCTATTTGTGATATTATCGATCGTTAATCCGATGAAATTGTATTTTAAGCGATTCAGCTGCGATAAATTAGACAACCGAAGGTGGTGTCTTAGAGCTAGAGCTTTGGAACGCCGATGTCTAGTATTGCTTGCTACAATTAATACCGCGAAGACTCAAAAGAAAATGTAACTTAATGAGCCTAAGGCACTCACATATAGATTGATTACTTCTTAAACGGCTTTGAGAAATGTTGATGGACAATCACATTGAGAAAGACTTTGGTCACTCAAACAGCATGACATTGCGTCATTGTTTATTGATGGCTCGTACAATGCCTCGGAGCGAGCACTGACGCGGTGATTATTATAGTTAGTGCGTCGTGAACGTTGGAAGCAAGAAAGAAAACGGCTAATCGCGCGCGAAACATCTCGTGACAACGAGCCGCCAGCGAAAGTGTTAAGATCGATCATTAAGATATGACTATGCGGCGACTTTTCTTGGGAAACGACGTGAAAATGAATTCAGTAGTTGACATTACCGTGCTAGTTGAACGTGACAGGAGCGCTCGTATATGCAATGTTTAAATGTTTGTGAGGATTTGTCTTATTAATTATTCTCCGTGTAAAATCGCCCGTATACCATCCCTAGTATTTTCTCGTTGTGTAACGTACGCTGACAAGTAAAATATAAGGCAGCAGACTATCCTTGAATCAAGTTGTCGGCCTCATCGCGCGAGGACGTTAGATTCGATTATTTCGTCGTTATTGGCTCCTTGTTCGCAAATGTTTTTTTTTTCCGAAATCCGAAAAAGCCAATAATAATGATCATTGGCTACTTACCGATGATGTGAAAGTTTGCTCGAAATTACAAGTACGCAATAATTGCCAGGAGGGAGTAGAAGAGGAATTCCAAAAAGTCCATAATCCACGACTAATCACACGCAGTTTTAATATGATACATCGATGTACGTCCAACGATAATGGCGGCTGCAAGCTGTGCAATTATGAGATTTTATCGGAACTGATAGTACACAGGTATAATGTAAGTAAAGCACAATCCGTGCGAGGAAAGGGAATTATTAGAGAAGATGGCCGCAGCTAATCGGACACACGACTATACGAGCAGAGTGTACTCGTATGCACATCTCTCTTATAAAGTGTTAATCGCTGGAAGTTAAATGCATACATAAGCGTGCGGAGTTGAATGACTTCCTTTCGGAGTTATATTCTATGTAATTTTGCGTTAAAAAATGTTCCAATCAATGCCAGCACTTTGAGCCTAAGTGGCTCGACCATCAACCAAGTCCCGTGACTACCAGAAGTATTTTACCCGGCGGAAAGGTCAGACATGCAGCTTCACTGGCTGCAGCAGCGAAAGCAGAGAGAGAGAGAGAGAGAAATCCGCGTGAAAGGCGCAGTCTTCCGACTTGGAAAAAGGACGGAGAGTACGGTGCTGCGTCAGTAGTACAAAACTGAAACAAGCAGGAGATGTAATGCAATAGTTGTGCGTATGTGCGTGCTGGCAGTGAGAGAGAGAGAGAGAAAGCCCCTATAGCGCATGATTGAGCGGGCAATTCAATTTCGCAAATGGCCAATTGAATTAGCCACAGAGTGTGGCGCATCGTGAAAAACGGCCGAGCCGAGCGCGTGTATGGAATGCACACACGGTTAAGCTACGTGGCGCCGCGTGAAATTGATGAGGCCGCTGCTGCCGTAGCTGCCTCTTTGCAAATAAGTCGATCGAAACTCCTCGCTGAAGAGCGCCGATGTAGTTTCGCCTGAAGATTAATTACCCAAGACCGCGCGATGTCCACTTCGAAATAGAATGGGAACTCGTCGTGGAATGTGGTTTCCAGACCATTTTTGCTTTTCTTGATTATGCTTTAGTTGGTCTTCCATGTAAATGTCGTGATGTGTCAAAGTAGTTACTGACTTTTACAATAAATCAAACAGTTTATTTGTTTCACCTATTACACGTAATGTTGTTCGCACAATAATTATACAACTCTATTAGATAAAGTACATAGGAAGCGACTCGGTATTCTATAATAAATAAGTAGTGAAGCAAATAAAAGAAATATTTTACGCTGATATCGAGTGGCGGAAAATTCTTGAAAATCATTACACATAGAAGGATATCTTAAATTATATGTAGTTTTATGTGGATTAATGAAAAGTTTTTGATCGACAGCATAGAAAAACTCTTATAGTTGATAAACATATAGTATTTTGCAAAGTAAAACTATCATTTCAGAATTTTATTCAGCACATGAGATTTCATTGTATATTCATGAAGTGCTTAAAAAAAATTTAGTTATATTGATAATGGTAATTTGCCAGGCTGTTTTTTTCAGATCATAATAAATAATTTACATGAAAAAACATGAAAAAATTGATATTTTAACGCTTCAATTGATATTTTTAGGCGTAGGATTCAAAAGACATTTATAAAAATAGAAAAACACAGGTTAAATTATTCGTTTTGATCATTCAGTGATGTCATAGCTAGCCCACCAATCCGAATTGAATAAATAATCGAACGCACGCAGTCACAACAGGTGAATGAGAATTATTTATCGAGAGAGGGAGAGAGAGAGAGAGAGAGAGTGAGAGCAAAAATGGCAGCGCGTCTCGCTTAACGTAGAAAACGCCTCAAAGCCGCGTGCCGCGCTAATGACTTTTTTATTCAAAAATGCACAAACTAAATTTAGCGTCGCACGGCAGCCGTAAATTATTTATATTGAAGCAATTAAGATGTCCAAAGTGCTGTTCGACCAGTCGAAATGTCGTTTAATTTGTCACAGTGAATGAAAATTATATGGCCGCGAAAGCTTTATTTGTCGATGTAACACCATGTTATTGCTTCCTGCGAATGTTATTTACTCGGCAATTCAAATAAAATAACGCAATCCCGAGTATATTGAACACGCGAGTACGAAAAAAAAAGTTTGAAATACGGTGATGTCAATCTAATTTTATGGAGCGCGGGGTAATAAGAAGAATCGATAATCGAAAAAAAGGCCGATACACGGGCGTCGAGTCTAAAAATAGCAGCGACAAAACCCGTCCGCGATAGGTGAACATCGGAAATGGTTTTGGAGGAAAAAAAGGAAGGACCATAACAAAGCCAGAGAGCTGCGCGCATTCTGCTGAAACGAGATGAGGTGGCCTTGAATTCTCACGGGATGGGCCTGACGGCGCGGACTTGGAACCGGTGGGAGGGGCTGAACAAAATTCACCGCTTCTATATCTGTATCCTTAATTCTTGACGTTTCCATCATTCACCGCGCGATTCACAACGTAATGATCGGGACTTTACGAATGCACCGATGAGAGCAGACGATCGAAATGCCGTTCCGATGGCTATTCTCGATGAAGCGTCCTCGATACCAAAAACGTCGCACGTCGGCGGGTATTCTTAGAGAGCCGCTAGTTGGAAGCGGATCGAAGCCCGCGGGACCGACAACTCGCGGCGAAGGCGAATTTCGCAAGAGCACGGAGCGGACCAACCGATGATCGAATTATCCGTGGCTCATCTGCCTAGTGCAATCAAGCGCGATAATGGCGCGGCAAAGAGGAAAACGACGCGGCGCGGCGGATACGTTGATGCGCGACAAATGGGACGTAGGAGCGATTCGGGCAACAGAGGCCGAGGCGTCTTATATATCTGTCGCAAGAAAGCGAACGGATGCCGCAATGGCTCTTTCAGCCGTTGATTAGCAATGATTACGCGCGCGCGCGCGCAATCACACGTCTTCATCTGGCCGCGCGGGCATTTCCCGCGCGTCCTTGCTAAGGCTGCGGCGCCGCGGCTGCAGCGGGGAGAGGAGCCCGGCTTTTACGAGCGCCACTCGCGCTTGATGATGAGCGGCTGAAACGCGCGCAATCGTTTATTACCGGCGTATAGCCAATTTTTTGGATTCATTTCCGCCCGTCTATCTCGCGCTCGGCTCGCCATTTTTCCGCGCGCCGCGCGCCGCGCGCGCGGCTTTCAAGGCGATTTCATTGATAATTGAAGCGAATTAATGCGCGCGCCGCGGAATTGCCCCTAGCCAGGCTATCAAATTGTCCCTTTTTTTTCTCATCCTCCGGCGGCGCAACGCGCAACGCGCAACGCGCTCGCGCGCTATTATTTGAGCTTCGCTTCGTTCGTTTTGCAAGTTGCTCCTCCGCGCGGATAATGCGCTTTCCAGTTATTGTGTTTCACGCGGTGAGCCCGACTGCGCTCCCGCTTCTCCTCCTCGTTCAAGTGCGATTAGTTCCCATCGATTTCATTACGAAAATCGCAATTATTTCCCTCCTCGCCACTGGTCGGCCGAGCGAACGAGGGACAACGTGCATAGCCGGTCATAGCTGTCAGCTGGGCGCCGCTATCAGCACGCGATCAAATCTCGAGGAGGCCCCGAAAAAAAAATCTCGTTCTCCCGCGTGTCTATTAGCGACGCTACGCGATGCAGGTTCTCTCCGGAACTCGCTCGCGATTCCAGATTTCCTCGACTTCCTCCAAGTGACTCAGTCGCGCGAACGCCTTCGTCCAAACGATCTCCCCCTCGTCCGCTGCGCGATTCCCTCCTCGAGCAGTGACGTCAGCTTGCCTTCCTTTTATACAAGAGACGCGGGGTAACAAGCGTACTTTGGAATCGAGAAACCGGGAACGAGCAACTTCTTTTGATCGAGGAGGGCCTTTCTTTTTTGAGCTCTTTGTACTACCGGCCAAGTTAACAGGCGCGCTTGAATGTGTAATTTCGATCTGACGCGGGAAAGAAGGGTTATTACGTTATTCCAAATTAAGCTTTTTAAAATAGGAAGTGTATACGAAAAATAGCAGCGCGCCGAGACAAGTTTTGAGCGACGTGTCCAGTAATTATTAAAGATATCCAATTTTTCTCAAGACTCGTTTCCAATCAAGATTTAAGTTTGCACAATCGTTTATTATGATATCTAAAGTTGCGCATAGATGTCACTTGCGCGGAAATATAGCTGCACTCACTCACTCACTTATTCGCATTTAACTTATTTTCTTTATATATATACCAACGTCCAAGATGCACTGGTTATACTTTGATTTATTTCATAGAATGCAATTCAGTTTATTATCCGATAATATTATTATGTATAAAAGAACTTAAGAAAGTTAATTTAGTTATATTAAACTGTTTCGTGAAATCCTTTCTTAATTCTACTTAATGAACGTAATCGCGTGAAATAAACGAACACGTAAGCTTTATTAAATAGGCTGCGATTTGCTTTATAGTGAAGATTATTTGCGCAAGACTTAATTGTTACCCGCAATAAAAGCTGTGACTGTATCGGCACCGTGCTCACTATTTAATTACTTTCTCGGTACTTTTTTATCTCGCAGATGTGTCCAGTGGCGAGTGTGACTTTTATCGATGATCTGTGGAAAAGAAGAGAACCTTCGGCGCGCTCGCCTTCTGAACAGACGCATCGACGAGCGATCGGGCAATTATACAGGCACGCAACTGAAACTATACGATACGGAGAAAGCTTCCAAACCATAACAGTAACATGTTATTGCACAATTCTATGCTCGCAACTGTGCTTAGCGCCTCGATATCAATAACGTCCGTTTCTTTTGGAAAATGATACTTCAGCGATTTCAGGACAGATGGCTTAAAACGCTCGCGTGTCAGCGTGACGAGCGAATGATGTGCTTGCTTATATGTGCTTTGTCTTTCAATGCACGGATCTCATGTAACTCGGATTATCTACGATGCACTGGAACGTCAGTTCGACAGATCGCTCTTTTTCTTTTTTTTTTCTCGTCGGACTTTATTTATTTTCACACGGCATTCTCTTCATTGATTGCTTTCATTTCAACTGCATTCGGAATACTATGTCGCATAAGCTGAACGGGACGAGACTAACGCGAATCGAACTAGATGGCGTTTTGATACGACCTTCACGAAGCATCCTGCAACTGATAATGAAATCTGTGCGCTATGTAGATCTCATCGACGGTGAGTACAAATGCATTCGTTGAAAATTGATACAAAAGATGGACGTTATTCTTTCTTTGCTTAGGAGTCCTTTGTGGTAATAGGGGAACTCTGATTGAATTTTGTTCATCATCCAAACAGATCTCGCGTTAAAACTCAACAATATTAGCACTTAATGTGGCTTAATGATAATAAAAAAAAAGAAGGAAACACGTATGACGAGTTGTCGAATATCGAACAAGGATTGGTATTTCGTAATCGAAAAACACGACTATCAAGAGCAAAGGGAGATGCAACAGTGGAAATAGATCGAGATTAGACTGCTCGTAGTTCCTCGAGTCAATAATCACTCGAAGTGGTCGCGAGCGGCGCGCAGGAGTATTGCAATGAGCCCAGTTTGCAAGGATGCAGCGCTCGGGCAGATTGCGCCGCTCGCGCAGCATATAATGCAAACAAGCCTGCTCGCTATGCGAATATCGGGCTACTTTTCTCTATCTACTTTACCTCGCGCGCCTTCCGCGCTCTCGTTAAAGACGAACCGCTATTGCGCGACACGCGTCGACAAATAAATTGTAAATACGTACATGGATCCCGAAAGAATAACAAGTTGCAAAGGAAAAGCTGCATTGGAATACATTGCGAATGCTAAGCGCTTTCCCGAGCGTTTCTTACATTGCCGTGCACGTAACTTTATAGAGTCGTAGACCGTTTCACTCGAGACAAACAACGTTTGCCAATTCAGCAATGAGCAATGGAAATCAATTTTTCCCATGCTGCACAATCAATTACAACCGTTTAAACGTTGCTGTTTTTCGATCGCCATCGTCTATAACTTTCGTAATCTCTGTTACGGAGGCTGCACCACGTGATAGATCGCCCACGCATCCGTCGCCTCTTCACCTTCTTACGTGCGAAAGAAAACACATCGATCAGCCGAGCCTATCCGCGACGAGTAAAGCCTAGTGCGCGTGTCGTGGGAAAATAAAAAAAGTAAAGGAACTTCTGCGGAACAACTCATCGATCGTCCGCGAGTGCTGCTCGCAAGGGCAATCGATGCCCTTCGTCGTCGATGGCGTCGCGATTAGATTATCGAATCTGGCGCGCGAATGACGGATTAACGGCGGCCGCGCTTTGGCGCGCGATAGAGCGAAAGGGAAAAAAAAGAAGCAGACGAGACGCGGCGGAGGCGAGGGACGCAAAATCGAAGCTCCGAATCGGCCGAAACGAGCGTACAACTTTACGAATTATGCGGACGACAATCGGATGGACCGATCGGCGCGTCTCCGCTCGCGCGTGGGAAACGAGATTAGACGCGCCGATGGCTGCAGCCTGTGCATCTATCTCGTTGCTCGCTTGTACGCGCGATCTTCTTCTTTTCGCCTACCTTCGAATGCGCGGAATCGTTACTCGGCAATGATTCACGCGAGAGGAGTGGCGAAAAAAAAAAAACTCAATTTGTCGCTTACTGTTGTTTTCTCCATTGTTTCGCGTCTGATCAGCGTATATAAACATCGGTATCCTTGCAATAGCATCGAGCTTCCCCTCGGACGATCGCGAGCCGATCGCAAACTTTTGCTGTTTATTAGAGAGACGCGCTGTTCTCGAGCAGCAGCAAATTAATAGGCAAGCCCAGCCGAGATAATACAGAGCGAGGAAGGTAGCAATGAAGTTGAAAGACGGGCGGGTCATAAAGGAAAGCGTCGGTGTCGGGCCTCCAACGCGATAGTCGCGGTCGGCGCGCGTGGGCGCAAGCTCTCCGCGGCGAGCAGCTGCGCGCGCCCCGAAGGGCCGGCCGCCATTGGCCTGGATCGAGACGGACAAATGGATCGAGACGCCGCGAGTGAGAAGTTGCCGCTATTATTGATGGGTCTCGCGTGGTGCTATTAACATCGCCAAAGTTATTACCGGCTGACGGATGCGCGCGCGTAAATCACGGCCCCCCTCGACCTCTTATCACTCGGATCTCCACATTTTACTCCCGCGGATTTCATTAGCCGCGATATTTTAAACAATCAATTGCGAATCCGGTGCTTTAGCCACTGGCATAAATCAACCGGAGGCACTTTCGCGCGTGTTTATTAATCGACCGACTGCCATTGCAGAAGAAGCGAAGGGAAGAAGGCGCTCTTTCAAACTTCCGAGGCGATTCCCGAAATTCCGTCTCAAGGCCAATCCGCTCGATGCGGAAGTAAGCGGCTGCGATCTTGAAGATACGCAGATACGCACCTCGGCGGCAATGACGCTCGAAAAGGAGAGGAGGAGGCTCGTTTGGCTGGTCGCATTGTACTCGGGCTGATTCAATTCCAGGCGAGACGCGGAAACAAAAAAAGGAAAGCGGACAAAGAAGAGTCTGCGAGCCAATTGACGAAGGGGAGAAGAAGAAGAAGCAGAAGGAAAGGAAAAATTGGCCAAACGAGGAGCGCAGATGCCGTATGTCAAATCGGTAATTGTGTCGGCGCGCGGCGCATTTATTTATTAGCGGGGATCATAAAGCGGAGCCGCGGCGCGGAGGTAATTAGGCTGCGGCGAGCGGCCGTCCGTCGCGTCGCAGCGAGGTTTTGAAGAAAAAGCGCAGAGGCGCATCTGTATAGGAGCCGAGCGCACTCGTCATGCTTATCCAATGCTGCGGCGCGGCGGCCTCGCTCCTTATGGCAACCGGCCGCTCTCCCGCGACTCGACCTATCCCTCGCGCTAGTCCTTATAGCCGATTACCGTTGTTAATCGGGCTTTCCGAGTAATCGCCTCCACTCGGCCGCGTCCCGCCAATAAAGGTCCGCGCTGCTCCTAAAAAGCCGACGGGAAAATTCTCTCTGATGTTCGCTGCCTCGCCATTCGTTTTTTGACCGACCAACCCCTCGTTAAAGCGCGGCCTAATGCATTCCTAACTGTAGATCTGCCTGCGCACTTTTGGTCGGCCGATGGCGCGCGCGCGCGCGCGCACACGTCAAACCCAATCCTTTATTGATTCTGCTCCGCTTCGCGGCATTTGCTTCCAGTCTTCATTCGATTTGCAGATTCCAGCGTATCTCGACAAATCTGCGCGCGCGTCTCGTTTCTATTCCAATCGCATTTTCCCAACCTCGTTCGCTGCTCGAAGCAGCTTTACCAATCCTGCAAAACTTGAGCCTTCGATTGATCGCTCCAATTAACCAGCTATTCACATTTTCTCGCAAGCGAATGCTCTGCCTATATCTCCAAATAGGCGCACTCTCGTACTTTACGAATAAGAGAACAGCATCAATATTCATCAGCACTCTCAAGACGTTTATTCGCTTATCGATAGTCAATTCGTTTACCGACTAGTATACCTACTACAGTTCAACTACGTTAAATACTCATTGACCAATATGAGCTTGAGAATATAAAATCTTTGGCGTTATTGCTGTATAAAGTTGGTCGTCGCCTCAACCGGTTACAGAATGGAATTCCAAGATGATGAAAAACAATAACTGCTAAATTAATAACTTCTTTGAAATAAATTACTTTTTCTGCGGTCTGCCGCTGAATGTTGCCATTGCGCATATCCCGTATTTTTTCCCCTTTTTGCCAGCGCAATGTAGTGTATATACAGCTGTAATGCAGATGCTACTTACTTTTAATGAGTGAATCTTAATAGAGCACTGCAAGCACAGGTGTTGAACGTCAGTAGAAAACGCTCTTACGAAGCTGCAGTAACATTCGAAAGCATTTTTATAAGTGCGCTGACGTTACTTTTTACAATAAAGGAAACCGAGAAGAATAATCTGCTGCGGCGTTGGTTCCAGCCGGACTTGAGCCATTGCCGTCAATCGAAGATCCAGTGAACTTGCTTACGTCAATTCTATTGAAACTTCATTATCGAACTAAAGGTTAGGGGTAGACGACTTTTAGCCAAGTTTACGTTATGAATTCATTTGCGATTGCCATCGGAAGCATCTAGTCCTTCAATTTTATGATCCAATCGTAATTTCTATTATTTCGTTTCGTTTCAATGTACGTGTCAGAAATACGCCACCTGTACTTCGTTTCACGTATACGCTTCGTCGCGTTCACTTACAGCCTGATTCTAAAAGCATCTTACGAAAATTATAGCTGTCGGCCGTGAGATAAACGAGCCATGGCAAGTGCTATTGACTTTATCAAAGCTAATAATTTTTTTTTCCAATCTGCGATAAAAAAAAAACACCTAAACCTCGCATCGACTGTAAACTAAGAAAAAATCTCGACCCTCACGGACGACGAAAGATAGCTTGGTACTCTCATCGACAGAGCGCATTGATGCAGTAGTAGCTCGTCTCTTGACACGCGCGCGAAACCCCATTAATAATCTTGACGCTCGTTCGTCGATAAATCACGCAGTTGCGCGCGTTTGCGAAACGGAATAAAAGTCGCAATTAGCAGGTGTAATACTCGGCTCGCGCGACACACGCGCACGCACGTAGCTCTATAACGGCACGGCTACTGAGTGCCACAGCCGATCGTATACTTTTCACCTAGCATTTCGTGCCGATGTACGGTCGCTTCGAGATGTAGACGCGAGAGACAAAAGAACATTGATTTCAGCAAAGCAGCGGGATCCGGAAGAGGTTGTATCGTCATTCGAATTACTTGCAATTTGGCGATAGACCCATCCAAAACCATGTGATTTGTCGTTGTTGCGCGTAGCGTGCTCTGAACATTCGCAATTCCAACGACGGAACGAGCGAAGAAACGTGAATCGAAAATGACGAAGCTACAAACAATTGGAAGTAGAGCCAGATCGCACAGCGCGAAAATTAGGCTGTGACATCACGAGACGACCCACGCGCGTAATTCGCCCGGCGCGCTCCTACGGATACGCTGCTCCTCTCGGGACCGCGACCTCGTTTGCCACGCGCCGCCTGAGCTACTTTTCGTATTTTCGGCTTCCGCGGGAAGACGAGTTGGCGTACGCGCGCGCGGCGAGAGATCCGCGCGAGGAACGGATTTGCGCCTTTTACACAGCTATACGCTCGCGGATATCTGAACGACACGCATGCGCCCGGAAGCCAGCAATCAAGCGAACGGTTCTAAATCATCGTCTCGAATGCCATTAGTATGAAATTCGGCCGGTCGTGCGATGGGATACGTGCGAAATACTCGTTCACAGGTATAGACGCGTGCGTGTGTGCCCGGAGAGGTCATCGGCCCCCCGAGACCGCGCGACGCCTGGCGCGCGCGATTAACATGAGAAATGAAGCGGTAAGCGCGAATTCCGAAAAGGAAAAGCGACGAGTGCCAAGCCGCGCGGTCGATCGCTCATTGCCTCGTCGCGCGCGCGCGCGCTCAATTAAGTCATAAAGCGGCGAGCGCGCCTATATAAACAAGCTATTCCGCGAGAAACTGCGCGCTGCATCTCTCGGCGACGGCTCGCGGACGTCGACGGAGTCGCGCGCAAGATACTCGAGGGCAGTGCACACCGCGCGCTACCCGTCGCCTAATTTATACACGCGTATACGTGGCGCGGACACGCGCGGACGCTGATTGGCCGGCGAGTCCCTCTGCCTCGCCGGATGATTTATGAAGAGATGCTAATAAGTGACGAGCGCGCGCGTCGAAAGATCGCCGAGTCACCGCGCGGACGAGCCGTGCCCGCAGACGCGCAACGCACCGAGTCATTTTCGCGAAAGCGCGGACATCCCCTTCGCGCGCGCCTTCGATCGACGGCCAAACGGACAGCGGGCAGCGCGCGAGCTTGTTGCGTTCGCGATTTACAGCTTTCGCCGTGATTGATAGATTTACGAACAGATGCCTTCGGCCAAAGGCGATTGTGCAATGGACGTGTCGCCTTTTACTTTCAATTTCATTACGATTATACGAATACTTTTACTTCGTATGTTCTCATTTGATTGATTGCATCGCGTTGGCATTGTTCATTTTATATAATTTACACTCTCCATTCGAGTGTGAATGTTAAATAAATATAGCCAACACGTCGATTCAAACGCGACTTGGCTTATTCCATGATTCGTTTTCATTGCTTTATGTCACATTTCTTTTGTACGCAAAAAATATTTAGATTCAACTTCCTTCTTCTTGAATTCGGTAAAAGCACCAATGGCAAATGTCAGATATTTCTAATTAAAACCTTTTATTGTACATTGAATTTCATTTATTCAAAATAACAAGAACGAATTAGGAACCGAAAGAGGCGATTCTGTAACTTTCGGCTATATAATAAAAATATTTATCAAATAGTACTGTCAAATCCTAATATTTAAACACACGATATGGCCGCACTGCAAGAGATTTATGTATATTTTACTTTACTATATTTTGATCGATTTTTTGGTGATGTAAGTAGTAAGATCTATACATTTTCACGTCAATTCTTACTACTCCTCAGTCGAACAAAATCGTATAATTAAATTCCTTGTATACTTAGAAAATTAACCATATTATCACTCTCAATCATATTGAATCTTGTGAAATTACAGAGCAAAAAAATAAGAGGGTGACAAAAATTATCTCCACTCAGTTTATTTTTGACAAACCAACTAAACGTTTTTATTCATAGTACTTGGGTATTTGGGTGTCACTTTCTTATTTCTTTGCTCTATAATTTCGTTGTATACTTTAAAAGCAAGCCCTCTTCATTTGCAATTTTTAATTTTAGATACAAACGCACGGTAGCGTGTAGTCGAGAAATCTCGTGTCTAGAATGTGAATTATAATATCTTAAATGTTAAATCAGGATTATATTTGTCTCGACATCAATCGTGAATGTTTAACAATTGCTAAATGATTTTTATTACGTTTGTACAGCGTGCAACAAAGTAATGTTGCTTATTCGTAATAAGGATCTATACGATATTCAATATATTCAAGGCATGGAATTGAATGGGTTTCAAGAAATGAGATTCAAAACTAATTTGGAACAAAAGTAAAAATGAGAGAACGCCAATACTTCATCTTTTTTTTTGTTGAAACAAACTTTTTTTTCCGCAAGGAATTCGTAAAATAAAAAGTGAACCTGGGAAGTCGACATTAGCACGCGGAGACTTCAACGGCCGGGCGTCCGCGCAAGCAAGTCGCCAGTGGTGGCACGCGTCAAGGGCACGCGGGCAATTATTCTTGGCGGGCGCGACATGTACCGGGCGATTGCAGTATATTCCTATTCCCTGGACGATTATAAGATCGCGCACGAAATGGGCGCCTTGGATACCCGGGGAACGCGCGCAAGCAACTGGAATGGCATACAAGCGCATCAGTTGAAATTCTTTCAGCCGTGCGTGATTTCTTCTTTTTTCTCCTCTATTGGATCGAGGAAGTCGGCTTCTTACGTCGAGCCAATTGACGCTTAAGATGTTTCTATTTCCGCGATTTGTGTGGCGACTCGTCATTATAGGCGTCATCTGACTTTTTCGTTAAATACTGTTAAATACTAATAAATTCTGCATACACCTTTCATTAGTAAACAAATTCTTAAGCTTTGATCAATCGGCATTGTATGCAGAAACAATCGCTAGATGGACGATTAGTCGGAACAAACAAGTGAAAAAATTTGTCATCAAGCTTTTGCTTTCGTATACCAATCTGTGCTAGTCGATGTCATTCGAAATCATTAGCATAGGATTAAGTATATCTGAAAAAATATATGGAGACGTTTGGCCGGTTAATTTATTGATCTCATCGGGCCTACAATCATAATCATTAATTAATATGTATGTTCACTCTCACATATATCTAGATCCAATATGCTCAGTAAATCAACTGACGATACGAGGTTGCCATAGACTGAATTGGACTTATCTGATTACTATAGATGAATGTTATGTAAATGTACATGTTGTACTAAATATAAACTACTTTGATTTTCTTTTTCAACGATTACTATTCAAAGATAATACAATAATGGTATTCATCCACATGGCATTAACCACGTGACCCAAATGTTGGAAACAAGCAAAAAAGGCTAAGTAAGATGAAATAACACGAAATCGTGTAGTCTGAGCATGACGCACGAGGTAGCCACGTTGTTCGTTTTCCAACGCTTCGCTATTATCTGCGAAGTGCTAACATGCAGCGGAGAAGAAAAATAAGGAATGCCGGCGAGAGTTGCGCGCGGCAGGGTATGCGCGCCACTGGGCGCGCAATAGGCGCTGGTAATTTTGCTTATTTATTAGCTTGGCGCATTGTGGCGCACAGCAGCAGCAGCAGCAGCAGCGTATAAATCTCGCGTTTGGTGGCTCTCGACGCGCGAGCAAGCCGAGCCCGCGGCGAGCGGCGTACGGGCCGACTTTTTGCCGCAGAACGAGGGAGGCAGAGGCGCCTTGGCGGCGTCGGAGACGCGAGGGTGACACGCGAGACCGCGCGGGAAGGTCGCCCGCTATCGCGGGTCCTTGCTCTCTCTCTCTCTCTCTCTTTCTCGCCGGCGCTCACTCCCTCGTATAACGAGGCTCGTGGCTCGAAGGCGAGATGCACGTCTTACTTTGGTGCCCTGCTCCCTTCGAGCGCCCTCATGGCTTATTCTCGATCCCGTGGACTCGACGGCCGAATCATTTACACTTGTCTGCCAAACGAAATCGATGCCGGACGACCGGTTTGGGATAACTGCTCGCGAATATTAATGCGTTTGTGAATTAATTCCTTTTCAATTATCATTACAGATCGCCAATTATATTCATTTGCATAATCCATCAAATATAGCGTATTGTTAATGTGTTCCTAACGGGAGTACGCTTCTGGTATGATGTGACTATGTGGAATGAAATTTTCAGAGTAGGACAGATATATTAAATTGGTGTTTTGATCTTTTATCTTCAAATCCGATTCTCAAATAATCTAACTTCTCGTAAATTTGATAAAATTGCTCATCAAACGAGTTTTCTATATAATAAAAATAAAAATAAAAAATGTCATGCGATAGAAATAAAATTGTACGCGTGCGCGCGCGAACGAAGCGTTTATATTGCCACACATCGGTGTGGACACTGAAATTATTTCTTGGCAAAATATTCTCAGTATTTCGGTAAATAAGAGAGAGTGTGTCACGCGATGAGAGGGACCGTGTAATTTATATATACAACGCAAGATTCTCATGGGCTTGCGGGTGCTTAGAAGTCGCAAGGACTAATGCCGCGCGAGGCTGGTCGTGTTTTGTGCGTCACGCGCGTGCGACACGTAAATTGCTCGTGAAAAAACAAAACGAGAGTTGAAATTACGAAGCCGCTGTACATAGAGAATCAGTTTTATACGCTGCGTTAAAATAGAGTTGTACTGTAGGAAGCATCTAACGAATCTTACGTTTCCCAACGTTTTCTAAAAATTGCGATTAAGTGAGATTTGCATTTGAAGATCGACGCAGAAAAAGTACAATGAATGCTTACTTTATTCCTACTGCTTATCGGTAATTAATGATCTACATAAAGACAGGGCTACACGCTCGATTTATTTTGAATGGGACTTTTTTGCATCGAGATGCTCAAATATCGTCAATGTTACTCCACGTAAGTATAATCTACGATTCAACAAGTTAACCGTCTTTTTTCAGACAATGGAATCAACACTAGAGGGATAAAAGTACGGCAAGGTCCACAAACAAATGAGTGAAAGTACGCCGTTTAAATAGTTTATGCAAAAATGAAGTTCAGAAAATATTGTTTGATGATGCAACAGGTGATTGTCCCTTAGTTTGGTATATTCTATTTCTACCTAATGTATAACTGAAAGTGCAGATAACAGATAAAACGTTCCGCGAAGATGATTCGTCGCAATGCTACCTTGATAAGTTTTTCCTACCTGCCTTCGTGCTTTTCCAATCCGGATCTCTTTGGCCACAAGTTGCTTAGCCAGATGCAAAAGCCACCACCGGAAATTCCCGATGCGATGCCGAACCGGCAGTCCATCTTTCAAGCTGGGCACAATTTTTCTTGTGTTTTTCTCATCTTCAACGCGTTTCTACGCGAATGATCCATAAATTTACTTAGTTTTATGGTAAGTTGTAACGAGTCACGCGGTTCGAAAGGGATCATCGCCCTGAGAAACTCCAGCGACTCTCAGGACTCCTGTGAGTCATTAAAATCGCATGCAGTTCCAAGGGATAGCACGTCGATAATGATGGCTTGCGCGCACAGTTGTGTAAGCGACCGAGAGAGAAAATTTCATTCGGCGATAATAAATCGCGGCTTGCGCGCTGAATCAGATCTCATTTACAGAAATTTATGATTCCGCAGGTATAACGGTTCCGCCGTCGCGTTGGCGTCGTTAATTTATCTTCATTAAGTCGCATGACAGGCTTTTGTTTGTTCCCTCTTTGCTGGCTTTTTAATTATTGCTTTCGAAGAATGCCGCCGATGCTCGGAGAATTATGATAAATCAGTGGGTTTACACGCGCCAGTCAATATTTACGTATCGCTGCCTATCTGTTTCTGTATCTCATCCGAAGAAATACGCTATCCGATTCATCCTCTCGTCTCGATAAAAGCAGAGGCAACATTTACGTAAACAGCGCGTGTGCATCTTCGCTAAAAATAAAGACTCATTCATCGGACGCGTCATTCCAGTCCATTACCGCAGCGCTAAAGTCAACATCATTCGCGGACTCTCGATGGTTTCCGGCACAGCGGTTCAACGGTCTTTCCTTTGTCGACAAGTTTTCGCGACGTAGGTAGGTCCTCCGCGTGATCCTCTGCATCGGCGCCCGCGGTAACCAGCGAGCAGACGCGCGAGCCACGTCGAGCGTGCGAATAAAAAGAACTGAAACTGGAGGGAGGATCACGCGAGAATCCATTGTTGGCTCGAGTGCATCGATCGCAGCCCGGAATAATCGATGCATGTTGTAGCCTAATGACGGAGGGCTCGCCAACGTCTTTTACTTTTTTCCTTTTTTTTTTCTTTCACTTGCCAAGAACGCTTTTAAAGCTTCGGTTTAAATTGGACTCGGTTGAAAAATGATCAAGTGCATCGCGGCCAACCTGTTTGGCCCGTGTTTTCAACTGCTTGCACGTGTACACGTGCGCGCTTCTTCGACGCACGATGCATGATAAAATGAACGATGGAGTTGTTTCGTTTTGACTGCAATTTAATATCGGCGAAGATTATGATGCTTGAGATGTTAGTTAATCAAGATTAACATCGCCTCCAAGGGTCGTTGAGAGAGAGAGAGAGAAAATCAAAAAGCTTGTATAATTTTAAGTGAATATAATTACTTATTACCTCGTTACTTTTAGTCCTGAACTTGTGTTTTCGTCAGATAATAAATTCGTTTGCTCTTAAATTTAAATCACGCGAGATTGCATCTAAACAGCGACCAAATTATTTTTGGCGATTTTGAGCTCGTACTAAAGCGAAATACCACGAGGTTTCGTTACAATTAACTTTATTTATTTCTCCAATAAAGCTTTTTCGGCAAAAAAAAACAATTTTTTTTATAGAGCAACGATCTTTCGGCAGTTTTATCAACGAGCGGATTAATTTAATAAAAGTATTCGTTTCACAAGTAGTTTTCTTCGTTTCATCGAATTTTCACGTCTGGATTATGATACTTCGTGCTCCGTAATTGAAGCCAAAATATTCATCGGATTAATTCGAAATGGCAAAAAGCTTCGGAGAAAATGATAAAGCTTATGCATTAAGTTTGAAATGCGTGAGATATAAGAGGAATGATGCAGCGAATCGAGGAGCGATTCTTGAAATGTACGGCTATCAGATCTGCGTGGAGGATGAGTTTTGAACAGTCGTGGCCGTCTGGTGGCTCTGGCCCGAAAATGGTCTCCAAAGAATATGAGGTTTTATTCGTTAAACGCGAACGCACATTGAACGTTGAAGGTAGGTGGACACTGTTTTCGCGTAGAAAACAATGGAAGTATTACGCAAGCCACTTGTATCGAAGAAAGAGAAAAAAAGGTCGCGCGATAAACGTAGAGTTTTGATCCGTGGCGCTATCTGTGAAGCGCATCATCGAATAAGCGTCGAAAGTCTAGACGGAGAGTGCAGATAAGACGCAGTGGCAATTTGACTGGAAGAGGCGCTTAGTCCTGAACTGGCGATAGCTATAATAATGGCGTAGGAACAAGTCGGTGGCTGATATTCCGACGCGTTCGGATTGCTTGTCGCGCGTATCCCGTTAGCAAGACAAAACACGGACAAAGGACGTAATAGCGATCGTAAAAGCTCGCTGGGTGGGCCAATGAAGGGCTGAGCACGCGATACCGATCGGCGACTACTTACTTTACGACGGGGGAAAACGAGAGCCAGACGGGCAGAGCGAGCTTCCCTGATGGGGCGCACCGTGATCTACGTCGATGCAACGTTCCGCAGCGAAAATCATGAGAGCGAGCTTGTACATAAGCTGCAGGCACCATCGTAAAAACGTCCTAGTTGGTGCTTAGTCGGTTATTAGGTTTGGATGCTCGCTCAGGCATGGCGCAAACGCTTCGATCTTTCAGATACGTACTCTTAGCTCAAAATACACATACGTATTATGCTCTCGTGTGTGTTTCCTGAGTCTATTCTGCAGCTGCATTCCTTTTCCACTGCAATTTCATACAATCTGAATACTCGAATCATCTAAATGCTTTCCTCGTGCCACCCACGTACTAACGAAGAAAGCAACGAGGAAGAAGCTAAGAAGCTGGGGGTATTTTCATATTATAGAACCGTGGCTTACCGGCATCACCGGCATCAAATAAAACTCGGTAAATAACTACCAAAAGGTAAGTTAAAACCGTTGGAAGTACTGGTAATTTGAGCATCTTAATCGTTTCACTCGAGCTCCACTAAATGGATTTAACGGATTTCATTTCTCCAAATAATTGACAAATCTAGCCAATTGTCATCGTTTTATCCGTTTAAGCAATGGCTTATTTTAAATCTCGCTCAACAGTCTATAATAAGAGACCAGTACCATTATTACCAAGCAGTTCTCTTAATAGCGCGCGTTTTAATAAAACACTACAGAAATTCGTTCGAGCTCTCGTCGCTCTAACCAAATTCAAATGCGAGAGATACGCGACGTTAATCGCAAAGTCACCGGCAATCAGAGTATTTTCGTAACATTAAATGTTCTCACATCGCGGCATCGTATACCATGCGAGTGTACTTGGGATCAAGGACTAAATCGCAAGCAGCGCTTGCAGCCACTTTAATTAACCGCGGACATAATCCTCCGTAAATGCTTCGAGAAGAAACGAGCATTTTTACGAGCAGCTTGCGTGTCTCGCGTTACACTCGTGTAATAATGACGCGTATTTACATACGATCTGAAAGATCAAGAAGCTCGAGCGACATCCATTAAGCCTATTAAAAGAAATCTAGTAATTCCTAAATTATGTGCCAGATGCTATAGTGTCACGTCGAATGATGTTGATTTAGCTCTCGCGATTATTAGCCGATTTAAAACGTTCGAACGCTTCGAGAAATCTAAAAAAGCCGAACTAGCTATAAAAGTTTGCTTCACGAGAAAGAACATTAATTAGTGATCTTCTGATAAGTTATTCTTTTTACATTTTTCACGTCACGCATACGAACATTTTATCAAACATTCTATCAAACTGATAAACAGCATTACGTAGTATTCTGCTGGAAACACTAAAACTCGACATAGCCATAAAATAATATAAATTTTCAAGGAAACAAGTTTAAGTTTCATCACGATTATGAATAATATTATCCTAGAAAATCAATGTCGAGTAGCATTAGCCAACAACGAGAGGCTATTTAATAATACAGAAAAGATATTTTTAAAATATGACTTGGGCATATTTTCACGCCTTACTCGACAAATATTCACAGATAAAGGCAAACTCTGTAGTTCATTGCAATACTTTCCTTGAGCTTGTTTTAACGTAAGTATCGTCGCACTTTCATCCAACGTAACCGTTCAATCGGACGCAATTGTGAAATGACCATATCCATAGCTGTGTTGGTTTATACTTGGGTCGATAAAACAGCCAGCTAAAAGCTCAATATGCATATCAGCCAAACTCAGGAGAACAAATGGAATTCCTTTGGAAAAGCAGGCAAGATATTCTGGTCTCGTGCATCGGCGTCTCGGCTTGTCAGCGCTTCAGGGGTGTCAATCGACGGATTCGAATGAGCGAGCAATTTAAATGAGCGCGTTAGGGCCGCTGCCAATAGCACGGCATTGACTTTATACTCAGGTAACAAAGTTCGCCGAGTGCTTTCGTGCTTGAGTTGTAATTACTTTCACTCGTTCTTTTGCACGCTTTTGTGCTCAAAGTAGCTCAATTGAAAAATACTTCTCGCTCCTCGTCGCTCAGTAATTGAAACATTTAACGAGCTTTCAAATTACTCGAACAGTTTTGCGTTATCCATAATAGACGCAAGATTTTTTTACTTGGCTCTGTATATCTTGAAGTTCCCATTAAAGTAAGCTGCGTGTTAATGAATATTTTACATGCAAGCGGTAGGTAAAGAACTTGTACTTACTTGGCAGCTAACGGGGATAATGTGCCAGCGTAACCCTTCATTTGTCAGTATGAAATGTAAAGAAAATACTCGAAAGTCAAAAAGAAGGTGCTCGCCGTGGAATGTTCCGGCCGGCGTGCAATCATCGATTCTTCTCATTGAGAAAATTCAAGAGCATTATTCAAATCGGTTCTCGGAATCTCGAATAATTGATAATTTTAACAGTAAATTCTCACGAGAGCAGCGCGAATCGCAATGAAAATGAAGAGCATTTGGAAGGCTCGGATAATTAGCCGGGGAAGAGTTGCATAATACTCGCGCGTACTCGTAGGCACGCATATCTCCCCCTTGGCCGTGAAAATGAGCGACGGGCATGAGAAAAGCTCGGCGGAATCAATCACAATCGCGCGCTGTTATTAAGATACACATCAACCGGCGCGCCGCGCGAGCCCGTGCACAGTTATTCGACTTATCTCGCTTTGGACTTTGGAATCGCCCCCCCCCTCCCCCTGCTCGGCATTTTTCCCGACTAAAAACCACGGACACGCGCGCTTCAATCATTCTTGTGGTGCCCGAGCGATTCGTCGCGGTCTCGTTCCTTCGCGGCACTTCTGGCGCCACGTATGTGCACACGCACACAGCACACACGGGCGCGAGCGAGAAAGAGAACTGGCGGATATTTACGAGGTGCGCCTCCTAAGGCACGCGCACGCGCACCGGCATATCCCATTGCTGGTCTGTCGTGCTTTATGCATCTCATTTTCCACCAGACAAAACACAATTAGGCTTTCATGGCCTCATTAATGCTGGGCGCGAACTTTGCCCGTAAAACTTAACGGCCGCACATTTTTCCTTCTCCGTCGCACGAATTAATGCCCGTGTGTTTACATTTTGACTTTTCATTTATATGCTCTCTCCCTCCCTCTCCTCTCTCGCTCTCTAGCTGCCGTAGCAATTAATATTACCGCCCGGACGATTATACCTGCGGACTAATTGCGTCCTTATTGCGTCCTTATTGCGTTCTTATTGCGTTCAGGAAATAATAATTACGAATGCAAAGGTAACGTGGCTGATTGCTCGAAATATTCGCGTAGACCTGCGAATAAATGAATGTCAAGTATCGGCTCTTTCAATAAGCTTCACGAAACCCGTTTGCATATCAGTAGTTTTACAGTTAATTAAAAGCCAGCCGAGTTAAAATTGATAACATAGCCATCGGCGCGTGGATAATAGTCAGATATGCAGCGAGAATAATCGCTATAGAAAGCAGAAAAGGTGGTTAGGATGTTAAGATCTAAGCACAAGTACCGTAATAGAGTCCCAAGGTGTAAGCCGTAAAGCTGCTTGGGAGTGCTGCGCTTGCCAAGGGAGCATAAGCGCGGCTAAAAAGTAAAACTGCCTCTTATCGTGCGAGTACCCAATTGAATCCTACGGAGCGGCTTGCGCGCGTGCTCGCGCGCCCTTTTTTTTCTCAGCCGCGCGCCGCGCGCCAGTTTGAATTTACATCGCCGGGCAATTATCTGGGATTTTTCTTTCGGCGCGAGTGCAACGCTGCCCGTTGCCGACCGCGCACTCGGCGTACCGGTCACGCGAATCAGTCGCGCGAGCGACGAGAAGAAAGGAGGCGAGCGCGCAATTAACGCCACGGCCTCCTCGCGCGCGAAAATCTCGCGGCACGTCACCTTCGTGAAGTCGCGCTAGCTCTAATGGGCGGAAGCGCGAGGAGGTGTGCTCCTGATCGGCGCCGGCTAAATACTGCTACTTCTCGGAACCTCGCCACCCATCGACGTTTATGGTCGCGAGGTGTTAGAGCCGCGCCGCGTGGATCACCAAAATCGTTCAAGGAAAACGGCCTTGTACGTCAGCAGGCGACTGCAGCCGCGACTCTGCTAGATGAGTACAGCATCGCTGATAAACCTGCAATGCGTTTCGTTGGGAGATAACAAATAAAAGTGTCTTTACACAATAGCTGTGTGCATCGCGATTTGCATTCGTTCGTTCGAGATATCCCCAGATTTTCCAATAGGAAAGCCTAACAAAATTGAATTTCATTGGTCTCGTATGCACGCATACTGTGCACTTCGTCACGATATTATTCATCAAATCGGCAATCAAAACATCAAACATCAAATTATTCTCGATACTGGCAAAAATAGACAGGACCGTAATTTTAATGAAAAGCCGTAAGTATATACTTATTAATTGAATTGTTAATAAGTTAATTTTTAGTCCATCCGATAGGCAAGTCTGAATAATTATACATCATGTTGCACGCAGCTTACGCAACTTACTGCAGCTGTCGCAATCTCTGGTTTGTTTCTACCATAGAAATGACTATGTATCATACGGAGCGCATTAGCGGCTTTCTCCTTACCAATGTCAAAGAACCAAAAGTAATAGCGCGATTTTTGTGCTTGGCGTAGAAATTTTAAAATTAAAAAACAGAGTTTAACATTATATGTGAAATTTGTAAATGTAATTTAATTCCAGTTTACATAGCGATTATATCTGGTTTATGGCAATACATTAATATTACTTGAGCAAGGAAAATCTACTTACCATATGAAAAATTCTAGTTGACGACATTTGTCAGCAATCAACGGATTTTAAAAGATAATTAATAGACGCCAGATACGTCGACGAACGCCACGTTGCTTCACGGTATACCCGCGCGCGGGCGCCGAGATTGAGATGTTCCAAAGTGTAAATGCAGACGATGACGAGTAATCGCGCGTACTCGAGCATTCATTATTGCATCGGGGAAACGAGTTTTCGTCGCGTCGTCTTACATTTGAATTGCATTCGGATGTCGTTGCCGCATTTGATCATATTCATCATACTCGGACCTTTCAATTAACTCTTTTTTTTTCACTTTCGCGAGGTACTAGATTGATCGTCATTTAGACTTTTGTGAACTGTCCTCGATTAATCTTCGAAGCTTGTAATTACAATAGCGTATATTGTAATGTAATGATAAATTGTTATTTTCCCTTATGACGATCAATCATAAAAGATGCGTGCTCGGTGCATAATTGCAGTCATCTTAACGTTGAGAAATAAAAGTATTACTCGTAGAATTTTAACTATGACGTTTGAATTGCAGCAAAATCGATTTGACAAACTGTGGGTATTATCCATATTTTATTTCCGACGAATGAGACGCCTGCTCTAAAATTCGTTCCAATTTCGAAAGATGCAGAGGCGTATTATTTAAAAATTTCGTATTAATTTGAGGCAGGGAACGCGCACGGCAAAGTATCGCGCATGCCGACCAAGAAAGAAGAGGGGACGAGAAGAAAAATTGGCTCATAACTTTGGCGCGGAAGTAATTGTTTTTTTGTCTCTCTCTCTCTCTCTCTCTCTCTCTCCCGCCGTGGCGAACGTCACGAGGCGTTGTAATTTGCGAGCGTGGGATCGGCAGGATCGCGTTCGCGCGTGCGTTTGAGTTTTATCGAAGAGCCAATGGCACGGCGACAAGTGGGAAATCAGAAGGAGACAAGGAAAAGCGTGGTCGTCGAGAGAGAGAGAGAGAGAGAGAGAGAGCACATCCTCCCACGCGAAAGATGGCTTTGGCCCGCAGCCAACGATGCTCGGCATTGGCGCGCTCTGACGAGCAATGACCCTGATCTTGAACTCGCGGCGGCGCCGCGCCGAAGAAGCCTCCCGGGAGAGAGGGAAGCTTATTACGCAACGAGCCGCGCGCCAGGCGCGCACGCGGTGGCTTTCACCGCCGAGTGCGAATCTTATTTGACGCCGTAACAGGCGGAGAACGCTAAGTATCTTTGTTAAGCGCATGCAAATGGCCTGTAGCTATTTTTAAAACCTTTCTTCGGCCGATCCTTTATTTTTAGCGAACGCCCGTTAGCGCAAATATTTCGTCTACGTCGCGCTCCAGTTGAATACATTAACGTATTCAACGGCGAATGTTTGCTCGGCGCTGCTTCGTCGACCGCTCGTTCGATCTTCGGCGGCCAAAGGCGAAACAGCGAGACTTGGACTCGGCATCGAATCCACGGAATGCGCGCAGTCGCAGCGTCTACGAGTACAAGAGCAAACGCATCGCCGCAAGGGTTAGGTCCAAGTTGTGCGAAGGACGAGATGGGGAGAAGCCCGCGACGAGAAGCCCGTAGGGAAGGAAGGACACAGCTGCCGAAGGGAGAGAAGACACCGTTGCAGACTTGCAATCGCTATTCTCGGAATTGGACCCTCTCTCGCGGTGTCGCGCAGCGATTGGATCTTTCGGGGGCAACTTTCGCAACTGCAGTCGTGCGCGGTCCAACTTGCGGCATCGGGCGCAAGTTCGCGGCTGCCATTCGCCCAACCTTATGCTCCGCGGCAAAGTACTTCGTCGACTGTTTGCCGTGCGTTCTCTTCCTTCGTGTCGCCCGCGGATTATGCAGCCACGCATACGATGCACGGTCCTTCCGAAAAAAGACGCGATCGCGATTTACGTTGTAAATGTCGCGCGACAGCCTCCTAAGAAGATTACCATTAATTTATCGACGTACCCCCATCGAGATGACACGGCCGCGATTAAGTTTGGTCGGTAAGCTGTAAACGGATCCGTTGTAGAACACTGGACTTAAAATGATAATGTGCTCGAGCGGCGCGCTGTTGTACATCAGCAGCTTAGCCCAAGATGCAAAAGAATACGCGCGCGCCAGTGTAAAGTGTAGCTTCGACAAGAGCCTCCCGTGCTCGCGTGCGTAGCTTTGGCGAAATAAGAAAAGAAAAAACACCAACGAAGATAGAAAACGATCGTTCGTGAAGTGCTTGCAGAGAAAATATAACGGTGGTCGCGGGATTTTCGTTTGTTTTTTTGCTTCATTTTTGTTTTGCGAACAGCTGAATATTATCATACAGTTATAACTCAAGGTGCCGCCTTATTCGCGAAATTCAGCCTGTACGCTTGAGTTTGGCTATGCATCATTCGCCAAACAGATGTACTCGCGACGAGTGTACGTTAGCTTTTCAAAATTGCTTAATCTATTCATTAAGGTGGAGACGGCAATGCGATATACGCGCCGTTAGTAATGCGAGAATCGAAAATTAATCGCACAACTTTGAGCAGGATTATAAATATTTAACGCGGGTTATTTATCGAGGGACGACGCGCTTTAAAAAGCGGCAAGATTCATGCACGCGCATACACGAAATTCGAAAGCCAGGAGTTTTGCCGCGCGCCGCGTAATAAGCGGCCGAGCGTCTTTTCTGCGCGCTGCGCGCACCCGAGCGATTATTCGGAAGGCGCGAAACAGGTTTCCAGCGGCTGGGAATCGAAATCGCAGAGTCTTTTTGCGCGGCAGTGGCTAGCAGCGTGTATGTATAACGACGTCGAAGAGGTTTTCCCGAGACGAGTCTCTCACTCTCTTTCTCTCAGCTGGCTGCATAACGGTCCTCGCGAGAGAGAGAGAGAGAGAGAGAGAGAGAGAGAGAGTTTCGGAAAAAAGTTGAACCACCACCACCGCCGCCACCGCTGTCGCCGCCGCCGCCGCTACCTCCCCCTCCTGCCCCCGACCTGTGCTGCACCTTGCCTCTCACGCGTGTGCGGCTACTTGACTACTCTGCACATATATAGAAGAGATCCGCTCGCGAAGCCAATCGAAGAGCGTGTGTGTGAGCGCACGCACGCATAGAGAGGATGCAGCAGCGTATAACGGGGTCGTGTCAACGGGTTCGAGCCTCGCCGCGCGAAGTATATACCTGGCACTCTATGCATGCACGCCTTCATATCTTCTTGGCCGATCCTTTGCACGCTCTAAGTAGGCCGATCAGCTTCCTGCTCACTCTCTCTCTCTCCCTCTCTCTTCGATTTCCTTGCGCCAAACACAGGCTATACAATGCTAAAACACCCTTGGTACCGAGATGCACTGCTCGTTCACTCTGCTTACTATTCCTTCGATTTGCTCCTTATTCGTAAATATAGGTTTAATCAAGGTTTCAAATCAATGACAAGCCATCGTTTACGTCAACTTTTGTTTATTGAATACAATAATCAAAGTGGTAACACTATGCTGGTGATACTTTTTTTCTATTTTTCACGTAGTAAATTTATCGCATTAGTCTAATTATTAATTTTTTTTCCTCTCCAATGATCCATTTTTACAAGGTAAAAATGTAGACGAACGACCTTAAGTTAATAAAGTGTTTTCTGTTTTTCTCTTAATACGAATATATGCATTTATTCATTCATATGTGTATAAGTATTGATTTATTGATTTACAAATATTGCAAAAGTATCTCAATTAGAGTGAGTGAAAAAAAAGAAACCATTATGGAAGGTAGCTTATATTCTCGCGTGTCCGGTGAATCTTTGCCGATGTTTTTATTTTATAGTGCCTACGGTGTTATTTTAATTCCTCGCCTATGTGTACGCAGCTACAATGCAGCGCTCATAGTGAATCATTGCAGATTATTCATCTAATCGAAATTGGCCTCCGAAAGAGTACTTCGCTATTTAGCAATATTCAGCCGATGGAGAAAACGATTCTTGTATACGTCTCAAGGCTGATCATTATATTGTTTCTACAATCTACAGGTATTCTTGCTAATCGTCTAATCTTTTTTTTATACTAACTGATATTAAAGAAAGGGCCCAAATCAGTTCGTTTCATCATTGAAAGGCCTATAAAAAGATAATTAACTCATCCTCAAGTTATCGTAAGATGTACGAGATAATCATTACAACTACAAGCATTTTAGAAATAAATAAGAGAATTTGTTGTTTCATTTATTTTCCATCGTAATTTTCAGAAACTTGATCTTATTGTTGCTCTTGGCATGTGCGCACATATTTCTTACTCGAGAAAATATATGCGGACAATTTAAGTAACAAACATTGAAGTAAATTACTGATTTTGTCGTTAACGTCAGTTTTTATGTTTTCAATAAATATTAATTACAATCTGACAGGCCACATTGTCGATCTCTTCATTATCTTAACGTTTCGCTATGAAACTGTAGCCTCTCCAAGAAACTTTGCTGAAGAGCCTACCAGTTTGATAGCGAAACTTTGGGCAAATAAAGAGATTAATAATATTCAATCGTAGTTATTATTTATTGAGAAAGTTGTTTTGTTTTTATTCTTGAAATATCGAAACTCATGAATTCCTTATATTTCCTATATATCGCAATTTGTGTTGATGAATGAAATCGAAAATAGGAACCGTCAATCAAACCCTAACTTTGTCAAAATAGTAGCTATTTAATTTGTCTTGATATCAAATGAAATAGTCTTTCTTTTCTTCGTTCATTATCGAATTTCATAATTCACTTCGTTAACTAATCATAAATGATATTTTTCATTGAATGTTTACCGTAAAAAGAAATTATTATCTATTACCGTTACGTTTATAATTACTTACACTCAATTCTTTTCTTTTTTTCTATGCATAGATATACTGGCAGTTACAGGTTTAGACATGAAATTTCAATCGATACCAAATTATTAACTATGTACTTTTAACAACCACATTCAAAAAATTCTCTTTTACTTACAAGTTTTCTTTATCATTGAACGCTGATGAGAAAGAAGTAAAATTTTCATAAGTACTTTCAATTAAAAAATTAAAAAGAAATTAATTTTCATAAAAATGATTTGAACAATAAAAATAATTAATATAAATTTGGTCAATTAGCCTGCTTTTTTTTACTTTTACATTAGTTTTCTTAGAAAAGTGTTAAATTGACTTGGAAATGAACATTCCGTGTTTTGTTAATTAGAAAATGTATGTTACAGAACAAACATTGGCGGTCAAAAGTAAACGTAGATAATTATTATAAGTATTGTTTTTTATTACTATAAAATTCGAATAACGCAATTTTGATCACGTTTATATATGTACATGGTAATAAAATTCAATTAGACAGCATGTAAAAATGAGCAAAAAACAAATTTCCGGTGATAATTTGAAATGATGGTTATGAGAATGGACTGCAGTTTGTACTTTATAAGTTTTTTTTTCGAATGTGCACTTTAGAAAAGATACATCAACTAATTGGTAGTCTAATGTGTAATTGCACATTGCCTGTATAGTAGTTGTCAGTATTGGGAATGTGTTCCAAAAAGTATACACAAGTACACAATAACCAATATCATATGAATCTTAATCTAAGTTTGGTTCAGTAGATGTTTAGTCCTATTACGGTTATCCTAAGCTAGAAGGCAGAACGTCAGTCCTGGCTTTTTCTTTTTGTTAATGCCTCTTTCAACCTTATTTTAGTTCATCTTATTTTAGCGTAACCGTAAGCAAAATAAACTGAATAGTCTGTGGCAAGTTTATATAGGACATAAGTATGTAGAAAAAGTTTATATTTCTAGATTTTTTCTTCTTTGTTTTGTGCGTCATATCGTAACAACACGTATGAAAATAACGGTTATTATACGAATTTATTTTTCACGATTTTTATGAAACTAATCTATCATATGTTTATTAATAGTATAGCGTTCAAAGAGCTCTGAATAATTTGAAGAGGGTTCAAAGTATTGTGATATCTACAATTGACCACATTATCATATAATGTATAATTACGATCGAGATACAGAAAGAATAAAAATCCTATTTATCGAATTATCATAATACTGAATTCATATTGTTTCCATCATTAGCAGTTATCAGAATATATCGTAATTAATAGAAAGTTTTGCAGATTATAAAACGTTGTTGTCAATAGTGATAGTTTGAAAGTGTTGAAAGTAATTTTTAATCGAATAAGCTTATTTTACAGCGTATTTCAATGATTGGATGAAACGCTAAGCCGATCAATATTATGATTTCAAGTTAATTGCTCGTAAAATAAAATCAAGACTCACTCGTTTGCAATGGATACTCATACGTGTACGCAAAGAAAATTACAAAGGTGAAAAATATTTGACGAACTCTTAAGGAGATAATATACAGTCTGATCAGTTATGTAACATTAAGAATAAAGTTTTTTTTCAATGTTTTACTTTTATATTTTTTCACTATATAATATAACAATTATTTATTACACGGTTCTATCACACATTTCAATCTACTATTCAGCATAATTTGTTTATTTACTTGTTGTTGTGAATCGCTGCTTACAATAATTATAGTAAATAATCTAAACTACTTAAAAAATCAATAGGACAGTTAAGTAAGTTGTATCGTTATTAATCAAAGTCAAAAAAATTCAAGTAAATCTTATGAAATCTGAAAAGCAAATAAGCTCGTACTAATGCATCATGATTCTCAAGTAAGCAATTTTTAAAGCTCTCTTACAAAACTATAATTCATTGGATAATCGCTTAGTAACAATTCTCTCAATAAAATTGTTAATTCAAACAGCATTATAATAATACTTTTAATATTCGTATCCATGTGTTTGTTTTTTTTTCTTTTTCGTAAAAATATATATGTATATATATAAGATTAAAAATTAAAGTTTACTTCAAATCGTAAAGCTAAATAATTGAGATACTACAAAGAAGTTACTGGTGTATCATAGAAAATAAGGATTCCTACAAACAATCGATCGAGAATATAGAAGTGTATTATCAAATGAAAGGCCATTGCGCGAAATGAATCCTAAAAAAGTCGGAGTAAAAGTCAACAGGCTCCAAATGAATGATTATAATATACTTAGGCAGTAGGTGAGACGACAAAAAAATCTCCTCTCAAATCGCTCGATTATCACCTTATTCTCTATGCAGAACAATCAACAAATTGACGACAAAAGTAACGTCGCTTATCATCGATAGTAATGGATCAGTGGCGAATGTACAGGTTGCTAAAAAAAAAGATCATCGACGAAGAAGAATAATCAAAGTGTGATATAATAAATAAATTGTTAAAAAAGTGAACGAGAGGGAGCTCTGTGGCGGATATTTCATGGTAGCAGTGTAGAAAAGAAAAGTCGAGTCGGCCTGTAATAGAGGCTTACCATCGCCCCGATGTCACTGCGGGACGAGGCTCGGTCGGTGAAGTAGTGCACGACAACGAAACTCAACGCGAGCATTTATTCAGCTGAGACCAGCCCACTGGATGAAGTCCGGCACTTCGCGCACTGGCATGTCGCGCGCCAATGCCTTCACCCTCAGGTTGCGGTCCTCCGTCAGCAGCACCACGTCTCGCTTTACCCGCCTCGGCTGGCCCTCCTCTGCAACACAATTCGCGCGTTTCTTTCATTGCGGCACAGCTCGCTTCCTCGCCCGCGACCACGATATAAACGCGTCTCGATCTCGTCGCGGTGAGCGAGCCTGCTATTAAAAGTCCAGTCTCTATATGTAGGCCGGCGTCATCTCACTTTGGCAGCGTGTAACGTGCCTACTCGACGTTTAACACAGAATGATTTCAACTTGAAACGTTCGTTACATAAACATGACCGTCGAGCACAGAGATGAGACTCGCTTGAGGTCAGATAAACTCACTGAGATACCGCTCGCTATTGACTTTCGTGTATACGAACACTGCTGAAAACTTATTATCTGCCGCGATACGAAAAAACTTCATGCATAGTTAGTCAGTCCTCCTTCCTCTCGGACTTACCGCTAACTTGATCCTTATTTGATTTGCATAGACTTAAGCACGTAGCAAGGATTCTGTCGTCGTTGCCCGTCAAAGCCTCCTGTAAAATCGTTAGAGAAAAGAAGACGAGAAGCAAGATCAATAATTGACGTCCGCGTGGATTTCGACGTGTACGTAACCACTGAAACAAGTCCTTTTTACCTCCGTCTCGTCCTCCTCGACGGTGAACGAGCTCGAGGCGAGCACCGTTCCCTTGGTTGTCAGGCACCTGATCGCCGGATTTCTGCTCCTGGCGAATGCCAAGCCGGCCTTGGCGTTCTCGGCCACTCGGGCCACGTGTCCAGGATTCAGTACTGCCTTCGACATTGGCCCGCAGTCCCGTGGATTGGCTCCCTTCGACAGACCCTCCAATTCGTTCAATACTGAAACAAACATCAGCCCAGCAATGACATTTGCAGCGCGATCCACGCGTTTCATCATGCAGAGCTTCAACGAGGAAAGCGTTTGTAAACTCATAATTGCGGCCGTTAAAATACGAGTGCAGTTCGCCCTCTAGGCGCAAGCGTTATGAACACGTTATCTCACTTGGTCGCGCCTGGTAAAATCTGTAATTTCACGCAGATAGTTATCATGTTGCAGCGCGACGCGAAGGGTTTTTTCGGCTGGGGGGATTGGCTGGTACGTTTGAATTTCGACGCCCTCCTTCGCCTCAAATTGCTCGTTTTCTTCCGTCGGAAGGAAGGAAAGAAGGAAGGGCACGGTAACCGCCCCCTCAGGGTAGGGGGGAGGAGCGCGAACTTTATATATATCTTCGATTTTTATCGTAAAAGAAGCCCTCGAGACCTTTCCACTGCTTATTTTACGAGCTTGGCAAATGTTATTTCACGGCGAGCGCAGCGGTTATATTTGAGGAGTTTTGCGAACCGACCCCGATTTAATTTCAACAGCCGCAGAGATAATGTTTCGAATTCAATTTCACGCTGCAAATTTTCGATGACCTATCGTTCGCGTAAGGCTGATTGGATTAAATGATCCAGCCTCGCTTTCGCAGCCATGCTTTCACAATGGAATTCACTTGGCGTGTACTGTTCCGGCGAAAGCACTCGGGGCTGTTCAAATGAAATCAAGGAAATAAAAATTTGAGCGCTTTCGGGGCAGCTAGGGAGGGGGGGGGGCAGTACGACTGGAAAAGAAAAGCGAAATGGACGAAGAAAAGAAACGGAAAGGAGATTGGGAGCGTAGAGATGGCTTTGCCGGGGACAAGACTCCCGAGGGACCTGCGAACCTATTCAAATAGTGCAAGGCAGTCCTGTGCTCCCCGGCGAGTTGTTCGCCGCCGCGTTGGCTTTGCAAAAACATCTAATTTTACGAGCGCTCGATTATGCGGCCGCTAGCTGCGATGAGGCGTCTTTGGCACGAGCAAAATGAAGCTAACCAAAGGAGCTGTCCGCTCGACAGAAGAAAACGTTACGTGTTTGCTCTGCTTCATTTTCATCCAAGTACAAAATTAATCGATTTCTATTCAGTAATTCAATCTATCGTTCGTAGATTTGCTTCAAAGCATGAGAAAAGGCGGCAGCGAAAACAGCCATCAACGCGATGAAGCATCGTGGAAAAAAAAACAAAGGTCGTATAGGAGAATGTATGTCGGGGCATCAAAATTAAATACAGCCTGCAGGACGGCGGCGGTCTCGTTGGCTGCGCGGCCAATCAAACAAACGAACGAGCCTCTAATCACGACTGGCTCGCGCAGATGAGGAACGAGAGAGGAGACGAAGATCAGAAAAAAGAGCGCCGCGAGCCGGCAATTAAAGCGGCTGGATTTATCCTCCGGCGCGCGTTCGAAAATGATTCTGCCGCGGTTGCCCAGTCCGCTGCCTCGCCCACACGTGTCCGCGTTCGCAGTCCTCGATCGAGAGAGAGAAAGAGAGAGAGAGAGAGAGAAAGAGAGAAGGAGGCCTGCCTGCGTCAGCCGGCCGTGAGAACCTAACTGTGAAGACTCACCGTTGTTCGCCAAGCTAGACGAGCGTAGAGTGGGGTCGGAGGTCACTCGCGACCGATTTTGCACGAATCGCGCTGCGGCGCGCTCCTAACGGCGACACTTTATTACGCGCGGCTCGCGCCGGCGCCGAATTGTCCTCGGCTCTCCGCCCGATCGTTACAGCTTGCGCGATTTCGGGCTCGAGATCAGCGTTCCTCGCTCGATCGACGAAACGGACCGGTCTGCGATGATCCTCGCTCGAGACTAGGTCGCGCCGCGCTCGGCCCTATTTCTACTTCGCTCGAATGCCTCCTTCGTCGTTCTAATGCTGCTGCGATCTTCGCTCTGACGCTGTGTGATTATTCAACGACGCTCGCCGCTTGCCTACGAATTTCTTTTCGGCATTCTAATCTAAATCTTAGTTTGATTTATCGACGGTTGTCAAATTACTAGAAACATGGCTATCGACTTAATTTAATGGCTACACATTCTTCATATAATCAAACATTTCACCGATTTCGATAATTGATTTTAGAGAGCACAAACTATAACTTTTTATGGACTTACGTCAAGTTTTGCAGTTGCGGAGAAAATAATACACTTGCCATCTAATGGTGCCATCCGAATGCACGATGGTACAACGGCAACAATACACACACAACACATAAACGTTTTGGCTTATTTTCTATGTGTTAATAGAAAAATACTTGAAAAATTGAAATTGAACGAATAAAATTGTAAGCAATAGCACTGAAGCATTTCTTAAGCATTGCATATTAACTTTACAGTAGTATAAATATTATGGATGTTTTATTTTCAACTTGACTTTTTTCAAAAGTATTAAAGATTCAACGAATTCACGCACACAACGGAGTCATTCATTCCTTTTTCCAACCATTCGGTTTATTGAATTCATTGTATTCTCCTTTCTCGCGTACACACCATCCGTTCGCCTTTATCTAGCGTTCACGCATGCCCGACACCGCCCGCCGAAGCAACCCATACAAATCTTGGGTGAAAGGGTCAGACGAAAGTCGCCGACCAGCGAAAGAGCGAGAGAGAGAGAGAAAATAACGACAATCGCAAAAGCCGAATGCGACGATGCACAAAAGAGTTGAACGAATCGATAATATATGCGCGCGCCACATTCTCCAGCGAAGCGTTAATGTTCGGCCAAAATGATTTTGAATATCCGCTGCTCGAGGCGCAACAGCATCGCAGCGCGGAGTCTGGCGTATCTCTCGCGTCGATTAAATTTTAATTTGCAGAATACATGTTTGCGAAATGCGTGCGTGGATTTTTTCTTTTATAGATTTTATAGATGCATTTTAAAATTGATTTGGACGAGTTGCGCTACACTCTAAGCTTTAACGCACATGGACAAGTATTCATTGAAAGGCTTTCTTTTCTTTTAGTCTGTCTCTTTCATTTGCCCCTTGGCGAATATCTAACAGCGCATCGACATTATTAATGAAAGAAACGCAAGCACGACACGTTAAAAAGAAACGGCAGAGGGAGAAAAGTTACTACGAGTTATTAATAGCAGGTATGAGCCACCTATCGCACGAAACGCACGACGCAACGAGGGAAAAATCGGTAGCGTCGAGCGAGCCGCGTCGGCTCGTGCGACTAGGCGCGCGGACGAACGAGCGTAGCGTCCGCGCCCGCGCGCGACAATTCGCGAGCGTGCGAGGCGCCGCGGAAATCGGCCGGCCGGCTCGGCGGCAGGCAAGGAGGATCGCCTTTGATGGGCACCGCCGAAACGGAGGAGCGCGACGGCGCAGCAGCGAGCGCCGGGACGTCCGTTAGCGCATGCCGCAGATTATACGCGGATATAATGGGGGGATAAAATTCCCGATCGGCGAATTCGCGACTACCGTTAGGCGCGTGTGCCGCTGCCGCTGCCGCTACGTCGCGCGCGACATAATTAGACGGCAATAATACGCCGTTACGGCGGCTCGGCGTAAAAGCACAGGCGAGCTTCCGTTTCCTCCGCCGGCTCCGCCGCGGTGCCCAAAAATCTCTCGGGCGTCGAACGCGAATTAATTGGGCTCCTGCGCGTGCTTTGTACTCGCCGAGCGGAGATACGATCGTCGACGGTCGTCGTCGTCGTCGTCGTCGTCGTCGTCGGCGTCGGTTCGCCGATTGTTCCGCGACTCGTTTCTTTCCCACATTTCTTCCTCTGCGTTTCCGCGCACGCCTCGCTACACGTTATTTTTCTCATAGCAGAAATTTGTGTAATACGCTCGGATTCAGGGAGAGCCTCTCTCGGCGAATTAATGCGCCGCGGTCATTGTTCTCTTGTCGCGCGAGCGCGCGGCTGCGTAACTGTTGTTCGACACACGCGCACGCGCACGCACGCCCGCGCGCGTCTCTATCGTGATTTTTTTTTTCAAATTGGCCGAATCTCGAGCTAATTCACGGCTTGGCGAACGGCAGGATGAGCGTGGAACAACCGTTGGCTGCAGATTGTAGGCTGCCTTTTTTCTTCTTCCTCCACGCGCGTTTCTGCCTTTCGGCGGTCCCGCGCCGGCGCAGGGGATTCTCCCCGATGCTATCGGAGAATATTCCCAATCGAATGAAACGTCGGCCGCCGGCCGAAACGACATTTCGTATGCATTAGCCTGCCTCGGCGAAGATTTCCACTCTACTCCATTTTCCTTGCTGGCTCTGTTCGAGCGGAGAATACGGATCGCGTCCTCGCGGACAAATAAATCAGCGGCCGCGAAGCGCTCATCGACGTAAACGGATGCTCGAATATAATTGTGGAGTCGCGGCGCTAAAACAGCGATTCGAGGGACAATCGCCGCCGCGGCCGCTATCACCGATGAATATCTGGCTGCTCTCGGGCAACAAAGGACAATCGAGTAAAGGGACGCCGCGTCAGACGAGGAAACGTTCGAGCATTTATCGTCGGCTGATTTGTCCTTCCCGCGGAGGAGGCGCGCGTGAGCAACGAGAGCTCGGAGCGCTGGCCAATAAATACGCAAGCGCGGCGAGGATTCCAGGGGCCCAGGTGCGCCGCCGCCACGGCGATCACGCGGCATTGTTCGGCCGCGCGAGGTCAGCGCCGATATCGCCTTCCGGCAGCGAGCAGGTTGCACAATGAGTTTGTTTCGCCGGGCACCGCGACAGATATATCGAGGGGCGTAAGTCGTCGCCGATTGATGGAGACCTCTCGCCGCGGGACAACCCGCGGGGACAACGTCGCCGGTGCTTTCACTTCCGACTACTCGCGCGGCAGCTCTTTCAATGGGGGCTCTGCCGCATTCAGCCAGCGTCGTGTTCCACTTGATTCGATGAGAAATGGCATTGCTAAACGCACTCACCGCGGACAGACATACGAGACAATTGCGATGGAACTCACCAACTAGCGGCACCATCAGCGTGTAGATTGGCTGGGCTCCGGCGGTCGCCTTGGCGATGCTCTGCAGCTGCGCCAAGTAGTCGATGAAGCAGTTGGTATCCGGTACCAAGTGCTTCGGCCTCACCTCAATCTCCACTGACAACGACGACTTCTGCAGGATGGCCTGGAACAGCGAAGCAACGGGATGCTCGGTGAGACGCGATTTTGCTTTTTTAGGATGCGAGCGACTTTTCGGGGCCCTTTTAGCGCCGCCCCGCTCGGTTTTCCATCGCAACGACGCCGAGCCGAGCAATCGGACCTTCGACACCTGTGCGCGCTCATCGTCCGCCAACGGACGAGCGCAGGTCCGCGCGCGCGGGCGACGCCAGATGCGACTACCTACGTATTGGCCGACTTCCAGATTACCACTATAACTGACCCCGAAACATATTCGTTGCATTTTCAATCTGGTTCAGTTCCGTCGTAATCACGCCAGCCCTCATTCGTAGGCTTTTCCTCTGCCAAAACTCCTCATCTGTTCTAAATTACACATTTCAACACAGAGAGAAATGATCTTATAAAACTTATTACAATTCTGACAAAAACTACTATATAACGTAGTAAGTTAGGGGCATGCTTGTTTTTTAGGAATAATATTTCATCATGATCAATTTTCCTATGCTACATATCAATTTTTACTTAAACTTATGGTAAATATTTCTATGTATTACTTTTTACTATGTTTCTATTAAAAATAAATTTTACATCTAAGAAGCCGAAAATATTTTTTTCTGACCGACCCTACTTTATTTACTTTATACCGACATTACTTTCTCTTAAAACACATATTCCTTTTATTTTTAGATACTTTATTTTCTTAAGCTATCATAATTTTCGCTTGATTAACAACAGCTAAAGAACAATTTCGCTCGCGTACTTTCGCTTACAATGAAACTTTTCATGCAAGAAATTTCTCTTATATACTAAATGTCCATAGTTTATGCCGCTTGCAAAATACCGGCAAACTATTTCAATTCAATTTGACACTATCTGTGTTGAAAAGAGTGAACTTACGACAACGTTGGAATTGGCGACCAGTAACTTTTCCTACGTGATGTAGTAAAATTTAATTAAAAGTATAAGACAAATTCTTCAAGCTTAATAATTTTTACTGTAGGAATAACAATTTTTATTTTATCACATTACCATTTTTACTATTACTCAAATTTACTATGAAAAATAGCAATTTTTATTATAGCGGTATAATATTTTTTCAAAGACGTAACAATAAATATTAGAGTTATAGTAATGAATCTTATAATTGTAACAATTAACTAATTTACTTAACTAAGTTTTGTAGTAGTTTTTGTCACAATTGTAGTAAATTTTATAAGGTCATTTTTCTCAGTAAATGTGCTTCGACCAGTTAGTTTCGCGATATTCGGATCGAATATTATTTAAATGGTCAACGTATTCGACGCAGGAATTGACATTTATGACGCAAAATAAACAATCGCCTTATTCTCAGAACACGTTGTTGCCATTACACAATCTTCTAATGTATTCATTACACGTTCTATCGAAAAAACATAAAAATTTAGCTGCAAAAAGAAATAAAGACGCGTGGCAAAAGAATCGCCCTCTAGCAGTTCACATTGAATAACATCACTGTCGTATGTCATCGACGTTGCTTGGAAATTGAAAGTGCATGTATATTTAACGTATATTTCACTGAAGTAAAATAAAAAAGCTCTGATCGATTCGAGATTGCTTTAAAAGAGAACGTCGCTACGGATCCTAAAACAAGCCACATATCACGCGAATTAATGAAAGAGAGAAGAAAAAAAAATGGATAACGAACGACGTGCGCGGCACGCTGGGCATCGGAAATTGGAAGCGAATCGAATGGAAAGCGCGCCGATGAAAATAAAAAAAGGCCGGAGCGAAGCGAGAAATAAAAGTGCGCGCAGTATTTGCAAGCTCTTTGCCGTCTACCGGAAAAGCATTCCTAGACGCGCTTACTTACGAGGTACGCGCAGGGGGTTTTCGCTCGAGTAGGGAGGCCGTAAGTTTTGCCTCCGTGGTCTTTGGCGTCGGCGTCGTGAGAACTCAGCTGAGATCACGAGCGCGAGCTGCTTGGGACTCCCGGCTCCCCTGTGCATATTAAGAGCTCCCCTCCCCCCGCCGCTTTCCTCTCTCTCTCTCTCTCTCTCTCTCTCGATATACCCAGCCGTGTGTGTGCACCGCGCCATACGCCAACATTGTAAATGCGCGACGTTCAAGCGCGCGTTCGCGGTATCGGGGACGATACGTCCCAGACACATCCTATACAGCTCTGCCGATATATCAATGAAAGCCATTTAGCGCTTTGCGCACACCTCTTTACGACCTTCTTTTTCTTTTTTTTTTCCTTTCCCTCTGGCGCGCTATTTTTAGAGTGCCGGGGCGCCAATTCACAGCACGAGTATTGACTGAACAAATTCGTTGGCTTTCAAATGCCACTGCATCACCTTATGCATTTTTTGACATAATTTATCGTGATGCAGATGGAGGTGGGATAGCTCTCGATGAAACGGAATCATGTCAAAAACGAAATGTCAACGACGTCAGAAACAAAAAACTCGTGGAATAAATTTCTTAAGACAGGACAGAAAATATGGGAGGAAAAGCACAAAGATAAGAATGCGAGGATTCGGCATCCTCGCGAGTCGGTGATTACAACAGCAATTCAAGGTTTCGCCAAGTAAAATCGCGGTCAAGTCCAAGCGCGTACGGTCGGCTTTGCACTAATTTTCTTTCTTGATTCTGTGGGTTTGCGCGGTCGTCAAATTAACGAGAAAGCCAAAAACCTCGACGGGCTACGATCGGAAGGTACAACCGTGAAGAGCCTCGAAACCGAACGAGCGCGCACAAAGACTCGGTGTCGTTCTTCGCGCGCAGCGCAAACTAACAGGATAACTTTAGACCATAGCTTTTCGAGTATATATAATCGCATTCATAAAGGTGGTGGTGTAATGGGCCTCGCAAATCAGATTGGGAGGCGCCTCGAGGGTTCCCTCGTAAAAAGCCAGCCCAAGACGACAGAGTGGCGCGCGGCGTTATGGCAATTGCCACGGGGCGCTGATTTAAGCTCGGAGCCCGGCGACGACGTAAATTTTCGACTCGCGCGAGAGGTCAGGAGGTTGCGGCGGCGCGCGGCCGTGCCGTTGTCTTTAGGCCCGAGCGGCAGTTTTACTGTCCGCTGATGATCCTACGAGGGTAATGATTTGCCTAAGATATTGTGCACTTCGCTCGGTGGATTCATTGCTCGCCGCATCACCGAGCCAAGCCTTTTCGCCGGACGCTACTCGCGCGCCCGTCTGCCTACGCACGCGGCTTGTATTTCAGAGCGCTGCGCGACGACGCGCTTAAAATCACCTGCCTGACTTTTACGCTTTCCAACGTGCTTTTCCGCATTCTGACCTCGGGACCACCCCCCCCCCCGCTCTTCCCGCCATTAGCCCACCGCGTTCCCAATTTCTATAAATACTTTGCCACGTGTCTGAGAGCATCGTTTTTTGCGCACGCGCTTCATCTCAACACCGACGAGTGTCACTTGGAAGTTAACAGTCGGCGTGAAACGAGCGAATGGTCTGGCCCATCGGTATAGGTACAGAGCTTGACTTGTCTCTATTGTTTAATTGTTTCTCTCTATTAGCTGAGTAATCGACAAAGCAAAGAGGAGGCTGGTGCGCGTACAGTTTGAGCCTCGCGTGATCGTCGACTGCCGCGTTATTACATTGGCTATACGCACACCTCCTCCAGGGAGGAAAAGGAAGAGTCGAGTGGCGAGAGACGCAGAGGAAACGTGCGACAATGTCAATGTTTGCTGCTCGTTGGTGCTCTCTCTCTCTCTCTCTCTCTCTCTCGCTTCAAGATCCTACGTACACGTGTGTGCGTACGCGTGCAGCAAGATATCCATGTCGAGAGCCCACTGGACCAGTCATTCACTCCGAGAGAGAGAGGCCACGACTACCCCAAGAGCTATTCACTGTCTCATCAATTTCTGCAACCTTTCGCGTCACTCCCTTCCGAGAGAAGAAGAGAAAGAGAAAAAGAGATAGAAAGAGAGGGCGCGCGTGTGTGTGTGTGTGTGTGTGTTTGAGAGCGAGAGAGAGAGAGAGAGCAAGCAGGAAGACTATGCTCTACCTGCTCGTTGCATCTTTTCCAGTACTTTTCGATCGTTCGCCCCATCTCTTTCGACATTTGCGATGCTTACACTCTTCGTTTTGTCAGTATGTTATTTTGTGCTGTGTTACTCTGTTAAAAAGATATATCACGCCGTTACAAGGAAATAACGTTATCGAAAAAAGAAAGCAGCCGTAATAAATCTAATTTCGCAAAGTAAAAGCGAGCGCGCTCGCGCTGGTAATTCCACTTTCCGCTGCGAGTCCGCAGCGCTCGTGCGGAAATGAATTTCGTCAGGCCGTTGGAGCTTGATATAAGAGTTACATAAAGCGAAACAGCGCGGTGAAGAAAAAGGAAAAAAAAACGAAAAGAATAAAAAGAATAACAGGGCTGTGAAAGGTATTAAAGCTCTTTCATGGGGTACAGGCGGGTGGGCCGCGAGGGGGGGGGGGGGGGTGCGCGGCAGACGAGGCGAATTGAATCGAGATGAAAAAAAGCGTCGTCGGCTGCTCTCCAGCTTTCTCTCTAGTCTGGCAAAAGTGTCCAAAGCAGGCGAGCTCTCGCGAAGGGCGCTGTGCGGCGCGCAATTTAGGCGGTGACGCGGCAAGATCTCTCTCTCTCTCTCTCTCTCTCTCTTACTCGAGGGCCCTCTTATTGTGTACGTGTTTCGCGCAACTGACGCGGTCATTCTGCACCCCTCTCTCTTTATCTCGAGCTCTCTGGCTTTTGCCAAAGTGTGAAAGCAGCCACTCGACAACGCAACGCGCGTCGTGCCTTCGAGAGTTAAAAGTCAACATCGATGGCGCGACACACACACGTACGCGCGCGCCCGCCCGCATGGTCTGTAAAAGTAAAACATCCAACGCTCTCTCTCTCTCTCTCTGCCTTTGCTTCTTTTCTTTGTGTATTCTACGTGTCGAACACACTTTTTTCCTCCCTCGCGTGTTCCTGCTGCCATCGCAGATTGAAAATCCTCTAATCCCGGGACTATGCGCCCTTGTCCGCGCTTTGTCGGAATGTTACGATTCGTGCCATATCGTGGAGCAGAAATTATGCTTAGTGCCGCATATTATTTCACGCCGTCATCACAGTACGAGGGTGGACAATAAGTACGCTCCGTTGCCAATGACGACGCAAGTTTATTAGAAAACGTTTTTTTTGTTTTTCAACGTAATCCCCTATTAGGGTGGATACACTTCCCCCAAAGTTCCGTCCATCTTTTTTAAGCCTCTAAAAAGTATGATTTGTCAAACGCTTCAAAGGAAGCTTTTGCCTCGACGACGACCTCGAAACGACGAAAGCAGCAAATTTTTCTTTTGGCAAATGAGTCCGTATCTCACAATTTCTCAAAGACCGCAGTTTGTCCCCGCGTTCGCGTCATCTTTCTTCAGAAAGTTGATTCGGATTATTTCTTCTCGTTGAATCAAAAAATTACAACCGCGACCTTTACCGCTTTCTCACCGATGGGACTGTCCTTGGCCTTCGAAGAAAATTCGCCTGGAAGAATCCACCGATGTGTATAATGACGGATCCAGGCTTCAGCAAAAACTCCTGCGAATTCCGCTTAGAAAGATCCAAACACTGCTTCGAAGTTAATAGTCGTATCCGCTTATTGTCTATTGAAAATGATCGCGGCAGCAATCGGCCCAACAGCTTTATCATTCCTAACTTAACGCGTAAAATATTGATTACCATACCATTCGATATACCTATGGCCTTGTTTCACCGTCCAAAAATAAAAAGCGAATAATGGATCGATATCGCTGTTTTCCCATTGTATCGAAAAATACCACACACGCTCAGTATAAATGGCTGTGAAATGAAAACTAACTTATGAATCATCGTGAAATGTTTTAAAGATGCCACCGCGACGCTTTTCCGTAGATTTTTCAAATGACAGGCTGTTGCTCAGTGGTTATTCTCCTTCAACAGTGTTCCATTACAGTCACGCCGACCGTTGCAGCTTACATTGTTACGATTTTTTTACTCGCAGAGCTAATCTCGACGGATAATCCCGGTCGAGCATGTAGCGTTGATTGTTATCTGCCGACGAATCCATCGCTAATTCACTTGGCAACATAATTCTACTCGAGCGCACTTTTTCCAGATGCATCAAAAAGCGTTGCGGAAGAAAGTATAACTAGATCCCGTAAAAGAAAGGCCACTCATAAGAAGCCAGACGACAATAAGAAAACGCACGGCTTGTTTTCTCAACCCTAATAACTGCACATCAGCGCGAAGAAAGAAAGACGGCAGCAACGGCGAACGGGAAGAAGCGAGTCACAACAAGGAAGTCGTATTCTTTATCCGCGCTGCGAGTCCATCATGCATGAGAATAAAAAGGTTGCGCGCGACGCGACAAAAGCTAATGCTGCGGCAGAAATCGAGGAGCAAAAACAAGCGAAGGAGGCTGGTGGGGGAAGGGAGGCGCCGTACGCTCGGTTAGTGCCGCTGCTCTTCCCGCGAGACAACTATGTTCAGTCTTGGAAATTAAAGACGTCGCGAGGTATATTAGACGGCGAGCGAGACAATGCTTGTCGTCGGAGCGCGCGGCACAAAAGCGTTATCTGCGCAGGGCAGACGCGGCGCTGATCCTTCCATCCACTCGGCGGCTCGCGCGCGCGCGTTTGCTCTGTGTGCTTGTGCGTACGCTGACGACTCGAGGGCCAAACGCGCGCGGGAATTCGCTCCTACGTCGAGACGACGTCGACGACGTCGACGACGTCGACGACGTCGACGAGCGGGGGACGCCCGTGAAACTTTGAGGGCGCGAGAGCGAGTTTATTGCGCCGAGAGTCGTGCGCGAATGCACCCGTCGGGGAGAAAAGAAAAGAGGGAGTTTACGCGAGGGAAATAAAAACAAAACAAGGATGGCTGCTTCTTTTCCAAATGACTCTCAATGACTTGCTTCGCTTTGTACTTCCGACTGCTCGCTTTATTTCTCTTTTCCGTCCTTTCCTTTTTCTTTTATTTTGCATTCTTATCGTCGTTGGATATAAAGCATACTTCGTTTAGATACTACAATAGTTACTTTGTCGAATGATTGTAGCCCTTATTTTTATTTTCTCAATTTTAGTTTTATTTAAGAATAACTTGTTAAAATGGAATAATATTATTGATTCAAACAGCATGGTCGACGATGTTGTGATCGCTTCCAAAAAAGAAGGTAATAATCGAGTCGATCTGGTAATGCCGTATGAGCACACGTGCGTACACAGACGGAGGCGCACACGATAAGACGAAATTTCGGGCGAAGGTGGCGAGCAAAAGGCAAACAAACAAGTGCAAATTTACAGTTGGTTTTTTCGTTGTCGTGGAACTCTCAGGCAATTTCCGCAGATGAAGCGCGCATGCAGCCTAGGTGTGTAGGTAAATGAGTATATGTACACGCGAGGTAAAGAAGAAAGAAGGAGAGAGAGAGAGAGAGAGAGAGAGAGAGAGAGAGAGAGAGAGAGAGAGAGAGAGAGAGAGAGAGAGAGAGAGAGAGAGAGAGAGAGAGGAGGAAAGACGTTTGGAAAGAGAGGCTCATTGTTTGCGCCCGGTAAAAGGGACCGCGGATTTTCTCGCATTCCACGTGTATAACTGTATTAAGCAAATGACGCCGGGTAATAACAGCACAGAAAGCCAAGCCTCGCAGTGTCTGCGTATGTTTAAGGCGCGAAATATATATAAAGCCGTCTGAGTGCTCTCTGTGCCTTGCCTTACACTGTGTTTGCATGATTAGACTGCGAAATGCTGCTGCTGGCGATAAACTGATAATAGTTGCGATGTAAAACTCGGAGTGCGTTGTAAAGCCCGAGAGGAGGGCAGTAAAAGCTGATGCTACTTCATTGTTCCTATTGCCGGGTAAAATGAGAGAAGAATAAAAAAAAAAATGTGAAATACACGTTTCTTGCCAGCGCGACGGCGCACTGCACGCGTTTGATCTCGCACGCTGCAACGAAAAAGCGAAAATTCCGCGCAGTAGGGTAGTAATTTGCCTACAAACATCTGCATTTACATTTTAATCAAAAAATTATGTGGCGCGTGTGAGGTCCTTTTTGCAGATGGGTAATTCGCGCGCGAAACCGAGGATGTAGGAGTACACGGAGCGACGGGTACGAGAGAGCGAGTGAGAAAGCAGTCGCCGCGGTTATTGGTTACGAGTGCGAGTCGAGTGGCGCGTAGGCAGCCACAACAATTTCGACCCCTCGCGCGCGCTGTGCTTAATTCAGCGCCACGCCGATAATATGCACCGCCCTGTTGGCGAACGTATATAAGTCGCGTTCGGCCGCTCGCTGAAAGCTTCGGCGCGCGCGCTTATCGCAGCCGATTTGAGAAAAGCTCGCGTAAACTTGTTAATACCTTTGGCGTGCTCTGAAGCTTTTAAGCGAGTTTGCTGCTTCGATGATTTGTTACATTGCGTCTTTCACGATCGAGTTGTTAAGAAGTGTAGGGTTCGATTGATAATACTGTTTGTTGGTTTGCCCAGTGCTTTGGCACTTAGTCGTTATGCTGTCAGTAATCTTCGAACGGTCTATATAAGTTTGGTTATTGGAATAATTCACGAGCAACGAGCTAGACCTTTGTTACGAGTGCCGACTGTCGGCGTAAAGTACTTTACGAATGATTCATCGAGTTATTCAGTTAAAAGTATCGATTGGGTTTTTTCATCTCCGAGGGAAATACTCCATGAGCTATCTATCGATATGCTAATAACGTTGCCAAATGTTAACTACGACGACCTACTCATCTGGTAGCGCGACGGACGTGCGAGCTAGGCCACACGCGCGTACCCAAGCGCTCGAGGTGGGCGTACATCACGGAATTGACGAGAATTGCGCGAGGACGCATCCGTTGCGTCGAACGCTGACGAAACAGTCGACGACTGGAATTCCCAAAAAGAGGAATGCTATTAAAAATAGCCCACAGCACGATTTTCCAGTTCGTTAACCAATAAAGTCTCCGTCTCTCTCGCTAACAATCGGACCGACAGTCAATTTGAGCGCCAGAGACTGACGGAATGACACTGTCCGCGCACACACGCCGGATCATAGAGCATAGGTGCGCCATATAAATCAGAAGCTCGACACTCTCTCTCTCTCTCTCTCTCTCTCTCTCTGCCTTATCGCTTATTAACGATCCAATTTGAAAGCGGCGAATTCGCGCGCCGCAGCGCGTATGTATGCATTTTACATGGGGCGCTCGTCGCTCGAGAGAATCGCGCCATTTGCATTCCCGGCCTCCTCTACCTACCCTCCCTCGATAAATTATCCATTCGGGCTCTCTCTCTCTCTCTTTCTCTTGCGCGCACACACACGCTGCACAGCGCTCGCTCTTTTTGTCGACTCGCTCGCCCGATAAATCCAAGCCCCATTATCCTCGCCTCCTTGCTCTCGCGCGCGGCCACGATTAATACGTCGATTGAAATTGCTCGAGGATTATCTTGCGCGCCGAGCATACATCCCGCGACAAATCTCCGCTCTCTCGCCAAAGTCCCTTTTGATTATTGATTTTACACGCGAGCTCGTTGTGTCCTGTTGTCGATTAATTAATCCGACGATCAACGGAGAGTCTTGGGGCGCCGTTAATTAAAGAGGATAATTCGGCGCTCCGCCGTCTGCAGCGCGAGAGAGGCAGAGGGACATTCAGCAGACGTAATTATTTCGCACAAAGGATCGCGCTATGTTCACGCCCGGCATTGCCGAGGCACGTCTTAGTCTGACTGCCGTGTGGTCTGTCAGCTGCAGAGTCATCTCTCATGACGTGAATGGTCAGCCGCAGTAGCGCCCTGCAAATTCGCACCAACGAATAAGATAATTAATTTGGCTTAATTAGCTTGTCTCCGCCTGTAGCGCCCGATCCTCTCAGCTTTTTCTCTCGTCGCGTTTGTACTTACGAATTTGAACGTCTCCTTGCGGGCTTGCTAGATAATGGATCTCGAAAAATGAATAATTAAATAAATGAAAGTCGATTGCTCTGCGATTTGTACGTAATTGGTTAACGGCGGAACGTTCGCTGAACGAAGAAACGTGCTTGAGAAAAAGAAAATGACGCCTGACATTCGGGTAATTCAACAATCGCAGTCGAGGTCGACTGCAAGCCAAAACCGCGCAAATCTCAGGGAACTACAAGAGTTTGATCACTTATTAGCCGTGAATTTTGCAACAGCATTCGAGCCTAACGGTACGTACGACTGGAAAAAAAAAACAAGATGCATTGAAAGCTGTTGCATTGTTGCAGTGTTTACGAATACCGTACCGTTAAGGCGGACCTGGCTGAAAACAAAAAGAACATCATCTATGACCGCGCAATGTCAATAACAGGCATGCGTGCAAATTCTATTTGTTCCCGCGCAGAGTGAGCAATTTTTTTTCTCATCGCTCCACATGTGACGAGCGCGGACGATAAGCTGCCAGAGACGAGTAATTTAATAAATAACTATGATTCAGGCATGGTGTTGCGAGAGGGGAGGTAATAGGCGACACGAAAAAGCGGTAGTGAGAGAGAGAGAAAGCATCGAAAAGTTTTCGTTGCCAAGGTAATTTCCAGTGTCCAGCATTATTCTGACGAGAGTATGTCACGATTTCACGAGAGATAAATCAGCAGCAAGCTTAATAGTTCGAAAGTAAGCGGCTGTTAATAAAATGGGCTTCGATTTTCAAATTGGTACATTGTTTATTTGTCATTATAAAGGATGCCCATAAAGCTTCATCGACCCCATCGTGTTCTCGCAGTTAACAGCGTGAAAAAAAGAAGAATCAACGCTGGATAATTAATCAGCAGAGGAGTGCAAAGGAGAGCAACAAGAAGCACTGGAAGAACCGCTCATCATCGAGCGCATAAATTGTCGGCGGCTGGCGCATGACACTTGCACAAAAGTATAGGCACGACGACGACGACGACGACGACGACGACGACGGCGGTGCCCCCCCCCCCCCCATTAAAATTCAACAACTGCAGGATCAGCAGGCGATTACCCCGATAGCGATCTTTAGCATGCGCGCTCGCTCGCGTTTTTCCTCGGCACACATGCATGCCTAAACGTGCGAATTGCGCGTGCGAGCGAGCCGATCACGATGACTATGCGCGCCGAAGAGAACTCGCTCTCAAAAATGGCACGACGCCTACAAACGCGTTCGCCGGCGACCACTCCATCTGTCGCGCGTGCGACTGCTTTGCTTTTTCTTTTCTTGACCTCCATACAGCAAACCCGAGCGCGCCGCCTGCCGACGTGATATAACTGCGTTTTATCGCCGAATGACTTTGTCCCGCGGTTATTTCATTTTGCGCACTTTCGGCCGATACAAGTGAACGGGCAAATTAATTTCACGATGATGTAGCATATATTCTAACATTTAATGATGACTCTACTGTTTGAACAAATGCTTACATTGCGAAAAATCTGTTGTGTGCGTGTGTACGCAACGCTATAGTACGCTGACCTCTCAGCACCATGCTGTGCAATCGTACTGAATTCGCCGCGCACACCACGAAATTTCAATTGGCGCGAGGATTAATCGTCGCTTTTCTGATAGAATTTGTCCGCTGAGAAACTCGCAACACGCGAGTGCGAGCGTTTATGAGTAAAATCTTCGCTGACAAAACCGCCAGACTGCCGTTCGTTTCGAAGAACCAAATGAAAGACTACCCCTCCGAGGAAATATTGCAGAGAGAAGGAGAGGTCAACCACTAATCTTCATGTTTTTGCCTATCAGCATACACTGACCACACAAAGCGAGCGCGAACGACTTCCTCCTTCGTCGCGCGACTATCGGCGCTGCGGACTTGTCAAAAGTTCACTTGTCGAGCAAACACTAGGCGAGGGCATAAAACTTCACTTGGGAGAGAACAAAAGGCAATTCCCCGAAATGCATTTAACGCGATAACGAGGATCGATAAGGCGAGAGGGGGAATCGCCGCAGAAAAGCTGTTGCTAACTCGTAACTCGCCTGCGTGCGCGAATTTATTGCGGCGCGAGGTGTTAGCAAGAATTGGCGGAGGAAGGATGGCGAGGGAAAAGCCAAGGTACCAAATTATCCTCGTTCACCTCCAGGCTGCAAAGGCATAAATTCCACGATAGAGGAGGACACGTAGGAAAGCTAATTGCGAGCCACGAGCTTTCGGGAAGCTATTAGCGAGCTTTCAAAATTGAAATTTCGGCTGCCGGATAATGCATCGCGAATTCTCGGCATCGATTTAAATCTGTTTGGCTGGACTTGAGTTTGGACTTGCGCATCGTCGACGAAAGGCGACGAAGTGGCGAAACAGAAATAGATCCATAACGAAGAGAAGGAGCGGGCGAAGGATTGATTTGCCATGTAGTCCGCGAAAAGAATCGGCCGCGGAGTAGAAGAGCGGCACCTCGATAAATCAATTTCTCTCTTCCTTAAATACATACTTGATTGCTCATAAATCTCATCGGTGGGCCTGGCATCTAGACGCCGGTCGGATTAAGCCAAGCACTCCAACGAAACAATAAATAATTACAGTCCAACTCTCCACCTCCTCCGTTTGCGATCGCGGGAAAAAAAGAGCAACGCACAATGCGATGCGAGAGATGAGATGGAGATAGAGAAAGGGCGGTGAAAGAGGAGATAAAGCGAAATAGAGAGAGAATAGCGATCGGCTCGAAGGAGGGCTGCGCAAGTCGCTACAGGTAATCTCTTGATTTAGTTGCAATCCTCTCGTTGCGTGGCTCCTCGACCCCCCCCCCCCCCCCACCTCTTTTACGCTCGGGATGGTTAATGATCCGAGTTACTTTCCAATTACTCACAGTTTCAATCGAAACGGCGCTTTATTTGGACGATGAAATGTGTCGACCTATGCGGGCTGCTCATTGTACGTGATGTTGCAAGTACCGATCGAACATTAATTAACGATCGCTTCACTTACTACCAGCGATTTTGTTTTCAGGCATCCGAAAATCCTCGCATTCGTGCAACAATGACGGGCTGTCGCGGCAAGTGAAGCGCGCAGAACATCGGAGACAGGGGAGGAAGAGGCAGATAATGGAAACAAGAGCAAGTTGCGGGAGTACACACGCGTACGGAGTCGGTGTGACGGAGGTCGGCTGTATCGGATGAGCGCATCGCGATAGGCGAGTCGCGTGACATCTCTATTTATAGAAAAGCAACTGTCGAGACCGGAGCTAAGTTTAGCATCGCAGGCAGAGGTGGCAAGGATATATCGGCCGAGTACGTGGCGCCGATATCAGCCACGACGACGCGACAGTCACGCTTGCTCAAGCTTTTTCGCCACTTTTCTCCACCTCTCGCTCGTGCAAACGTGTCATTACACTTGGAGTGCGTGCCGTGAGATCCAATCATTATCATGGCCGACGCTCCAGGCGCTAAAAACTCCTTCTCTCTTCTTCAGCCTTTTTTGTGATCAATGACACGCAAAAATAACGTGTTTTGCCTTCTAATGACAATCGTCGATTAAAATTATATAACTTATTGATCTCTCATTGAAAAACACCTAGAGCATTTTGTCTGTCGTAGTTGAGAGCCGACCACGCGCCTGTGTAATTTTTCATCGTTACGCGGAGAAACAGTTCACCGGAAAAATTAAGGTGACAGACCGGTATTGCAGGAACGTGGCGACTGTGCAGTTAATTTTTACGAGGAAACTTAGGCAAATTTTACGATGACGAGTCCGTAATTTTTACAGCATTGAAAATTTGCAAAGAAAACTCGTTAAAATTCTGGAGATTCGTCGTAATTTTTACCGTGTCATCACTGTAAATTTTATGGTGACGGTCGCATACCTTTTACCCTCAACTTTCGTTGCAGGAAGGTTTCTTTCCTACATTCTCTAGGAAATATTATTTTTCCAAACTTATATAATTATACGTCACAATTTTTATATTTTTGCAAGGGATTCCAAGAATATAAAACTCTTTTGAGCAAGCGATGAATTTAATAACACTATCCTTTAAAATTTATTTCTTTGAATGATTTGTAGCTCAATAAATTTTTCTTTGCAATTAAACCTTCTAGTGTGAATCATTACTATAGTAAGAAAAAAAGTAATTTAATTAGACAAAGCTTATGATGATGCGTTTGTCGAAAAATTACAAGTGCACGTGAAACTAAACAGTTACACGGAAATGTTACGATGATGGTCCTGAAAGTGTTACGGCACTGTCACTGTAGTTTTTATCCCGACCATCTCTGTAATTTTTACGGGCAAATTTTTGCCCAACTAAACCCGAGAAGCTGATTTTTCAGACGACGACAACGTAACGAAAAGAGAAATAATAGACCCGTTGAAAAAGAGCATTATGTCTTTACCCCTTCATCTGGCGGCTGGGATATAGCCGTTTTTTCAAGCTTACGTGACGTTCAGAGAGAGAAAGAGAGACAACGTATCAAGATCAATCCGGTGCAGCAGTTGGATAGACTATCCGGTAAAAAGCTCTCGTCCCCGACAAATCTGAGCTTACGCTCGCCAAGAGAGGCAGGGTGTAAAAGGTCGAAGACCTCTCTCTCTCTCTCTCTCTCTCTCTCTCTCTCTCGGTAACATTCCCGTAACCGTCCGTTATCGGGGATTTTTCTTCGGCGCCAGACTGCGCGTTGTATTTATCAGCGCAGGCGAATTAAAAGTCGCCGGGGATTTTCGGTCGAGCGGCAAATTTATCGTACGAATAGACGAGCGTACCTGGACTCGTTGCCGATGCCTATCCTGCTTCCTCTGTCGTTTCTCCAGCTCCTCCTTGCGTTCGATGAGCAATCTGATCTCGCCACCGGCCGCCGCCGCCGCTGTCGTCGAAGACGTTACGCTGTCGTAACCCGTATCTCCGAGCGATAGCCTGGGCGAGGTTAACGACGACTCGGCCTCCTCCTCGTCCTCGCTGTAGCTCTCCACCATCAGCTCCGAGTCGCTCTGTCGCACAATAAACGTCGTTTTCAATATTGCGCAGATAGATATGCTCTTTATTGCCGCGCTGAGGGGAAGCTTATCGAGAGATGCCAATCTTATCCGCGGCGTAATGCTATGTGCTCCCTAGAACGAAATAAACCCCTCGCCGCGCGATCGTATCTGCGCGAGCGAGTGCGAGCCCTGCTCGACTAAACGTTTGCCGCTCGCTCCTCGTCCAATTTCACTCGAGATTTCCAATGACAACGATGCACGAGCGACGAGTCAAGCGCTGCCGTCGCGAATCACCTGGATTAGCGCGATCGCGCCCGAAGATGCCAACGAGACCGCTCGACGCGCGGCTCTCTCCGGGGCTGAAAGCTGGCAAATCGGCAAAGAGCGACGATCGAGGACTTACCTGTTCTGGCGGCGAGCTCGGCGAGCCTGGACCCGAAGCCTCGACGACCGATACGTATTCACTGACGCCCGTCTCGCTTTTCTGCAACTTGAGCACTGGAGTCTCCAGGCCGCAGAGGAACACTTGCCCGAAGAACAGAATCTTGTATATCCTCAGGCAAACCTGCACCACTTCCTGTTTTTAAAAGCAGATCAAGCATTTATTGCGCGGTTGCACAATGTCCGTCGATTAATTGATGTTTGTATTTCGACAAGTAGCCGCGCAGTTCTTCGCGTGATCAAGATCAACACTGATCGTTCAACGGTGCATTTTCGCTTCGAAAAAACCAACTTACGGACACATGTTCGTAGAAATGAAAGTAATTAGAATCAATGTATAACAGTAAACGTTGAATTATACCAATTATTTGGTGTAATCGTTTCCTTCAGTTCATAAGGATGAAAAACTAATCGGAAACAATAAAAAAAAATGAAGGAACGATGTAGATGCCTTAGTAACTGTGCTGCCGAGTTGTATATGAATTAGCGTAATGTATTTCAAGACTTAAGAGAGAGAGAGAGAGAAAATGATGCGCGATCAGTTTAACCGAGATCCCATAATGACACGTTAAATATGTGAAACAGATCTACAAACATTAAATATAATTTAAACCGCAAAACATTGAAGGTACGTAAGCACAAAAAATAATTAAGTCTAATTGCTGTCAGCGCATAAAAGCAGCAAAGCAGTAGAGGAGCCTCGAAGGGCCTGTCTATAATTGCGGAAAATGATTTTGCGCCGGTACGCCAGGACAAATGTGCGTACGGATCTATTTATAGTGTACACACTGGTTCTCTCGATTTAATATTAAAACCCATATATAATAGCGCGGCCTGCAAAGGATAACGCACGTATGTTTATCCGCGCCTTAAAGCACCTCATTACAAACATCCGAAGAAACTGCGCTGAATGTGTAACTTACTATGTCTTCCTTTTTGTCGGCGTAGAACGGATCCTGTGGATTTGACATGAGTGGCGTGAATCCGGATAGCGTCGTGTCCTCCGGCAGCCTCACCAGCTTCAGCTCTGCAATGAACGAACACACGCGCGCATTATAAATAAAGAAAGGACGCGGCTATTAATAATTTCTGCCGTGGCGCGATTTCTTAGGCGGCTGATTACGAAGCGACTGAAGCAACTGTTCCGAGAAAACAAAATGGGATACGCGACTCTGCTGCTTCTGCAATCAAGAACCGATGATCTGTGAGCTACTAAAGACATAAAATCAAGCAACAAAATACGTTTTGCCGTTTTTCAAGCCCTAACGAGATGTCGATATGAACAGCGGAAACAAAGATCCGACTTTACCGATGGGAACGAATCAACAGGTAGAATGCAACATCTTCTCGCGAGGTTCGGAAAGATCAGTTATCGCGGAGACGCGTAAATAACCAGACTATAATTGGCGGATAATTTCGTAGCGTTAAATTGAAATAAATTGGCGATTCCGATCGTGTACGTAGAAAGCAATGTAAATGGAATATTAGATAGATGCTACATCTTTATTCATTAATCGTGGCTATTAACTGGAAGGAAAGAACTTGGCGAATTGCAGGTGGTGACATGCAATGTGACATGTATAGCCTGCAATCTACGCCAAGTTACGTATGCGCGCTATACATTTACTTGTCGCATTAAAGCGAGAACGGATATCAGAATTTACGAAGAACAGGGCGTGTATCGCGCGATCGAGGGAGAAGCCAAGCTCCTCGAAAGTGACGAGCTCGACAGAGGGACAGGCTGTTATCATGCAAATGTCGCCGAAGCGACGGGAGCGCGCCCGAGAAAGAGAGATGCGACAACGTATCTATACACCCGTTCATTTGCTGCCTCGCGCCATCCTCCTCGCTCGCGCTTTACAGAATCATCCTCGCAGATAATTAAGCGGCGCCGTACGCCAGCCTGCACTTTTTGCGAGCCTTGTTTCACGATGGAATGTCCACTTTTTTACTTCATTTCTTTTTAATTCGTGATCGATTCGTAAAAAGGAACGAGAGGTCCGTCGGCAGGCTGCCTCATTACCAAAAATAGCTGGGCGATCGCGTCATTACAGAGAACTTCGGTATGTCTCGTTTGAATAATCTTATGTACAGAATGTACCAGGAAATCATGGATAGCGACACACTTAACGTTCAGGGTGCTACTTTTGCCGATGTCAAGTGCAATAGCGGAATCGTCCAAGGAATTACATTGACCATTGTCTCTCTCACTTCGATAACCCTATTGACGCGCATATGGATTGCGCGGCGTCAATTCATCGAAATTGACCTAACGGTACACATCAAAGCCTTCAAGAACTTTACAATTCCCGTCTTTTTCCTTGGTTCTATTTGTAATTTCAACTTTATCATTGTTCTCTCCTTTCGCGTAAATCAAAGGAAATTTCGTCCCAGATACGACGATAAGAAACAGATTTTTCTTTTTTTTTCTACCCGTGTCCCGTTATCGCTGCCAATTCGCTGACTCCACCTAATAATTGGCGTCTAACGCGAATCAGCGCCGAGGTTAGTGCGACGAGAGCAAGTATACGCGGGCGGACGTTTGGCAAGTATAGAGTGATTGCGCGCGAATGCGAAAAGCTCGCTGTCTTTTCTCGCGTGTGCTCGCGAATGAAAATGCTTTTTACGAGCGAACCAGAGAGAAGAGATTTCATTTCAACTTTCGGGCCTCTCCTTGATTTATATTCGGTCTCGGATTTCAGTGGAGATTTGAGATTCCTGAAAGTATTGGATTCTATTGTTTTTTTTTCAGAGTTCTCGCTCGAGTGATATTTTAGCTTTTTGCGAATGCGCATAGATATTATCGTTTGCTTGAATGTACTTTACCTCAATTGTTCTCACCAATAACCTGAAGGAACGCTTTACAATCCGACTGATTGTATGTCGTTTGAAAACTACATCTAATTTTCGAGACGAGTGCATTTCCGAGATTGAAATGCGGAAATAATGGCACGTATGCCATGCGAAGTAACTTGTCGAATACAACAGCGATCGTTCATGAAAATCAAACGATCGATCGAAATTTTGAAGTTGATTTATTAATCAATGAATCCAATGTTAAGTTGAATAAAGCAGTAAATAAGCGTGAAACAATGAGAAAAATTAAAGATCACCTGAATCAACAACGACGACGATCGTCCCGTTCGCCTTTTCTATGAAAAAAAGACAAAGAAAAAAATGGAAAAAAACAATCGTGCGAGTCGGCATCTAGTACACGGGAACAAACCGTTTGCGAGGTTACGACGTCGTTATGCGTACAGTCACGGCAACAAGCTTTATGCTGATGGAAAAGACCAGAGAGAGGAATTTGGCTCTTCTATTCGCAACGACAAAGGAGAGCCTCGGCGACTCTTGTACCAAAACCCGTTAGAAATCATAGCCTTAGGTCACTACTCGCTTGCTGCCGCTTCTGCTGCAGCAGCTTTATGTATGACAGGTGTGTCACATACTCGCAGCGTGGGTAAATATTTGTACGAGCAAATCATTGATAAAGTACTCGCTCCCATGTGAACCATTTATCGATGGATGTACAACGGTATAGGACGTACATTTTTTTCTATTTATTCTGGCAATTACTCGAGGAATGATCTATAACCCATGTAAATTTCTTTTTTACTTAGCTTAGTATTTCATGCAGTGGCAAAAAATAAATTCGAATTTGTCAAGTGTTTACCGTTACGATGCATTGAAAAATGTGTTTTTAACAGTCGACTAGGCTACGGAAAAGGATCAACATTAATTCAAGATTTAGAGGTCATAATGTGACGTTGATTCTCAATAAACTTCCTCGGCTTATATTTTCCTATAAACGCGCGAAATGAAGCAGCGTAATTGCCTCGTCGAACAAAAAAAAAAACGAATTTACCGATTAAAATTCATAAAGGACTGAAAAACTTCGCGGCAATTAATCAACTTGCAACCTCCTCATCGAGGATCTCCCCCTCGTATCTCGGTAAAATCAAGAGGTGATCACGATGAGAAGAAGCCAAAGTAAGACGTCATTAATAAGGCATTGGGCCCTTCGGTATAACTTTGCATATCTTTCGCACTGAAGGTCAGGCTCTGAACTATAGCAAGTTAATTCAGCAGCGTGATGAGATCATACAGGATGATTGATCAATGCAGAGTGCAAGGACGACTCTCTTTCATACGATTACAGTGATTAGAGTGCGATCGATCGCTAGGAATGCAAGAGAAGAAACGAGAGCAATGAGTTATGTGGAATGCCATGGAGGCAAGAGAAAAAAAATGTCTGCCGAGTAATTATTGAGGTACGTATGCTTCGATCGTGTTAATTAAATGCGTAACGGTTTGTATTGGACACGATGCAGAAAAGGTAAAGTCCCGCAAAAAGGTGGCTACAGATATTTCCATATACATCATTTCACTTTCTTTATCGACACCTCGAGATCGACACCGCTTATTATTCCACGAAGAAAAAAAAAAAAAACGCGACGCGTTATAGTTAAAAATACGCCGAAGTCAACGTCGCAGCACATGGTCGGCCGGAAAACACTGCGGTTAAGCGTTCGCGCCATAAAAAATCATTATTCCGAAGGTAAGAAAAAAGTCATCGGCAATTTGTCTCGATGAAACACGGTGGTTGCGAGATTGACAGATTAGCATAATAATAATATCGAGCGCGTTGGCGCGCACTCACGTCAGCCCTCCGTTGTGCCTATGAAATTTTTGCGCGCCCGCGGTATGAACAATTTATAGATAGCAGGCGGAAGTATACTTGAAGGCACTCACCATCTTCGCGCGCCGCAGCATCCTTGGAGTCGATCAGCAGATCCTGCGAGTACTCCAATTTGTCCAACAGATTGACCATGGTCGCCAACCGACTCCATGCGTCTCCAGGGGGCCTGTGCGCACGAAACCGTTCACATTAATTCTCATATTTACATGTACGCAACATGCTCATCTTGTATTATTGCACACGTGCGATTTTCTCCCTCAGTTAGTATGAGATCGAATCCACTTGCTGTTGTCACTTAACTTCCCTTTATGTCTCAAACTTCCTTGTGAATTTTACGATCGCTCATTAGTTTTATGCCTTATTACTAAAACACCATGAATTTCATGTTTAACCATTTGCCCGATCTATTTAGTCGAGATTCAGTCATTAAATTTCACGATATGTCCTACAATTTCAGTAACAACATGACTAAAACCATCGTTTTGTTGAAAAAAAAAATGAACCGTGCTCTTCTATTTGTGTTCGAGAATATACGGGTTAAGGAGGGAAACAAGAAAAAAAAAAAGAGCAGGTAAGTATGACAGAATGATTCACTTTCGTTGTATGTCAAAGTGGCGAGGGATTACATACGGCAGAGCACAAACGAAAACCAGTCGGGACGCATATCCGTTTGTAGGTTACTCTCAATCTCCGCGGTGCGGAACACCGTAAGGACCTGTTCGTTTCGAGGACGCTTAACGTTTGACCCGGAATTTTTCGCAGCGAGCGAGGGTGCATTATACGCGCGCATATTCGCGGTGGTTACTTACTTTCACGATTCATTCTCTTACTTGTTGGTCAATGGGACGCGGGGCCGATTTTTGCGTTTGCTCGTTCCGTGGGAGAATTGCAGTTTGCTTTTTATTTTTTTTTATCTTTCGCCGTGGCCTCGTGATCTATTGAATTCCGCGAGCTTGTTGTTTTTTTCTTTTGCGTTTTGCCTTCCAATGCGGAAGAGAATGTCGTTTTGTGCGCGCGCGTGTTCAGTGTCAAGGATAACGTACGACAAAACGAGGTTTTTCGAGTGTCGTTCGTTGAACTCTCCGTGCGCTTATCAGATTGCATCAATATCGCCGCGTAGTTTGCTGTAGTTTGTATGACTATAGCGCAGGAGTAAATTATGAAAATGAGAAACTGAAAATCATTAGTGCGTGGAGATGTGCATAGTGAAAATGCAGAACGCGCGAAGATTACACGCTTGTGCGCGATGTATCGGAGCCTAGCTTGTATGATGGTGTTGAGCATGAATTAAATAGCCTATATGTTTCATGCTTGCAAAGCAGAGGAACATCATGCCAAACTTGTTTAGATAATCTTTCGTTAACTTGAGCTTCGAGTTACCATTTTATTCTACAGGAATTCTTATTCTCAGTATTTGAGTAACTTTCGCTTGAAAATTGAAAATGCATGCCGTAAATTCATTGTCAGTTTCTATCAACGCATCATCGAGTTTTGGTAAAAGTTGACTGTCCTTGGTGAGGAATAATTACAGAAAGAGAACAATTTTTTAATAGTGCAAAAAATGATTTTTTCTGTGGTTTCTTTGCAAGGAGGAAAAAAAAGATGTTTGTCGGTGATAGTTAACCCAAGGAATAATAAACTGATTGCTGTAGTACTTCGCAATCTCGATTGTGTGTGTGTGTGTGTCTGTGTATTTTCACACGTCTTATCTCATCGTCAGTTAGATCGAGTCTCTCACTCTCAGTGTGTGTGCACGGAGAGATAGCTTTTCATTGGTTCAACTAAACTGGTCGGTAACGAGTCGACGATGCAATTAACTGTTGACCTTTTACGACGTGCACCCTTAGCCTTAGTAGCGACAACTACACACGGGCGGACGTATCCATGACGGAAGTCGTTAAGCTATCTCTCGGCATGCATAACTTCGCCGACTCGTCTTTTGCATACAACTGAGATTCGATCTCTCCCCCCCCTCTATTCTCGCTCCGCAACCTGTCCGACTGCTCATTGATTCTCTTACGGTACGATATACTACTCTCGATGCACTTCATTATGTCGCTCCAGCGTACAACTATTCGCGCGAGTTTTAGGTTCCGCTGTGATGGATGAATACGTACTTCTGCGGCAACTTTCAATTATAATTGTCGAAGCGCCTCGGAACAATTCATATTGATTGAAGAAAAAAAGTTGGAATAAAAGGATGTTTAATAAGCCACGGCTAATTAAAGTAGCTTTGCCAAAACTTTGCCAATTAAAACTTTGGCTGTAGAGAATTTCATCCATCTTCCGAGCGGTGCCGAAAATGACTTCATTAAATGTCATTCAAAAACTTCGTAACAACATTTGCCGCGTCCGTCGCTCCACGACTATACCTCGCGATTGATAAGAATGCTCATGGCGATTAATCAAGCTCGGCAACGGCGAGCAAATGGAAGAAGCGAAATACGACAAACGGAAGGAAAGTCGAGCCAGCAAACGAGCGAATTGCAGCGCAGGCTGCACGGGATTGCCCAGATGAAGCGTCCTTGCCTAAGAAAGCTTCGCGCGCTGCGCTCATAATTATAAAATCGTTAAGCGTCGTGAGTGCGCGCACCATCCGGCTAATTTACCTATTCGCGAGCGCGCGCAGCTTTATTAATCGCGGCCATCTTGTAAGTACTTCTGAGATCCCGTTCTTTTTTTTTCCACCGCCGATGTGATTCGCGTCAATTACGCCATCGGACGCACGTGTCATAAAAGTCGATCGTGAGTTTCTCGCTGCGCAGGATGAGCCATCCCCCGGCCGTTAAACGTCGCGTTGAGAGCAGCCTGGCGGATATATTGCTCGCCGAGTTCTTTTTTTTCTTCTTTTGCAACGATTTAATCAAGTCAACTGATATTTCACACCAACTACGGTTTACTTTACAATTGCGGCTGTAAAGCTCGTTCAACGCCGTCAATATGATGTCTACAATTTGTAAGTTCGTTGTTAAGACGTCATGTTTGTCGAGGCCGTAAACGCACGCACGCGAGCTTGAAATTCGAATGGCAGAGCGCACAGGCGGAAGGTAAACGGCGCGCGGGAGTCGTTGCGACGTGGTGCGCGAGCAGAGCCCACAAACGAGGCCGAGGATGACGATCGAATCGAAATCGACAATGCCATCCAGCGGCATTCCCGCGCGCGGCATTATGTACTGGCACGGATAAAGGCCGAGTGACAAAAAACGACAGAGTGGATAAAGTCAGCAAGCGCGTTGTCTGGAAAAGAAATCGAAGAAATGAACGAGGAGAAGAGCGCGCGCGCGAGAGAGAGAGAGAGAGAGAGGAGAGAGCCGGCGTAACCGTATACATCCTGCATTAGCTCGTGCGTGTATGCGTGCGCGCGCGAGTAACAGTTATGTAATCAGAAGCTCTCTCCCCCTCTCTCTCTCTCTCTCTTTCCGCGTCGCGTGAAAAACTGCTCCCGATCGACTGCACAGCGCAGCCGCGGAGATCTTATCGCAGGAAGGCGAATACCGCGTTACGTCCGCGAGTATCGATTGGCCGACGCGCGTGGACCTCCCTCAATGAAACGCGAGAGTCTCTGTTAAATCGCTCACCGACCAGAGGTTAATAATCGCCGGCTGGGGAATGGAAGCTCGACAAAGCGTCGGACGAAACAGGTCTTTCGGCTGACGCGGCGTCGCCTCTCCGCTTGATTCAGATGGGTGGAGCTCCTTAAATCTTGACGCGTCGCTTCTGCCGCGGCTTTTAAATCTCGTGGCTCACGTGCGAGCGCGCGCTCGCCCGAGTTCGCTTTCACTGACCGTCGCGCGCGGGATCTCTGCGCTTTCTGTTTTTTTTTTTTTTTGCCTCCGAGCTGAATGCACTCTTTTCAGCGATGCCATGCTAATTTACCGAGAGTACCACGGCCCGAGACGGCATTTTTTCGTGAATTATGCCCGCAACTCTTTGACCTCGCCGAATGCATTTTTACATTCTCCCTTCGGCAAACTTGTCAAATATATCCGTCAGCGAACGAATTGGCCGGGAAAAAAAGGTGCAACTTGATCCTACCGCTTCAAGTATTCTTTTTCGAATCACGTAACGCTCACGCCATTCAAAATTTATAATTGGCATTTTTTTTCTTTTCAAATAAATTAATCAACGTGTGTACGTAAATTCCAGTGAAACGTTCGCCAGTAACTGCACACGTTCATTCAATTCTACAATGGCGAACACGAATATTGTCCAAAGGCATTGGCGAAAATACAACGCAAACTGTTGAAATGTTTTCGTTTGGCCGGTCGCTTAAATATCCATCGCTAGATAGCTCCGCTATCCATTGGAAACTGAAATGACGCTGGAGCTATGTTAAAACGAAAACTGTTAACCGCGCGACAAGCAAGCAAGCAAGCAAGCAAGCAAAAAAAAACAACACAAAGAGGAAAAAAGAAGCCTTTGGAAAACTAATTAACCGTCGTGTAACAGAAAATGGCGTCGTGCTAACAACAACGCTTGCGGCAATAAAAATGTTAAGTTCGCGCTAGCGCGCGACAACCGTTAACTTTGCAGCAGCAGCTCAATTTGAATGTTACTGTACTCGGCGGCGCGAAATTCAGACATTTGCATATTAACGACAGCCGAGGATGAGCTTCGATAAATTCGCTTTTCCCTCGTTAAGAAAGTATACTTTCCAGAGCTAATCGCCAAGAAGCTATCGGCTCTCGGCTTCTCTCCACGCGCACATTGTCGTTTACTTGATATAAAGATCGTCATCCGCGAGCGTACAGTGAAAGGATGTCCGCGCGCGACGGAGCAGCTGCTTTCATTCGCCAGATTAGATATGCAATTCCGCCGAGCAGCACAGCCGCTACGTTGCATTCGTCCCGAGAGATGAGCTTTTCTATTTTGTTTTTGTTTTTTTTTTTTTTTTTTTTTGCGGCAAGGTCGTCTGCGGTTACGGATAAGAGCGAATTTATTTAGAGACGTGCGTCAATTACGCTTCTCGAAGGCAAGTCTTGATCGATGGACGATGCGTCCTCGATAACGAAGGTTGCCGCTGCGTAAAGCTTTCTGTATTACAGTCCGCGTCGACCTGAAAATCAGCTCACCGCGGCGTTTCGCAGCCACGTCTTTCACGCAGAAGCGAGCACGCGGGGCGCAATTAAAAAAGCGCCGAGGGAAAGCGAGCGCGAGTAAGTGGTGAGCGCGAAGGAACGTGCCAAGCTAATGGCAGAGTAAAAGCGCATTAAATCCATGCTCCTCGCTGCGCACAACAAGAGTTTTCGACGGCAGCGCGTTCCTTTACTTTATCGCCGGACGAGCGAGCGCGCGAGCCGTCGCAGAGTCGCCGGCGCGGTTATAGATTGTTTTGCGAGTGCGTAACTCGGCGAGTTCTCGCGCGTGCACGTCGGGGCTCCGTTTCCCTAAGGCAAAACAGGCGCGAAACGCTGAAAATCGCCACGGCAAGCTACTTTTTCCAGCGGTCACGTCTCGCGGACACCTAAAAATGCCAATTGTCCATGGGGCTAACGAGCGAAGAGCAGGAAAGAGTAGGACCGCGTGCAGGACGAGACAAGTCGGATGGAGTGCGATCGTTCACGCCTTGGCGTGGCTTCGTCACACGCAACTGCGCCGCGCTCGTCGGAGTCGTGGATCGCGGCCGAAAGCGCGGACGCGGATAACGAGGAAAGTTTCTAATTAAAAGCGGTCTACGACTAGCCGAGAGCCCCCTTTTTTGCTCGTCCGACTGGCGCGCGGTAAATTGATTATATTATTGAACGCCGAGCGCCGCAGTCCAAATGCTACTTAGCTAACTGAATTACGCCTCTGCGTGACGGATAATAAGGCGCGCCACGTTAATTCCGTCTTGGGTGCGCGGTTCGAGAGGGTGATGCTCGCGAGATAAAAAGAAAAAAAAAGAAATAAAGGCGCGCGCACGCTCACAGCACTAATTACGGATTTTCAAATAGCCGACGTGTCTATGAATTTATTCAAAAATTTTATTACTTCTGGCGCGCTTCTCCGATTGAGCTGCGTATAATACATTCGCGATAAGACTTTACGACCTCTCCTCAAAAGAATTGCTTTAATAATGCCGTATATCTTCTGTACCGAGCAGCATTGTACTTTGGTAATAATGTTACGGTAAATTCGTCATCGTCTTATCGCGCACAAGCGATAACGAAAAAAAAGAAAGAAAAACAATCGTTTACAACGTAACCGTATGCATTGCCAATTCACACAGTTGTAAAAGGATTAGCGAATCGTAAAATAGAAAATGAGCTGGATAATAACGCAGACTTACCCAACGCGATAATCAGCGCAGGAAGGCGGCGGATTCCAGACGGTACTGTGACAGAGCATCCAGTCGCACCAAATCTGCAACACAATATTTCGATAAGAAAAGTTATAATTGCCACGGCGAGTAATTAATAGAGACTAGCTGAGGATTCCTATCTCGGTCGTCTCCCCGGCGCGTAGATATGCGCGTATAGATTAATGGTGTATATCTTCCACGGCATACGTATATATACGGCGAGAAGTAGATTGCGATCGACCTCAAACTGCAAAGTCCGCTGCTGCTGATCTCTTAATTGCCGCGCGCGGAGCTTTCGTTGAACTCTTACTTTATCGCGCGCGAGAGAGCAAGTTGGCTTCTTTATGTACCGCGCGCTGCCAAGTCGCACTCGGGGATTTATGCATTTCGGATTGTTTTTTTCTTTCGCTCGCTTCTTCGCCCGCTCGCGCGCGAGTTAGCAACTGTGCTTTCATAATATTTTATAGCGCCACGGCCGAGATATACGCACGCCTCTCTCTGTGTGTGTGTGTGTGCGAGTGAATTTTTTGATTATGAATTTATCTCTGGGCTTTTCTTGATTTGTAGCCGCCGCGGACTGCGAATGAATTTATCTGCGAGCAGCAGCGTCGCGAGAGCCGCTCGTGCCGTTTATTTTGCCCTTTTCCCCCCAATGATTCGCAGTTTTTGCGCGTCGGAAAGGATTAGATCAGAACGAAGCTCGCAAAAGAAGGAGGAGGAAGCGGACAGGAATAAAATGTAATAGTAATGTTAATGCAATCGATTTTATTGAGCAATGGTATGTGCGAAGCGCGCCTGGGCATTAAAACTCGTCGGGAGCAATAAACGTCGTTTGTAATGCGCGCCGCAATCGAAATTTAATAGGCTAATAAAATTGACGACGTTATCGATGTACGCAGGCGCAGGCAGCGCGTACAATCGTAAAATTGGAAATTACCTTGATGGCGGGCAAAAGTATTTGCATATCCTCGACGACGATGAGCCAGGGGCGCTCGGCGTTGTCCAGCTGCGCCTTCAACAGGCTGACGCCTCGTTCCAGGATCAAATTGAACATCTGCAGCGACACCACCAGCGCGCGCTCCTGTACCTCCGATCGGTATCCCTGCTCCATTTGTGAATCTGCAAAATGATCGTTCAGCTGCTCAGTGTTCGCCAGTATTTACATAATCAATATTGCGCCCAGAAAAAGCCTCGCGGAAGTGGTCATGCCGTGGATGCGCGTATCGGTGCGCCCGATAGAAGAAGCTGCGCCGATACGCGCTCGCGATTCCATTAGCTTTCTTTTTCACTCTGGCAACCAGGCAGCTCTGCCGCGCGCAGTAATTTGCGATATTTGCGGGTTTTCGCAGGTGGTTCGCAGACAGGGCGCGAAAGGCTGAAAAGGTGGGAGGAAAGAAAGAAGGAAAGAGAGAAAGAAAGAGAGTGAGAGAGAGAGAGAGAGAGAGAGGCGGCAAATGGATTCCAACGGCAATTGAGTGAGAAAGCCGCTGAAAAGACGTTCGCGCCATGTACGTCCCGAAGCAGCAGCCAGCTCTGCTTGGAGAAAGAGAGGAGCCGTGGAATCTAGATACGCGGAAGCGTGCACTGCTCAACGGGGATTTTCATTATCTCATATATCCATCGTCTCTAATCGGCATTGCCAGCGTCTCTTTTCTGCGCAATGCTGCTGCTGCTGCCTATGCGAGCCTCGCTTCTTCCCCTAAATATTTCTTTCTTATCGCGTTTCTCTCACCTCTTTTTTCCCTCTTTACCCTTCACGAGCGCGCGGCCTCTACCACTTCTCTCCTCAAATAATGCAACGGTCTTTTTTTCTCTTCGCCTCCACGTCGCCGCGGCTATTTTTCACTTGCCCGATAACTCGGCGACGACGCGCTGCAAGTTTTTTTTCCGCATCTGTCGATGCTGCAGTCTATTCGATTTTTCTTCCAAGCTTTCTTTTGGGAGGCGCATCTCACATCTACTTTTGGCGGAGTATTACGTTAAAGCGCTTTGGCGACTCGACCGAGCATCGATCGACAAGCGCTGAAAATATAAGTAACGACAAAGCAATATGATAATTGAGCCAAGTGTTTTGTAGTAGAACGTATAGATGCGATGCCAGCGCATGAGCCGACCGCGGTGGCGATCGGCCGATGAATCGGGTTGAAGTGATGGGTTTATAGCAGAAAGAGAGGGGGAGGGGGAGGGGGAGAGCATATCGGACCGTCGTCGACGCGTTCTTTCCCACGTCGTCTTGCGCGCAGTCTCTGTCTCTCCACATTTGTCTGATTTTCATCCGGCATTATCATATTCCATCCATCCGTCTTGTTTGCCATTCCATTCCTAACTCCCTCTTGTTTTTCCGCGCGCGCACGCGAATAAGGCGCGACGACGCGCTTCTCTGAAACTGGCCATGAGCTTGGCTCCGTGCGAGACGCAGCTATGTACTCGATGCGCGCATATCCAGTAGCTCTCCGCGCCAGAGTAAAGAGACGATCGAGTATCTTTATGAGGGGGGCGATGCGCGCTCGCGCCGGCACCTTTCATCCCTCGCTCCCCCCCCCCCTTTTTTTTCTTTTTCTCCTCCCTGCCCTCGCTGCAATTTCGTTGTCGTTCGGTCTCTTTCTCTCTCTCTCCCTCTCTCTTCGGAAATGCCGATTGCTCAATAAATTTGAGCGCACCCGCATGCAGTCCTCCTCCGCGGTTTTATTGCATTGCGGGCTTGACGTGCCGAATTGCTCTCTCCCTGTTTCGCGAAGGTGAGGAATATGCAAAAAGCAGAGTGATCATCTTGTCAAGGGGGAAGCGTCCTGAATTAGTTTTCGACAGGAAACTGCAACCTTGTACGTATCGTGCTTTACAATTTTGCGAAATTAGGGAAAATTGCCGTGATTAAATCCTCGTGGCATAATACCTCAATTCTCGAAATGAAATCGCGCACAGAGCTTTTTCGATCTGGATGAGATCGTTTCGAAGAATCTTTCACGTTTGTAAGTGTGCAGGTGGCGATAATCAAGTATCAAGTAAACTCGAGTACGTAATTCTACCAATAGCTGGTCTTAGCACTATTTTCCTGTCTTGTTCAACGCCTCGGAGGAATGCCACGGATGCCTTTTGCATACACGCGTCGCTGCTACGTAATTCCCGACCATACATCCTCGAAACATCTCTATTAGGGTCGAAAATTATCCCCACCCCACTCCCCTTCCAAAACACACGCTTCAAGGCCCAAGACGCGCGCGGCATTCGAGTAACGTGTGCAACTTTTGCGGGATACCCCAGCAATGATAATCATCGTTGTAATTTTCTTTCACGGAACTTGGCTAAAATCGCGTGATGCGGTCGTTGTTGTCCCAACTTGGGAATGACGCGCTAGTCCGCGCGGGAAATTAGCCTACGGTCACTCTCGTTCAATTCTACAAAAAGGTAATTTAGTCGAACAACGGATTACGCTTATTGGATGTCTCGCGACACGAATAAATTGTCAGTCACGATCGATTTGCCGCGCCATTGAATAATTCGTGGACACGCGACGCGCATTCGCGAGAGGCATGATTCATCCTCATCAGTTCGCCGCGGCTTGATAAGCGTAAATAATATAAGCCGATCGAGCGTTCCTTGCCGCGTGCAAATTAGAATCGATCAAGAACAGACAATGCCCTTTTCAAATCCCCTTTGGCTTTCCAATGCTAATCTAAGGCGGATTTTCCACAAGGACGCAACGAATTTATCGCTTGGCCAGATGATAATTAGCTCGGTTTTCCGTCTATGTGGTCGCGCGCGCGCACACGAACACACGCGCGCGCGGAATATAAAAGGTCATTAGTTAGCCTAAGGGATTTATCCGGCGACTAATTACCGATCGGATCATTAACTATGCGCAATAATTAACTAGCTCGCTTGGCGGACGCTGCTTCGATTTCCGCTACTGATCTGCGACGCGCGCTGCCTTTTTTCCCCTCCCGCCGCTCGACTTGTACCCTCGTGTAATGCGGTTTTTCAGGCTGCACGCCAAACGTAATCGCCGGGTTCAGCCCCGTTCGCTCCTCTTTTGCTCTCGGTTCTCGGGCGTTTTCTCTTCGATGCTTCTCAGATCGATCGACAACATTTGTCCAAACGATTTTCGGATGGATCAAAATGAAATTAACGAAATAGTGCGTCGTTCGATTCACTGGGGGATTTTCAAAAGATTCATCAAAATAAATTTCGACGCAACGGAATTCCATCCTAACTAAAGACGAAAGTTGGCAATGCTGAAGTTGAGTCGAAAAAGGTCGAGAGAAAATTATTCATAGCAAAGTCGTGGCGAAAATTGAGCGTAATCGATGAAGAACCATGGCGAAACATACACGCGAAACTCGACGAAAACAGAATCGCCAACTACAACTTTCACCAGTGGACGGTAAAGCAAACGGGCGTACAAGCTTCGCGAAACATAATCAAAGGATCGAGGATGACAGGCCTTTAAAGCAAGAACAGAAGGTGTTGGAAATAGCACGGCGAAACGCGCAAGAGGTGTCGGGTATAAACAGACCTGCCTCGACACGTCTCGCATTAAGCATCAATTAATTAATAAAATCCCTTAATCTTCCCATCCGGCAGAACCGACACTGATGATCGCTTCTCACCTGCTCGCGCGCGCGCGCTTCAATTCCCGCGCGAGACGCCTGGCATTTTAATTACAGCGTGGCGACAGACCAGCAAAATTGCAGGCCGCAGACCGCTTCTCATAGAGCTATCAGGGAGGAACAATGCGAGATGACGAATAGCTGCCCCCTCGAGATTATCGCAGTATGCAGCGAGGGCTCGTCAAATTAAAGAGGAAGCGGGCGTGTGTGTGTGTGTGCGTGCGGGGGGGAAAGGGGGGGGGGGGGGTGATTAACGGCCGCGGCTACGCCGGGCGCGAACTAACATGACGTTTGCGAACGCCGCCGTGCGAGCTCGTAACTCTCGCGGCCTCCGCAGCGCTGAAAGCCTCTCGACGCGTTCGCGAGGCTGCTTTACGACGGGGCGCGTGCAGAGAGCTTGAAAAATTCGCCGCGCGGCCCAGTCGCGGCAAGGTGCGTCTACCGATACGCCGCGACGTCAATTTCGCTGCTGGCGCTCGCTCGTCCGCGCCTACTCCGCGGCCTCTGCCTTTTTTTTTTTTTCTGGCCACGAGAACGCAAACTCGAGCGCGCGGATCGAGTCGCAACGAAATCGACGTACCTTCGGCGACGCTTCTTCGTACGAGCGATATATTGCCGACGTGATTACAATCGAAAGCGTTCAACATTACAAGTTGATGATAATGACGCGGGTAGACTGCAGCCGAAGCTCGCCGGCAGGATTGAAATAAGTAAAGCCGACGCTAATAAGCAGTCTCTCTCTCTCTCGTTCTGTCTGTGGCGTGATAGAGGTTTCTGTTTTCCCCGCGCGCACAAAGAGCACTCGATTGCGCGCGCGGCCAACCAGACGTTATTAATTATGAAGGCTGTGCTGCGGAGCGGAGGAGTGAAGCAGCAGCAGCAGCAGCAGCAGCAGCACGACTCATTAGTACGAAGGGAGCGCATCCGCGCGTATTTGTACGTGGCTGCTACGCTGCTCCCGCACGACCAGTGGTACCCGATCGAGCGGTAGCGGCGACGGCGGCAGCAGTTTTTCGCCGAATTCGCGCTGCCTCTCCGGAGCCCACGCCCTCGCCGGAGTTTCATATTTTTTCAACGCGCGTGTTTGCCGAGCCATCGAACAACGCCAATCATGCGCTCCCCCCTGCCCGTGGCACGAGACAACGGTTTTGCAGCGAAGCTCTCGAGAGATTCTTTTTTCAGAATTGCAGCTCATGACGGTTGCGCACGACGCGTGTGCGTTTTGTTTAACTTGGATGGACGTATGGTAAACTTTTGCGAGCCCTCGTAGAGACGCAAAAGACGAGTGTCCTTCCGACGCGATGCGAAAAACAAGTGTCGGATAGATGTTGAAATGTAAATATTCTAATGAAAAAGTTTGATCGTATGATAAAGTTTAGACAGACTCAAGCAATCGAGTGTAAAGAAATGACATATCGCAAGGATGATGGGATTCTCCCCGTTAGCCAACTGAAACTCATTCCGCATGATGCCTCATTCGACTATACTGAAATTTCGTTTGCCCTGATGCCCGTGCAATCATTTGCCGCTCTTACGGGCCGATATTTCAGAAAGATAAGATAAATTGAGACAACTTATAATTTGTAAAATGCATGGAAAAGCCAAGGCATCCTTGCGCGGGCTAAGAAGGATCTTGGAGAAAGCAGCAAGTCAAGTCGGTAATGACGCGAGTCGTTGTCGATTATTTATTCGACGAGAATAGTGACATTTAAATCAGCGTATTTATTGCGACATCGATGCTCATGGCAATGTCTATTCGTCATGGCCACGCTAACGAGTCCGACGAACAGACATAAGGCGGAAGGTTTGGCTTTCCCGTTCGAGTCGTTTAACAAGTCCGCGACATCGCCGACTGTCTTTCGAGTGCAATTCCCACTCCGCGATCTGACGCGAACAGCCGTATAATCATCCATGAGGTGCACGCTTGAGTCAGCGCGTACATCTTCTTCGATATACACCTGCTCATTATATAGATCCCTCCCTCTTGAACTCGTGTCTTGTCAATGTCATAATTGTACTTTTGTTGATCGTTGTCAGAAACCACAACTCATTGCTCGGAAATTGTCCCCGGAATCGACGATTGAAGGTGTGGCTTTACAACGCGGGAGTTCTGAAACCTCAACGATGTCGTTAGACTTTCAATTGAATACAAATGAGAAACCGACGCTTGGAAAACAATTGTATTATTAATCTGCTTGAAGAAATAACTTGTTTTGGTGCGCCGACGCGACTATAATTGGCGCAGACTAATAAGACGGGCAATAAGTGAAATAAAATGTCGCTCAATTAGGCTATCAGAGGCGTATCCGATCGGTCGAAAATCTCGCGGCTGCCGGGGCAGGCTCGTAATGAATGGCCGCCACTGCTGCCGCTCGCTGAAATTTCAGCAAGCCAGCGGCGGCAAGCAGAGCGAGACGGACAAAGCATTGGCTTCAATTATCTCCATCGAAATCTCACTTCGGAGTTAATCGTAATTGCGCCCCTCTGACACGCAGGCAGCTGCGCCGAGCCGATCAAAGAAAGCACGAGAAGCAAAGACTGGCGTCGCTGAGACGCCAGGCGCCAATGCCACGAGAAACAAAACAAACCGAAGACGCGCGTCAGCCGAACGTCTGTCGCTCTCGTAACGCGCGCGCGTAGGGGCTCCGCCCGAAAACACAAACAAATAACATCAGCCGCGCACCGGTCAGCCTTGGCCGATCATTTCCCCCCCCCCCCCCCCCACTCGCCCATCGCCCCACATGCACGCGCATTGCGAATCGAATGCGCACCTCTCTCGGCGTTATTTTTCAGTCGACTTATTGAAAACTGGTTGCGAGGCTGGCCCCGTTTTTTTCCCCCGCCTGCCTTTACATTCCGCGGCGCAGCATTATGTCGGTATAAATAGCCCTATGAAACTGTAATCGAGTGAAGATGCGCTTGCTCGCACTCGCTCGCTTTCAATTCGATACGCGGCTCGTTTATTTTTGCGCGGAGAACAACTTCTTTTGCTAACTCCGTCTACGCAACTTTTTTCAATGACAAACCTCCCCCACTCCCCCGCGGCAGACAGCCGATAGATGGATTGCTTTATGGTAAGAGGCTATTTCTTCTTTTTCTCACTCCCCTCCATTCACCTTCTTTTTCTTGAGCACTTATTAAATTAAGTGTTTCTTCCCATCCTAGCAATCACTTGGCTGATGAAGTTGACGACGAGAAAAACGCATGGATTGATTCCCTAAGCGAGCGAAAAAAATCCCATACAGCCGGAGACTTTATTGACCTGCATCACTGATTTTGAATTTGGACAAGTTCTTTTGCAAAATCTGTGCTGATTAGATGTTTCAAATCTACATTTGTTCATTGACATTGTTTCTGATTCAGTGTATGTTAATTTCAATTGAAATGCTCCTTGATAAGAGTTCAAACAACGAAAGAAAAGCAAAAAAAAGAACAAAAGTGTTTTTCAATTTAAACATTTGTTTCTTCGAGTCTTAGCCCGTAAGAAGTGTATACGCTTGCGGTGAATGTTATGCTTAATCGAAAATCAGCGATTACGTTATCTGGCAAGTTCCGCCACTGAAAGTTGAATTCCGCTTACGCGGTTGCCTTTTGCCATCGAGCAGAAAACGCTCGCCAATGTCGTCGTCTTGCGGTCAATTCCAAGTCCCGGGACAAATGGCTTCTTACACTTGAGAAATTGCTACTGAATCACGCTCTTACAATCTTCTCTCTCTCTCTCTCTCTCTCTCTCTCTCTCTCTCTCTCTCTCTCTCTCTCTCTCTCTCTCTCTTTCTATCGCAAGCTCTCTCTGATCCATCGCACGATCTCCTACACACGAGCAGCGGAAAACTTCCTTTGAGTTGATTTAGCGGAGATGCGCAGATAAATTGTCGGCTCTCTTTAGACCGTATAGGCGCTTAGTAAGTGTTTTACCGTTGTTCAACACAATTTCACTTTGATTCCGAAACAGCCGTCGTTCGGCCACACATCTATTTTCCGTCGAAGGCAACGAGAGCAAGACGACGAAAGTGGAGGCTAAACAGTGTTACGGGCAAAAAGTAAACACGCTGCACACGAGTTGCAGCACAACAACGCGGAGAGCAGTATATGTAACGAACGAGGGCAGTAGAAAATTGACGGGTGGACTCGACTTAAGGATACTCTCTACACAAGCTGCTCTTGCAGAAAAGTGATGGGTTTGGTCGTATAAGAGGCTTTTGCTTGCGGAGTTACTGCTCTCTCGGTTTAAACCACAGTCCCTCTAATCGCCATCTCTTGCCGGGGTGGCGGATGTTTCCATGCTGCGCGCGCGCGCGCGCGATTCGCCTGCAAATGAGTCACGAACTGTGCACAGTACACAAGCGGCCATAGCAAATTAGCGTCAGAAAGAAGAGCAGCCATCGGGCCTCTATCCCCCGTGGACGCGCGCGCGAGCTGCCACAATGCGTGCGACTGGTTGACACTTCACGCGGTCGAGATCAGTAATTTTGCCAACTTTTGCCCGCCTAATAATGCGGTTTCGCTCGGATGAGCCATGCCGAGCGACGTCGGAAGATGGTGGGCTCGCCGACGCGCGGTCGAATCTGGCCAGCCGGTAGAAGTAAGTACGCGTCGAAACTCGCCGAAAAAAAGCCGAAGAGTTATGGCGCGAGCGCGCAGCAAAGTGATAAAAACACGAGGGTCGCGTGGAAATGGGCCCGAGCTGGAAAAGTGCGAGCATGAGCAAACAAGCCGTAAATAGGAATGGGAAAAGGGCGGTTAGCGGTTGTCATTGACGAGCGAGGCGCAGGCATAAAAGCAGACAGAAAGGTCGAGAAGAGAAGCTCTCTCTCGGCGGCGGTGGCGGTGGCGGCGCTCGTGGCAGCGCCGGGCGCAAAGTATGTAACGCGAGCGTAACAAAGCTCGAAGCAAATTGACGCGGCCGTTGGAAAGCAGAGCGGAGCGGAGCGGAGAGCGAGGCGCGCTCGCAAAATGGCGCTGCTCCGGAGCTCAATGTACGGCCTTGAGGAGGCCTTGCCGAGGTCGCCGACATGATTCCCGGCTGCTGGCGCTGCAGCTGTCATTCGCTCGCGCTGCGCGCGCAGGGCTACTGCAAAAAGGCCGCTGCCTGCGGTCGCCGCGCGGCCTCAAACTCGTTTGCGCGCGGCTTTAATTACGCCCGGAGCTGCTCGCCCGAGAGCATCGCGAGACAGTTTTCCTGTAATCAGCCGGCAAATGATAGCTGCGGGATAATCAAAAGATCGCCAGATCCCGCTTGCAAAGGGGCAGGGGTGAGGGAGGGAGGGGGGGGGGGGCTTTCTTTCTTGCGCACTGACCGCCGGTGCGTAGCGCCTCTTCAATCGATTGTTTGAGCTCGCTCCTTGATGACGCCAACATTTTTTCGTGGAAATCCAGAGATACGTTTTCAGCAGATGTCATTTAGCCCTCGTTAATGCCCCAGGGTTTAATGGGCATCGTTACGGCCACGTACAATCACTACCTCCTCGCCGTACTTTACAACTCTTTCAGGCGATTTCGCTTGCCGCATCAAATCACGATAATCGCTGACAAATGATTGAAATTAATTCAGAACCGATTCCAAGAAACATCAACAACTTGCAAAGTGAAGCCAAGTACAGCAGGCTCGTGCATTACAGGACGCCACAAGAAGTAAACATCAATAAAGTACAAATTCGTACCATCATTGTGCCCGCTGGACCTTAAATCCACCTGTTTACCGGTCTAACGTTCAACTCTGCAGTCTAACTCTTAACGAAGTCCCTTGCGATATATGGCATTATAAGGCTTGGCAAGTGCACAGCTCGTAAGCATGAACAAGTACAGCCAGCGCGGGTAATCGACGGCAATCGAACACACACGCGTGCAGCCAATCAAAAATGTCAGTAATTTCGCCGCAGGAAAATTACTCCGATAAAGTGTAATCATCAAAGTCGAGCCAATGATGTGCGCACACGAGGGCCCGCATTACCGGATCGGTAAATTTGTCTGTGCCCTTCGCCATACCAGTCAATCACCGCGACGAACAACGCATGTAGACTGCGAGCAGCAACGCTGTTATTGATCATTCTCAGTCATTTTTCACTCTATTCGCGCCCAGTGAGCCGCGACTCTGCGTCTGCGTCTCGATGCTGTAATTTATATACTGGCGTTTTTGTTAAAAATTCTCTGTAATACGCGTCTCTGCTGTTAATTTTTACTCAAGGGCTGATTGCACGTTGCTCTCTCTCTCTCTCTCGTACATTTTGCAAGCCGTTCGCGAGGCAACCCGTACGAAAAGGAAACAAAAACACGAAACAAAAGTATAGCGAGTTGGAGAATCGGGAGCGCGCGATCTTGGACTCGGAGTCCAATCAAGGGCAAAAGTCAGTAAACCAAGTTGAAGAATCGCGTGGCTTGGGATTCCCATAGCTAGAGGTAGGCCTTAATGACACAACTTCTCTCTCTCTCTCTGCTCGAGTGTCGAAAGTCGAGCGTGCCGGCGATTCTCGCTGGATAAGGCCACAACGCTCGTTACACTGCACAATACAGCAGCAGAGCATGAGCGTTTCGCCCAATGTCAATGACCAATCGGTTCAATTGCTTTCGGGGAATCGTGCTACAGATCGTGAGCAGCACCACCTTACTCCTACCACGTAGCTTCTTCTTTCTTGCTCGTTTCGTTTTTCATTAGCTTCCCTTCGCGCGGGGAAACACCTGCGCGAGAGCCCTTCTTCGTTTTGCTCTTGAGGTGCCTTCGTCCATTGAAAAATAAAGGCAGACTGGCACCAACTTGTGAAATATTCAGCTCTCGTAGCAGCCGATCGTCCTCGTGCGAATAATGAATCACGCTGAGACGCGACAATCATTAACGAATTAGCGACCTCAGGAGAGCGCTCCAACTCCTCGACAACGCTGCGAGAATTCAATGACCTACTTATACGTCCTCGCCGTCGCTTCAACTCCTCAACAAATGCAATTTGCAATTCGAGAAAAAGAGCACGCGACAATATCGAGCTATTAATCCCGCTGTTCCTCGTGAAAATTTCACAAGCGCAACCGAGGAATACGCAAGCAGCTCGGCCGGATTCCTAAATTCGATTAAACCGAACTCCTCTCGCGCAAAAACGAGCACGCCAGCCGATACGGGCGGGGTACCCCCCTTCTTTGCTCCGCTGACGACAATGACGACGGCGACAACGACGACGATGACGAGGGCTAGAGCCCACTTGCTGGTACGAGAAATTCGATTGGCGCATTTTCGCACGAGCGACTCGCGAGGACGTGACTCGCGAGCAGCGAATTTTCGTTGCTGGCTTCGGATCTTGTCCTTCTTCCTCGGTCTGAACGGCGAGCAATGCACACCGGAGTCTCGCCTACACTCTTTGCCGAGGCGAATCGAGATTGTGGCGAAGAAAAAGAAAGGATGCCCAGAGCAGGCGCAAAAACTTCCGGCTAATGAGAGACCTTTTCTGGGCTCCAATCCAGATACTTTAAGGGCGGATAGCCTGCTGCATAATCCACGGAATCCCCGAATACGCGACGGATGAGCGCAAGAAGAGAGGAGGCTTAGACGTTGGCTATTATGGAAGCAGTTCTATTTAACAGCTGCAGCAGACAGACAATTTGCATGGCTAATAAACTCGTCTGTCTTTTGCCAGCCTCCTTTTTATACACGCGCACGTCCGGCGCCCAAGCAATACTCGAGAGCGAAAGAGCGAGAGAGAGAGAGAGAGGGAGAGAGCGCGCGTAAGTGACATGCGCGTACCGTTAGTTCACACTAAAAGTGAAGATAAAGCGCGGCACATAATAGTGGCATCGTAAAGTGTCGTCTGTCAGTATGTGATTCGTTGACCTTTGGAGAAGGAAGTGCAGCCTGCGCGTCGATAAAGCGATATATTGCCGCGCGCAGGAGAGGATTCCTCCGGGCGAAGCCTCGGCAAACACACAGAGTCTTCTGGCTCTTCTGGCACTTCTAGCGCAGCGCCTATGCGGCCAATCGAGTGGATTTCCGTGTGCGACAGCAGCACGCACTTGGCGATGAATACATTTGTAAACTCATTCAGAGATACACACGCCTCGAGATCGGACAATGAGCACATCTTCCGAATTTGCTCGCACAATATTTGACTAGTGATTTCGCGTAGCAGGCAGTCAAACGTGCATTCCTGAATACATTTTACAGAGCCAGCATTCGCTTCGCAACTCGGTTGGACCGGATTTGTGTAAATTTTGCGCGCCGTGTCCTCGTAAAATCTGCTATTATCTAAGATACTATCTGCAAGATGAATTCGCTAATTTAAGGCGGCGAACGGAGTGAAAAACTACCACTAGACCGTATTGCCGATCAAAAGAGGCTATGAATTTATGATGTAATTTTTCCGAGTGCGTCTTCCCTTCGTTCTTCAAGTTTCTTCGCGTGTGCACGCATCTCAATGCTATTTTCAATTCCAGCTCGCTTCATCCTCCCGGATGGCGTAAAGCGACGAGAACCGGCGCTACTGCGCGTATGCGGGTTGTAAACATTGAGAAGAAGAGTTCGGGCGCGCTAGACCGACCTGAGCCGAAATGGTATGTTGCCCGACTGAAACGTTAACGGCAAGGCGCACGAGACGAGATCTCCTTCTCGAGCGTATGTTACGCGGAAAGCTTGAATTTGAGCGCGCGTCTTTGACCAGTGAAAGGCAAAAACATTTCTTTTGTCGTTTACGGACTGAAGCTGTCGAAATGATTGTAATACGTTGGATTACAGTGAAACTATTCACAGATACGTAGGATGCTATGATACTTGCTACCTTTTTGCACGTGGTATTGAAACTGCGATTTTCCTTTGATTGCACGCGTGCGTTCTTTAATCAGATGGCAACCTGGGCTCTCTACGGCACGACTTGCTCGATAAATAATACGTGCTCTTTCATGACTGCGCTCATTACGTATTCAAATTTGAAGCTCCCTTCGCGTGTTATTGCTACGCGTCCAAGTATACGCTGCTCGATAAGTGACAAGCCACCGAAATTCCATGCAAACGCGCTTATTTCTGTCGAGCTCTGCCTCCAGCGCACTAATTGATCTGGCTATCTTCGAGAGCGAAATTAACAGCGATAACAGTGTTCCGCGTACGCGCGATAAGCTATTGCCAGCGGAGCAGCGAGAAAAGTCGGCAGGCAGAAATTCCAGTTCCAGCTTTCCGGCGAGATAAGGGGCGCCAGGGGCTTAATAAAGCTCGGCGACAAAGACCAGTATGCAAAGTCGGCAAAAAGAATGCGGCGAACGCTATTCACGGGATGAATAACGACTTGTTTTGACCATACACACGGGCGGCGGCGGCGGCGGCGGCGGCAGCGGCTTATCTCTCTCGCGTTGTCGCGCGCGATATGACACGGGCGCAGAGCTATTTAGAGCGCGCGAACCGAAGAAACGGGCTGTACTCCTTGGGCGGCGACTGCCGCTAGCTGTCGTTTCCGTCAGGTGCGTTTTCAACTTCTGCCTCTGCGTGCCTTTTCTTTTCTTTATTCTGCCGTTATTTATATGTATGCACGCGCGCGCGCGCGCACACACGCACACACAGCGAGGAGCCGTCAGTTTCGTTTCTTCTCGGCGGCGATCTCACGAGAATATTATTGCAGATGACAGAGTTGTCTTGAATGCGCCTGTTTATTTTGTCATCCGCTTACTGTTTTTTGACACTGCAGGCGTGTGCGACTGCAGTCGACTTGCTCGCCTGTTGGGCAATCCTCGCACACCCACGTTGTGCGTGGTTTACTTGAAAAAGATGAAGAGACTGAGAGAGAGAGAGACGAGATGACTGCTAATTCAATCGAGAGCCGATCATTTCACCCGGAACGCTGCGTATTGTAACGCGACACTTAATTACCCATTAAAATCGCAAAGATATCGGAAGACTCGTGGCCCTCGGCAAAAGCATGGCCGCATGCCTGTCGTCTTACCTTCCGAAAACAATACGAGAAATGCTCGTAAATCACGCGACTTTGAGCGCGCTCACGACAGCGATATATACAGAGTGCGCGTCGCGCGCGTGAGCGTAATGTATTACATTATTTATTATAAAGGGCACGAGGGATGCGTACGCACGCAGGAAGAATTTACGGCGACGCTATTAGCTCGAGAAGACCTCGCGACGCGACTTAACGGTCGACACCGCCAGCATCGCTAAAGAAGCTGATTTATGCATTTTTCGCGCCCACGTGCGGGACGCGCACAAGGACCGATCGGCGAGATTGACCTGTAGCCTGGCTTTACGACAGTCCTGACATTTCCGCACGAGCTCGCCACGATTGGCAGCCCGGAGCTCGCGAATTATGGGATGTCTCCTTGGAAGAAGACGTGCTCCGACAATGGCACTGAGCTCTCTCTCTCGATGAGCTTGTTTTCTTTGCGGCTCGGCGCTGCTCGCGCAACGCTTTGCTTCCTTTTCGTCGTTTCAAGCGACTGCTCACCCGAATTCACGCGGACCTGACTCTCGCAATTTCTAATTTGCGCGAGCACGTTATATCCGAAGCTACGGGCTTACCTGCAACAAAACTCGATTACAGGTCAGATGATGTCCGTCGAAACAATTGCCGTTCAAAAAATTATATTCCGCATTGAGAAGAGGCACGTAGGCACGTTTGAAGGCACGCCCCACACCTCTATTTTGGCCGATTCTTAATGGAAAGTCAAAAGGGATCGGAAGCGGAAGTATCCGAACGACTAAGACTGTCGGTCGAAAATTGCTGGGTAATATAAAAATGAATGCCGTCCGCTTGAAGCTGCGGCGGACGGGCCAAGTTATTGATGCAGTGCGCGCAGGCAGCGATCGATAAAAGTCGCGCCTGACGGGCGACATCACTGATTAATCGGCGAGTTTCTGCCTTTTATGCGCGCGCGCGAGTGTAAAGATCGAAGATATGCCCGCACAGCTGGCTCGCGGTTGAAACGTCGACGCGGTCCGTTGTCAGAGTCGCGTATAACCCGCTGTGACGAGGACTGGTCTGCCTCTGCCGCGCGATTTATCGAGAAAGAGTCGCAGCAAATGACCTCGTTACGCGGGGACATTATGCAGATATCGAGGAAGCGCGCAAGCTGAACTCGAAAGGGGGGTGTGTTCGACGCCGTGAAAAGCTCGCGCGAGGAGTCAAGCCGCGAATTATATTTGGCTCGAGGGAACCGCTGTGCTTTGCGCTGCAGCTTCGCTGCGCGCCGCCGGAAGATCGAGGCTCGATCGACTACTCGCGACGCGAGCTTATTAAATTTCATAATTTTCGAAGGAGCGAGCGCGCGATAGGAGCGCCATCGCCGGCGAAACGGCCGTGTCGCGAGTGCGCCAGATTCATTTGAATGGCTCGGGAGCGGGACAAGGGGATCGAGGATAACAGTGCAGAGGCGCGCCACGACGGCGCAAGTAAAAAGCCCGACAAACTGGAAGAAAATGTAAACAGGTTCGCGGAATGCTCGATCGCCGCGAAGACAGAAAAAAGAGAGAGAGAAAGAGGAGACGCACGGCGAGCGCAATTTTCGATCGGTCGCGGCAGGCAGAGGCCCGTGACTCAGCGTCTCTTACGCTAATGAATAGCGCGGCCGGAGAGGCGAGCCGTGGCGAGCAATTAAAAAGGCGAAAGCCAACGCGGCGCTCGGCCGTGTGGCGGGGAGGGGGGGGGCACTCCGCGGCGTATGGTAAAACGCCGGCAATGGTAATAACGCAGACGGAGCCGCCGAGAGGACGGCAGGCGCGCGGAATGCAAAGCGCAATCGCGCGGGCCCGCGGAGACGGCCGTGGCGAGGAGCAGGCCAGAAATGAGAGAGAGAGAGAGAGAGAGAGAGAGGCTCCGGCCACGGGCAAGAAACAGTTTCCCCGAGAGCGCGCCCGAGCGGCAAGAAAACGATGATTCGGCCAATGAGAGCGAGCGCGAGGGGCGCAGGTGCGCGCGTGCGTTCAACTCGACGGCGACCTTCGCAAGGGCACCGGCGGAACGCAAAAAACCAAGCAACAAAGACCTATATAGCCGCGCGCTAATCAACGCCTCTCGCGCGCGGCGATCCGACGAGAAAAAAATAAATAAATAAATAAATAAAAACCGCCTATATCGCACAAAGGGAGACGGCGCACCCTCGATGGTCAGCGCGCTTCGCCGATCGGTACCACTTATTAAAATCGCCTAATTAATTGACGTTGCAGCCGACGTCATCTCGCTTCTTATTTCGTTCCCCGTGGCCGCGAAGAACGGGCCATTAGAGGACCACCTGAACAGCTCGTGCCGCGAGTAGTTGCTCCGAGTCGGACTAGTTGCGGTCGAGCGCAGTCAACACGGCAACAACTTGTCCGCGCGCGCGCGCGCGCGGCGAGATACCGTCGCGTGCAGGGGCTGAGCCGTGGCGGCCACGGCCAAATAGCCTATAAATATATCTGCAGATTACGCGCTTTTCGCCGCAACTCGTTCTCGTCGCGACGCGACACGCTCCATACGGGTTAAAAATAACGTCAGCGCGGCTATAAATACACCCGGCGCGCGCGGGCGCCCGCGCGAAAGTTCAAGGACTGTATCAACTTGCTACCGCGCTTGCGAGCTGCGTCTCTTCTGTTCGCACTCGGCAATGGAAAAGAGAGGAGAGAGAGAGAGAGAGAGAGCTGCTTGTTTGCCCGCGCGCGACTAATAAAGGGCGTTGCTCCTTTTGCTGGGCGCGACTAGGAGGGATGACGTTTTTGTTCCGCGCGCGCGGCTGCTTTTTCTTCCGCGCGCTCAATAAAGCTTCGCCGTCGTTTTATTTCTCGCGTGTATCCTACGTTTTAATACGTCCTTCTGCGATCGCACACTATACCATTGAGTACTTTGCCAATCGTATTTACTTGGCCGGATCTTATTTGATCCGCGGTGATTGTCAATTATCTTGTGCGCAATAGGCGTTTTAATTAAGCCAACGTTTTAATTAGCTAAAGGAATGATCCTGCGAAATGAGCAACACTACAAATGAAGCTTTTAAAATTTATGCGTACTTAAAGTTATGCTCTTCAAATTTTAAATATTATCCTCTAATTAAGATTCTCCCTTTCTGAAAATGAGAAGAGTATTCTGAATTTTATGACAATCAATTTAAGTGTGCGTAACGTACAAAACTTGTCGCAGTGACGTGTCCATCGTTTTCACATGTCATTTCACATTTTATTTAGTATCTTTTGTATCGCTAGGTGGATACGGATTGACGCTTCCAAAAAGTTAAATTGTTATTTACAAAATTCAAAAACCTTTATCATCTGTAAACTAGAAATAATGGAATGTGAAAATTTTACATACGTGTACATTGTTGTGATCTGAATAGAATTAACTGCAATTTTCAATATAGAAAACAACTTTAAAATTTCATTTCAAATTACCGTAGTGATATACTTCAATAAGTATAAAACTAATATAAATGTAATGAACAAATTAATTTCATGTATTAAAAAAACAATTTGGAGGCGCCGGGTATCGATCACGTTACCTCTCGCATGTTAAACGATGGGATACGTGATGCGCGAACTCAAACAAAATGTGTCTTTTGAAGAAAGTGAGAGGCACTGAATGAAAAGTGGAGTGATCACGGTCAACAAACTGGAGTTTCGAGTTGAGTGAGATCCGATGGCCAGATACGTATTACAAAATCGAGGTAAAATGTAGATGGCGACATTCGCAACTGATGACGAAACGTTGAATGTACAGTTATATGTAGCCTTGGTAAATCCTACGCGATTTTTTTCGATTTAAACAATTGCAATGTGGACAAGAGGATCAAACAGCGTGAGAGAAAGCAGGCAAAAGTATATGGAACGATCCATCGAGCAACAAGTTGAAAAGATAAATAAATAAATGAAAAATAACAGCCCGGTGAAATCGTTCGATCAACCGTTTACAACTTACTCGCTTGTTGACGAGATAAAATCGTTGCGCGTCAAGAAAAGAAAAATAATCGAGCTAACAGTGGACGTGCAGCCGTCGACTACTAGAAAAAAAAATGTCTGATTGAAATAAAAAAGAAAACAAAGCCAAAAGAAAAAAGGAAGTGACGCTTACGTGCGTAAAACACGTATAGCGAGGCGCGAAGTAGTATCTGTCAGGATACGGCGCGGCACGACGGCGACGACTGCAGCAGCGTGCTACACCGAGACGGGTGCAATGCGCCCGAAGCGCGATGGCCTTGACGCGGGCGAGGGCAAGGTCGAGGCGAGCCCGAGGGCCATTTTTCTCGCTGCGCAGCGCGCTCCCTCACCGTTTCGCTACGCGCGGCTCCGCCAATGATCGAATGGCTGCCGCTCCTGCTGCTGTGTTGCAGCTCTTGCTTTTCTTTTCCGTTCTTTTCTTTTTTGTTTTTGCTTGCTTCTCCTAGTGATGCCGCGCTTTTGCTGCGGCTGATGAACCTGCTTGCAACTTCTTCGCTGGCTAGGAAGTATAGCTTTCGGTTCTTTAAACTTTTTTTCAGCTTGTTTTATTTTTTCGGGCAAGGAAAAGAGAAATTATTATCTTTTATTTTTCCTTTATTTTGCAACACAAGCTCAATGCAACAAAAATGTTTCGATACGATTGTAATGTTTTTATTTATCGCTGAGCGATGCTGTTCTGTTGCGAGTAAAAGTACATCCTTCGTAATTGCTAGTTTCTGCATTTAATTATAATCATCACAGTATTACGTTAAGCATAATTATATAAAAGACAGTGAGGCAAGTTCTATTCGCTTTAAGATCTGTATTTCTCCCATTGACTTGTGCAGATACAGCAATCCACAATTACATAGTATTAGCAAAAAGAAGAATCAAAGGCTGTAATTTCATTTGAAATCGATGTAGATTCAAATACAGCTCGAGATCAACAGCATTACAATCGACAATGAATCTTCGCTGGTGCAGTAAAAGTGATATCTTCGAGAAAGGAAGAGTCAACGTACATGTATGCTCGGATCTAGAATGGGCGTCCGTCTTCACGACATTTTATAACGTTGTCGTCGCTGGATGAGACTGGAAAGCCGGAGGGGGCGCTAGGCTCAATCGACAGAGCCTGTGACGCGCGAATCGGTTTGAAACGCGCAGCGTTAACGCATGCGCTGGATTATTGTAGACGCGCTGTACGACTGTCCGGCTGGGAGAAGGTATTCGCTATTCGGCCGCGCCATCCGACTTAGCAACAGCTCTCTAGCCAAGACTACTCCGGGCATCGCCAACCTTGTCGCCGAGTACCCAGGATCAGACCGTAAGAATGTACGTCATCCCGTCGGCTTAATAGAGCCGTCGTACTCCATAAACAAAGCGTCAAATATTCTTCGTTGCCAAACTGTTCAAGTCCGTAATACTGAGCGCAACTCGAGGCACGTATTCGTGTGTATGCGAGTGGTTGCCAGTGACGTCATCAATTGTCGACTAAAATTATACGATGCTCATGTACGTATATAAAGGCCTATCATTTAATGTACGAGCAGCTAATCATTTGCGTCTCCTTTCCTCTCCACGTGCATCTCTCTTCCTAAGGCTGCAACCATAAAACTTTACAAGGCATATAGCGTATCTTCCGACAAAATTGCCCAACGAATCAAGAAGCAAGTTGACTATACGGCCATTTAGTTGTGCAACTTACGACTAGCAAGAAGGTCGAGGAACGCGAGAGGGCAATAGAGTGTATATTGTGTACCACCGCGGAGCTCTTTCTCTTTCTTTTAGTTTTGCTTTGCTTTTCCGAGAAAGCTCCCTTTCAAATTTTCTAAAAACAAACGCTATTCCAACCATTTCATTTTCGGCTATTTTTTACAGTTAATAGTTGGCTCTGCGGGTATGATACATAAGATTTTGTATTTATCACGAATGAGCCAACTTTACTTGCCTTTTGTTCGCTGCGACGACGAGACTGTCAATTTCCAAACTAACCATTTTCATCAAAAAGTTATCACGATTCTACGTGGAAATAGAAAAAACCTTACGTGTGTTAATTTTCATTTCAATGGGAAAAGGCTAAATGCCTATATCAATTCAGAGTTAGATTTTCCTCAATTATTGCAGTATATAATGTCTGAATAGGTCTTGCACAATTTGAAATTTCCACCTCATCACAATATTATCATGAAATTTTGATTTTGTTAGTCTTTATTTTTACATGATATATTTTATTGACCATAAAACATCATACATCGATAGCTGGAAATTTCTTGATAATTCTTTTGAAACTTAAAACATTAGAACCAATAATATTGTTTGTTCGTTAAAAGTCTTTGCTGGCTCTGCTTGAAAATAGCGCCTTCTATGCACACGATTATCAACTGCATTTAAAGGATAAGTCGGTGCAACAAGAATGAATGAAAATTAAATAGTTGTACACTGAAAATTATTACATATACATAAGTGAGTTTCAAATAGGAGTGCTTATTCTTGAAAGCACTGATGTCACTTAACAAAAATATTCAAATGGGAATATGTTGAATCTACGCAGAATTTCATGTTTCTAGGCATATTCGTTAACTAGATAGAGTTAATACATCTATTTCTTATTAAATTTTCATCCAAAAACTACATTAAGAAATTTCAAGCAGCCATCGGACGAAAATCTTCTACGGTAAATTCATTTATAATCAGCAATGCGAATGGAACCAATATTATACAAATTTATTCGTTGCACTATTCGTTACGTCGTATTTTTCAACTCGAATTCAAGGAACAATCAATAATCAAATGGAAAATTTGCTGTTGTTGGAGGAAAAAATTTGGAGGCGCCGGGTATCGATCCCGGTACCTCTCGCATGCTAAGCGAGCGCTCTACCATCTGAGCTACGCCCCCAGCTGGCGTCAAGTCACTCGAACGATTTTCTGAATGGTCAGCGAGTGCCACTTTCGGCACAAAGTGAAAGGCACCAACGTTCACGGCTGCACGCAACTCACCTACATTGTTATGCCCCAATCGCGCCCATACCTCACCTTCTTATGTCATTGTATTATTACGCGTCCGCTTCAATGTCAATGCTGTCAATTTTCAGCATTAGCTTTGAACAAAGTCGTATATTTACCTGCGACAATCGTATGACACGTATTTGACAATCTAATCCATGTAAGCTAACATCTGTCGATACAACTTCTTCAGTCTTATCTATAGTCTAGATCGTTTGACTATCTTGCGGACAGCTGCCTACTCTACATATTCAAATGTACCCAATCTCTTTTCTCGATCGGACGGCACATCTGGCAATCAGATCTCACTAAACTCGTAGCTCGAATTGACCGTGACCATTCGACTTTTCGTTCACTGCCTCTCACTTTCTCTCTCCGTGCCGATGCTCGCGTATCACGCGTAGCGTGATTGCTTATTGCAACCGGGGGCGTAGCTCGGATGGTAGAGCGCTTAGCCTGCGAGAAATACCGGGCTCGATAGCCGGCGCCTCCAACAATCCCAGGGAACGACGACCAATTTCTTTTTTCCAATTATCCCGATAAAATATCGCAATAAGGCATCAAAACAATGGACACTCGGGAGTTTTTTTTGTTTTTTTCCGAAGTGTCCGTTGCTATTTGTCCTAGACGCGAGCGCGCAGAACCGATAAACGAGGGATGGAATGGAATCGAAGGAGCGCACTCGCGTAAACAGAGAGATGCCTATAAATAGAAGCGGCTGGACTTGTGCGCGCATGCGCATTACAATTATAAATCGAGAGCGAGTCGCGAGCGGCAAAAAGCTCGCTCTCGCTCGGTGTATTGTATTGTAATAGAGGCGGCACGGGGCATTTTAGAAGCGAACCGTCAAGCGCTTCTATTCATGGCTCTGCTGAAAATCCCTTAAACAAAGGCTTCTTCTTTCTTCTTCTCCCTTCGGCGCTCGCTTCATCTAGAAATTCCTAACTTTTTCCCGCGCGCATAAATCGGCAGAAATGCGCACTTTGTTCTCTCTCTCTCTCCCTCCGAATAATGCATGACGATCGCCATGCGCGATAACCGCGCGTACGCCCGGCAAAAGCTTACCAGTCAACGACGACAACGACGACGACGACGACGACGACGACGACGACGACGACGACGACGACGACGACGACGACGACGACGACGACGACGACGACGACGACGACGACGACGACGACGACGACGACGACGACGACGACGACGACGACGACGACGACGACGACGACGACGACGACGACGACGACGACGACTTGACGTCGGGTCAGTGCGGACGAGCCTCGTCTGCGGCAGTGCGTGCCACGCCAACACTGGGCGAGCAAGTAAAGCAATGCAGCCGAGGGAATTTTCGCGAGACGACTAGACCTCGGTGCGAATGCCTCCGACGCAGCCTCGTCCCTCGTTCCCAACCCGGAGAAGCTGAATGAAGGATTCTCGGAATGGACTCGCTGATGCACTTTGCTCTGCGCAAACGAAACGCCACGTGCAGAATGGCCGGAAACTCGTTCTCCATTCTGTATTCCGAAGGTGAAAAGCTCCGTGGCTCTCGCGTTTCATTAGCTAGCCATGTGCGAAAGTCTTCTGCGATATACGTGCGAAAATGTAGCTCGTCTCCTCGACATCGGAGCGTCCCGCGCGCGTGCGTTGACATCGGCGCGCTGGTCATTCGCGCCCTCGCGCCAGCAGACCGTGCCCACTCCCGGCCGCGCTGTTTGCCTTCAGGAGGTCCGTGCGCGCTCGCATTAATGGCTCGGCGATGCGCACGCAACGCGTACGCGCGCTCGGGAGGAAAGGGACGGGCTAATAAAGCCGTGCGCGCGTTTACAAGACAAGGGCGCTTAAGCCTGCACGCACGCTCGAGCAAATGAGATGCTTGCCGCCGATGGATCTCTCGGGCGCGCAACTGCGGTGTATGATGCGGCCGCTCGTGCGCCGTAACTCACGCTGATTCCGATTGCATCGCTGCGCGCGCCCGGCAGGAGTAATTTTCAGCCGATGCGCTTGGTTTGTCGCACGGGCCGAGGAGAGTGAAGAGCGAAAGAGCGAAAAAAAGCCCCTTCGCGGAATAGAGAAAAGCGCAGCGTCGTAAATTCAACGCCGGTATTACGAGAAAAAGTAAACGCGATTATTAGAGCGGAAAAAGTATGCGCCTCGCGCGATCAACCGGGTATACAGCGACACGGAATGAGAAGAGGAGGAGGAGCAAGATTCGAATCGTAAAACGACTGCCCGTGGCTCGCAATAAATCTCCGGCTGAATTGAATAACGCTTAATGATCATCGATCCAATATAGCCTCTCCCGCGAAAAATCCCGCTCGAACAAACATCCGACGAGCACGCGCGCGCCGCGCGAGTCGGCCGACTGCCTGCTTTAAAAAATCGCGCGCGCTTGCACCTGTTGCATTAGAAATGCATCGACACGCGCGAAATGCGCCGGAGCTGAAAAAAAGGCCCGCGAAGCTCAGCGGTCACGGGCAAAAAGCCGAGCGGAGGGGAGAGAGAGAGAGAAGATAGGTCTACTGCTGCAAGAAGCTTGTTTATGTTTATGCTGATGCTTCTCGACTCTCACTAGTGCGCACCATAAATCAGGCCCCGATCGATTGCACTCCCTCTCCCGCCTTCCTCCTCGCCAACAGTGTACTGCTCGCTCGCGCGGTGGCCGTTGCCGCTTGGCTATTTGTCTTTACAGCGAATTAACCTTCGCGCAACTCCCCCCCTCTAGAATATTATTAAGTTGCCGCTCAGTCCCGCCATTTCGACCTAAGTTCTAATCCATTTTGAATACTTGGTCGCGCGTTTGCAAATGACGTCTTGTTGCCCGCGGAAAAATCAATTGTCGGCGCGGTATTTCCGACAGGCAGCGTTCGGTTACTCGTGGACTGCTATGGACGCAGGCAATAGAAAAAAAAAATAACGAAACATCTAATACTCGTTGCTAATGGTTGCTGGTTATTGAATGTTCGTCTGTCGCGCCGTCGGCGTTCAAAGGCTCGAAGCTCGGTTACGCATCTTGCGAGGAATGTGCGTTTATCGCCTACGGTGATTCATTTGTCTGCGGGTACTTTCCTCTCGTACATTTGAATAATTGAGTGCGAGCGCGAGAAATGTTATTGGCTACGCGCGAGGTATCGGCGGCTAACGCGCGCGTATTTTACGTTTGAACGTGTTTTTTAACTGTAGTTGTTATTCGTTATCCACTGTATTATAATCAATTTCCGATCAGTTTCCGATTAAATTCTCAAATTCACGTACCATGTAGGATTCGTCGCAAAAAAGTGTAGCTTGTCATGGAACTCGTGATAAGTTATAATTTTTCAAATTGCTATTGTAACTATACAAATGACCGTAAACGTTTGGACCGGAAAAGTCGAAAATAAAAAAAAGAAAAAGTGTACAGAATGGACAAGCGAAATGTAGCTCTAGCGAACCCAATAGTTTTGTACTCTAAAGTGATGTTTTGCGAATTCGTATTAACTGCAGATAAGAGGGTAAATGTTGGAAGGCCCTGAGCAGTATCTTCCTGACGACCACAAAAAAAATGTTGTTGAAAGTAGTAATGTTTCTCTTTGTTTTGCTGTTGCGAAGAGGTTTCGCGCGAAAAATTGTCAAGATTAGCAAAAATTACAGGAAGAATGTAACGATAAGACGAAGAGGCCAGCCCCCTAATTGCAACTTGATTCGTACATGTAATGCGGTATTATATAGGCTTGCCCATCTAAATAAATTCTTAGACTGGTAGGCAGCGTAAGTGATGACGATGATACGCCGATGATGATGACGAGGACGATGATGAGGAGGACGACGACGATGATGATGAGGGTGGCGGTGGCTGAGAAAGCCCCGTGGCATAATACTCGCAGGCGTACCTGCAGACGACGGAGGACTACGGCAATGTTTGCGCTTTCTGGAAGCGCGTGTTGCGTTATGCAGACATTGCCAATTACCCGTAACATGCAATTTCGATGGCTCGGGCTCTATATATCGTGAATTAATCTGCCCCGCGACACGCACACGCACCCGCTACACAACACGGCGCCGATCGCTCGCTCAGCCGGCCGCCACCCGTACATCACGCGCTTTGCTGCTGCTGCTGCTGCTGCTGCTGTTGGCCGTTGGTCCGCCGATCGACTGGCCGCTACGATTTACGACCGGCCCTACGACTGATTAAACATCGACAACTATACCTGCTTGGCTCTCTCCCAACGGTCCCGGTAAATTTCGGGACTGATTTTTCATTAAACTCGAGCGCCGTACTGGAGCCAGTGGACATTGCAATCTGCTCCCTCTGATTTTCAACAAAACTCGTTAATTGATGGATTCTCAGGAATTAATTTAAATTAACCGTGTCTCGTAGCAAGAAAAATGAGTTTGAAACGAGAACAATCAGAATTACAAGAGCGGCAGAAAAAGTCTTATCTAAATCCGTAAATCATGCTTACAAAGAACATCCAATTAGTTTCGCTTGGGAAACAATATATATCCAACGGCGGAGCCTCCTTCTCCCCATATATACTAAAAGTGTGCGTAGCCATCCGCCATGATGAACGGCACTATGATAATGCTATCTCCGCGTTGTTTTTCGTGCGATGTAAGCCGCAGAATTAACAATTTTATCGCGCTTTAACAACCAATGAAACGATGCGACTACCAATTATTCGAGACAACAGCAAAAAATCGAAACATATGAAGCTGTAAGACTAAACGCACACGCGTTGACCCTCTTTCGTGCGCGCTGTAATGTACAAGGCAAGTACAAAGTGCAAAGCTCGCGAAGCCTTTTTTGCAAAGCAGCTTAGCTCGGCATAATCTCGAGGTGAGATCTCCCCACGTAAATTCCTATCGCATTGCGGGAGAGAGGCTCTCTCTCTCTCTATTTTGACGCTTGGCCGAGGTGAGGAATTATCTCGTTTATCTCGCGGCTGTCGCCGCCTCTGTTCAAAAGCTCCGCGAGAGATGTTCGGCTTTATCGTAAAAGGATTCTGCGGATACATATGCCGTTGCTCGATGCGTCTTCGCCGATAGAATACATTGGTTCCGAAGCTATTTTTATGAAAGGGCGAGAGAGAAAAACAAGGACGCCACGATCGATATGACAAATCTGCGCTAAGATCGGCTTTTGTGCTGGAATGGGGCTCTCTCAACGGCTGGGGGGGGGGGGGGGGGGGACACTTTGCCTCGGGCGCAAAATGTGGGAAAATTGAGATTCCATGGGCACGCTGCGACCTGCAAATTCATTCTTGCTATTATTTTTTCCCTCGAATATATTACTAAAGTCCTTTCGTACCTCGTCACCACTCGTATCAGTTTTAAAGAGACTTTCGGTATGTTTGCAATCGTTTCTCAGATTACATCGTAAGTGAGAAATTTCACTTTGTCCACGCTGCGCTCGAGGCACAGTATTTCGACGCTTACGCGGTAAGCCTATTTATAAAAATGCCTAACAATTTTTATAGGTTTAGCTATTATTTCATAAAAACAATGCATTGATTTTTTGACTGTTTTTTCATGGAAAAAATAATCACGAATAATAAATATGAATTAAATTACGATCATATGCAATAAAATAAACATTAAATAACTGTAACAGTAAGCGCAATATTACGTATGCATTTCAATGAGCGCACGGCCGTGAGTCTGGTTTGGCATGCGTCACTTTCACAAAAGTAGTGCTCGGTGACCGTTGAAAAGAAATCGGATAAGTGGATATTATAACAGGGGGCGTAGCTCAGATGGTAGAGCGCTCGCTTAGCATGCGAGAGGTACCGGGATCGATACCCGGCGCCTCCAAATTTTCTTTTCAATCTTTTTCTTTACAGCATTGTTTTACCGAACTCGCAACATTTTTAATCACAATAATTACATAATGTTCTTATTTTGAAATTATGTAAGATAAAAGCTCAAGGCAAATTATTGACAAAACATAAAAAACTGTTAGTGAAGAAATTTGTAAAAAAGTCATTGTGAGTTATTATTCATGTATCTGTCACTTTTGATTATGTAGATTCTCTCACTACGATAGATATCTTCAAAAGTTAACAGTGGTAATTTAGCATAAACGTCCAGCGTTTTTTTACTGCGATACGGAATTACTTGTGATAAAAAAAGGTCCTAAATGTTCCAAATACGTTCATAGTATGCCAACAAAAATTAAAAACTTTTTATCTCATTTTTGTTAAAATTTTCGAAAAAAAAGAACTATTTTGATTATTTCTTTCACGTATTCTAGATATTTTAAACACTGTTGTTCCATGCATTTATGTTCATTGGAGATGGCACGAAAGTACGAATTGAAGCACCGATTTATTATATGCAATTTCACTTGTGTAAATTGAAGCTACAGTTCATGGAGTGAAAAATGACTAGGACTACAGTTGGTTATCGTAAAGGTGCCTACAATAACAAGCTTCTCTCTCTCTTTCTCTCTCCCAAGATCGTTCTAAGTTTCTACTGTGGGTATACTTTTACGTTACTACCGTCCTTTTGTACTTTGAAATACATCTTTACTACTGTCTAAAAGTTTTTTTAGTACTTTACAACCCAACTTGTCTTGTCTTTTATTACTAACTCTAACACGAATGAATTACCGTTTGAAAAAGTAAAAAATTAAACTGAGCTAGTCATTAATTTTAAGACTAGTTAATTCAATATACAAAAACTATTCTTCATTTTCTGGTTAAATAAGTTATTGACTTAGTACTTACTTACGAGCAGACAATGAGCAAATGTACGTACCTGAAACAGACAATAAATGAAATAAATAAGCGAACTATGAAGATTGATAAGATTTGTATTTATTGTGCGACTTGTATAATTCGCAAATAATTGAGCCAGGAACAAAAAAAAGATTTACAAGATTTACTCGAGGGTGGCAAAAAAGCTCGAATACGCTCGATTTAGCGCTAACAATAGCAAGTATCTGGCGAATCTGCCGCACGCCAAAGATAATGCCTCAGAAAGTTCGCGGAATCAAGATGCAAAAGAAAGAAGAAAGGCAAAGAAAGCAAGCAAGAGATCGAGCAGCCGAGGCGTTAAGACCACACACGCACGCACACACGCAAATTCGTAAAAAGAAGTACTTCGGCTTTTGTGCGCGCACATTCCATCGGGGTTGCGTTTCTTTTAACGCGTCGCTGGCAATCGACTCTTACATTCGCGCTTTAAAGATGAAATCTTTTGCGAAGGTCGATGACATCACGTCCGCTGCGTTTCTCCACACTTCTTACCTCGATTTGCGCGTGTGCACACGAATGACTTGTCGCCATCGACAGACGCCGAAACAACGCACGAACAAAGAAGAAAGGGGGAAGAATGGTCGCAGCAGCAATTGCCGATGATAATTAGCGCGCTCTCGTGCAAAGAGACGGGAAAAAAAGAAAAGAAGAAGAAGCGAGCGAGCGAGCGAGAGTCGCGCGTGGGTGGCAAACGACGCCGCCAACGCCGCTCCACAGCAAGCGGCTCGTTGTTCGTTCGCGGGCGACCTGACACACTCGACGCCGCGTGCAACTCGACTTCTCTTTTGTATCTTTTTTCCTCGCAACCCTTGTGCTCTTGCGAGGGCAACCCATCGGAAAGATCCAGCTTTCGGCAAGACTATGCCCTTTTCTTTCACGGCTGTTGTCACAATTGTCAAGTGCGTTCGTTGCTGCCGTCGAACCGTCGCGAAAAGAAAAGAAAAACCGTTCATCTTGCGAATGTAAATACTCCAGGTCAATGATATTTTGGTATTTGAATAAAAGCACTCGAAGAGACCTAAACGGCTTCGAAAGAGGGAGCGTGTAAACGCAACGGCCACCCAGAAACGCGGTGGACACTTTTATCGTACACGATCGCGCGGCATCCAAGCAGATCAATCATTAAAATTAATGCGCTCTTCTTACCGCGAGCGAAATCTCTCTCTCTCTCTCGCAGAGATCATTACGGCAGACATTCTTTCGCGCGCGCGCGCAGCTTGAAAATGAATAGCTCAACAAATCACGCGCGCGAGTATACAGCTACAACTACAACTGCAAAAGCGCTGCCCTACTCTTGTTCGGGCGGCCAAATCCGTTGTCATTGCCGACGTGACGGGCGCCGCATCGATAAAATAAGACCGAATACGCGGAACACGCTTCCGAGATTTCGAACGTGACGAAAAACCAATGGCGACTGTTTAGAATCGATAACACCGCCGCGGTGCTGCCACTTAGCAAGCGACTAAATGACGAATCGAACGGCATTATTCTTGCCGCGGTTCTTCTCAGCGATTGTGTTATCTGCGAGAGCCATCCGTAGCAGAGAGAAGCTCGGATCTATCTTGGGTTCATCGGCTTGACTACAACGTCTACGTTCTTTGCGCGAGCGTTTCGTTCTCCGCGAGCGGTCGGTCGACCAACGAATCTGCGTAAAGCACAATGACGAACCTACTTTTGTTTTTATTGAGATGCATTCCGACTTATTTTTCCGATTCCTGTTTATTTGGAGAGTACAGCGTAAAAGGTTTACTCTCTCGGCGCCTGGACAAAAGCCCACTAAAGATATCTCAAAGAGATCGAGCAGCAGCAATAGCAGCAGCAGCAGCAGCAGCAGCAGCAAAAAACTAGAGCCATTTAATTCGAGTTCTCCCTCTCTCGGTAGAGAGAAGAAGAGTCGCTCCATTTATCTTTGGCCAGCCAATTTCAATAGGCCGTCGAATATGGTCAAAGGAGGAGGAGGAGGAGGAGGAGGAGGAGGAGGAGGAGGAGGAGGAGGAGAAGGCGGCGGCGGTGGCGCGCATCGTCACGCAGAGTTGCAGGAATGCGCGCAAGAAACGCGCTCCGCGCACTTTTTGAGCGCTAATCTTGGCCAAGGCTGGCATCTTCTTGGAATTGCAAGCATACACGCGCTGTGGCTACCGTTGATGATGATGGTGATGATGCTCGCTCGGCAGCCTATAAGACCGATGCTTTTCCTCCCCCTATATGCTACAATCGTCAGCGGCCAACGCGCCGTGGAATGTGACGCGTCACCTATACCCCATGACCACTCATTTTTCTATATACATCTGATATCCTATAAGAACTATACACTAATAGAATTGCTGTAATAAAATGAACTACAGTTTCGGTAAAATTTACTACAAAACATGGTAATCGTGGGATATACTCAATCCACTGTCGTGTGCGTGCGTGTGTGCGTCCGTGCATGTGTATAGATAATAACGATAATAACGGTAATCTATTGATAAATCGTGTATGCTCTAATTTAAAGAATTATTTAAATGTGAGTAATTCAAATCAAATAACATTTTAATATTTAGTTTCCCCAAGTAACAAAAATTGCTATGTACATAGTAAAATTTACTGAGTTAATCTTCTGCATCCCTTTTATAGTAGTAATTACTACAGGTGCTAGTAAATTGTACTATATTACGTAATAAAACTTCCATCATTCAAATATTACTATGTTAAATAGCAATTTTTACTATAAAGTCAGAGTATATCCTACTATTATTGTTTTCTAGTAATTTTTACTACGAATTACGACATATTTTGTAATATTGTAATACGTTGTTCGATGGAAAAAAAATAACTACGTCGCTAAGCAGTTTGTTACTTTTTTAGTTTGGTAGATTTTTAAAAGTTTTTAGTTAACCGTACTGATGACAACTTGTTTATGATATGAAATTTGAATTGTTTAATTGAAGCTACTGCTCTTGCTCCATTTTACAAAAAATATTGTTGCTTGTTACTGAGTGAGTCTGGGAATTCAACAATATTAATTCTGGTAGTGAAGCCTGCGGTTAATAAGTGTGAGCTTCGCCGTCAAATTGCTAGGCTAACTGATTACCTGTCGGATTCTACGCGAACTTATCGCAAACTCATATTTTTTTTTATGAGAATAGTATGCCTCCGTATCACTCAACAAATAACAATGTTGTCTGTGTAAATTTGAAGTATTTCGTGTAACCAGTAGCTTACCATTCGTCGACTATTCCTAAAGTTAATTTGATGCTATACCTCGTGTACAACATATAGATAAGAATCGTAAATTCACAAAAATATGTATGTGAATATAAACTTTTGGCTACTGAGTGTCTACGCGGATTTTTCATAACGTTTAATTGAAAGCTGTTACGTCGTCATATATTTTGATGAGCGTAAAACCAAATCGACTTAGATAAAACAAGAATAGCACGAGTGAAAAAATGTTGTCGCTATTAATGAATATTAAATTTCAGACAGCATCATCATACAGATGTTATCAGCATTTCATTCTCATCGCACAAGTTCAAGTTCAACATCGACTTCCCGTCTGCATGAAACCTTCTGGTCTTCCAAAGCTGATTATTACAGCTACCTCGAGATGCCACATACGCGCACTTATAGCGGCATCACATCACGCCACGAACGAAGCTGCCTATATTTCTCGCGCAAATGCGACAACGCACTTGATTATCCGTCTCTGCTGCTCGGTCGCTCACTAGCAAGCGGCAATCTTCATGAATATTATTAAATCTTGATGAGAGTCGCGCCAGTATGCTTTTACTCGCGCGCGAGCGTTTTCCCGCATTTCGGAAGGACGTTATTGAGGAAGTCGTAAGAAATCCGAGTTTAGACGTTGCGTCGCGAGCGAAGGGAATATTGATGGCGCTGCATAATTAATTAGCGCTAACAACTGATTACGCAGCGCCCTTAAAGACTTCCTCGCTTCCGTCGAGGCGCGTATGATTATTCGCGCGCGCGTTTAGCCTGCAGCCGCGAGAGTGTCCGGAGACAGAGCGCAGTTATCCACGGGAATGGGAGAAAAAGGGAGCAGTCGTTACCGACACGACGATTACGCAAACACGATGGTTTATCTTTGCGAGGGGCACGAGCACACACGCGCAGCCAGCGCAGGAGTGCAGTTTACGACGGCCGAGTCATCAACGCGAATGGAGCGCTGTACGCCACGCGCAACGTTCCAGGCCCGCCGTTCAAGGCGCGAGGCAAATTGAATCTATGAAAGCCGAAAGAAAAATGAAGCAGCGCCCAAAGAGGGCAGGACGCGGAATCGGCCGAGTCGTAGCCCGAGATAAAGCCATCGGGAGAGTGGCGATGCGCCGCGCCGCTAAACGTTCTCATCGTCGCGATGACGAGCGATTGATGATGCGCGCCTCGGGGAGTTGCGCGTCCTAATCGGGACGAACGACGAAAAAGTCGAGCCGAGAGCTGAACAAGCGACAGATCGAGGGAGAGGAGGCGAGGCCTCGGCGATGTAAGCGAGAGGCGTCGCGTAAATCCGCAAATTACAGAGCGCCGTTTGAATCACTTAAGAGCTGGCTGTTGCCTCGAGGGGGATTGTCGGGGGCGGCACCGCCGCGCCGCCTACTTCGGTAGCTCCAAGGCATATAATGTCGCGAAATGTCTATCATCCGCGGCGGTCCGACTCTCGAGCGATCAGCGCGCATCCCATAGACCAGTCGCCGAGGGTCACGCAACTTGTCTACGCGCGCCGAGATATATGCGACAACTACGACTGCGACGACGACGATCGAACTAAGAGCGCTCATCCCATGGGCGTTTTCCAACGCGCGCTTCTATGGTGCTTGCTCACTCAGCTGCATAGATTAGGCCTTTCAACGCACGAGTTCACATTCTACGGCTTTATTGGTGAGGTTGCTTTCCCTTTTTCTTTTTGACGGAGCGTCCTCACGGTATTTCTCGACAATTTCATTGTCTATCCTTCGTCTTCGTGTTCTCGTAAAAATTATTGTTTCTCTCAATCGTTGCACCGCTCCACTGATTCCACGATTCTTATAGCAAATAACATAGCAATACACGAATGAAAATGAAAACAAGCATTTCCAGATTCTTCTCTTCTCTCCGTTCGGATAAACTTTAGCCGTGAAAAATTGCATGTTCGAGTAGAGTATCGGGCAGCACATTCCTAAATTAAATCAAAAGCAATGCAAATGCCATGACTCGTCCATCTGTTTCTGTGCACCGTACAAGAACGAAATGTGCAAGATGATCATAATACGAATAACATGAAAAAAATTATAAATTTTTGCAGCGATCCAACAACGGCATCGGACACGTGTACTAAAAGAAGAATGTGCCTAGGCGAGAACGAAACACCGATGGAACAAAAGATTATGGCGAACAGCGATACTCAAAGGGCAGCAATTTGAGACTTATGAGGAAGTTATTTATAGGAAGCAGGTTGTAGGACTTGTCGTACACGTTGCCCGCGAAAGCGACTGACTGCATGTCGTTACGCTACACACACACACAGCGCCATAATTGCGCAAATACCGATATAGCGAAGCAACGTCGGAGACCACATACCTGAACTCGCGCGTGCCGAAGTTCTACTACAAATGCTTGCATTAGTATTGTGAGACTACGGAACGTCATTCTATTAAGTGCACACATTCGGGATAATAACGCGTATGGAGATGGTCGATTATACCCGATATCGGATATCTCTGGTGAATGTATATACCGATGGATTCTCTCGACCAATCGTAATTACCGACATGTTATTCTACTGCGTTTTACATGGCCAATAGTACCGTAATAAAAGAAATCAGTATGGAGGGCGATATACCCGGGAAAGCTGCATTACAAGTCTAACTGCGAAAGTCAAACGATCGTTTACCTATTTTTCTAATACTTGGGGCATTAGTCGCGTGAATATTTACTCGATTTCTTCAGACGAACGAGTACGTTTAAATGGTAATTCTTTGCGCAAACAAAGAAAAGAAAATATTTTAATTCGTAACGAACTAACAATCAGTCAAACTAAGAGAATTAACTCCTTCCAAAGAGGAATGCCTCCATTTAAAATTACGCAAGCAGTTTCGATTCGCGTCAACTGTAAATCTCTTGGAATTTGAATGAAGTAGAACCAGACATGAACTCTGACGTAACACGTCAGATGACTCGATCGGTATGAGTACCTAAATCTTGCAATTGCGATTATAAGTAGGAGTACCAAATCCTGCGACGAGCTAACGCTTGTCTTTGGGTTTTCTTTTCTAACCGCCAGATTTATAGCGAAATACCTTCATAGCAGGACTAGATAAATAAAGATACTGAATTAGCGTGAAATGAATTACTCCAATGGGCTTTAATAACGCAATTAGCGTCGGAAACCAAAATTCAACAAACATAAAGCTACGCAACGATATGGCAACTACATAGCCATATTTATTTTGCCTGACACGTGGCTATGTTTTCTTCGTCAATTTTGTATCGTGAGTATAGTTAATGAAATTGAATTCTAAGGAGGCAGTCAAGCCTGAATTAAATTTGCCTGTCACTGATCTTGTTTATTTCACACACCATTGATTTCCTTCCAATAGCTCGTAATTAAAAAGTGTGATCGCACTGCCTTTTACAAGTGCAACAGCATCGCGTTACGAGTAAAATAGGGATACGTAATTTTCCAGACCCTAACATTGCAAATCCACTAAATATATTTGTTTCGATCGTCGAGATAAATTAGTCTCTACGCTTGCAATCATACATGATCATTGGCAATCGCTTAAAAAATCAATACAAAAATCCCTTCGTGACCCTCGCCGTCCAATTTGAAATAGATCAAGCCGTCAATCGATCCAGCCAACCAAATCTACAAATAATCACAGGGCTTACATCGACGAAGAACAGCCGATCGATCAGCTCCCTCGCTGCCTCTGGCCTTATACTCGTCGCCGTAAATCACACATCGAGGAAGCATTGCACTCCTGCCTCGGTAAAAGGGGTTCATTGACACTGGCGCTCTGTAATCTCGAGCACCTTCCTCCTACAAGGACTTGACTCTCGATCTTTGCTGCCACCGCCGCACGTAGGCCAATTTGGCACTGGCAAAGAGAGAGAGAGAGGGAGAAAAATCGCGGGCGTCGAGCCAAAGACTTTCTGACTTTTGCCGCAGAGAAAAGAGATCTGCTCTGAATGTGTGTGCGTGCGCGCACAATCGAGACAATTTTTCCCACACACAGGGTTGGTGCGGCTTTAAGAAGCTCATAAATTTGAGCGTAATGCCCTGCCAGATGCGGTGATCATTGCTGCCACGTGAGCACTGCTGCCAACTTGAGCATTTCATGGGGACGTGAGTTTTTATTATTTGAAGGCGGGATTTCGGGGATCCGACGTTGCTTCAATGACTCGGAATCTAAACGCGGCGTCACGACTATTTTTTGCAGAATCAGAATTTCCAATCGATATATAACTCGCTGGAGCTTACTTTGCGAATGCATTCCGGTAATTTCCGAGTGGAAGATAAATCGCAGGCGCAGCTCTAAATTTAAGCACACGCACGTTTAAAGGTGAAACGATCGAGAAACAAAAGAATGAAGAGCAGCAGCGGCGGCAGCAGCAGCAGCAAGATATCCGATGATGCGCGCGCATACAGAAGTCAGTGATTACGGAATGAAAAGGGAGGTTTTCGCCTAACGATTCTCGGAGAGAAAGACGAGAGAGACGGTAATCGGTAACGGCGCCAGGATTTCGCCTCGACCGTCAGTTTTTTACTGCGCCCTACGAGGCGCGCTCGCGCGAGAGTGACGTGTACGTATAATTGAAGGGAGGCGGAAGCAAGAGAAGAAGCCAGCGGCAGCCGATGGGTCGTTTACCCTACGGGCGCATTTGAAAGAGAGAGAGAGAGAGAGAGGGAGCGAGAGAGATAAATTCCGCGAGGTCCAGAGCGAGAGAGAGAGAGAGAGAGAGAGAGAGAGAGAGAGAGAGAGAGAGAGACGTGGGTTATCTCTGTTGGCGGAGGAAATCGGGAGGGAAAAAAAACTTGATCGCTCAGCTGGCAGCTGTGCGCGCGCGAGAGCATCTCTCGCCTTTGGCTTTTTCTTCCTCTTCTTTTTCTTTCTCTTTCGCTCGTAAAGCCGATCTTGTTTTGAGAGAGCGAGAAAAATATTTCCTTTCAGCTCTCTCTCTCTCTTTCTCTCTCTCTCTCGCAAATCTCCGTTTTGTATATTTTCAAACTACAAAAGCAAACGATATAGTGTGCGCAAGTTCTGTGTCTTTCAAGTTAGCTCGGCTTTGGCAAATAAGCGCGTCCTCAAACGAGGATTCGCAAAAGGCGCGCGGGCGCGACGACGACAGTTCACCGCAAGGGTGCTAAACTTGATGAAGTTGGAAAGACGCAGGAGTCGCTTTGGCTTGTAGCGCAGCGACCGCAAACTCAACGAGCATCGTAGCTACCGATTGCCAAGTGCCAGTTGCAAATTCAAATTACTCCCTCCCCCCCCTTCTCCTTCTTTTTGCGTCCCACCAGAGCAAACAGTTCTATTTGCACTTGCTACAACAGACGACGTGACTAGCCACTCGCAGATGCAACTGCAAGTCAATCTAGCGGCAACGTGCTGTTTGACGTTTGGTTAAAAATGTGGTTTGGTTTCTATCGACTCCGAAATACATGTAAAATACGTGGAAAAGCGACCAGCTAAGCAATCAAATGCAAATTGAACGCCAGGACAGTCGCGGAATCAAATCTCTTGAGCAACGACCATCTCGGACGGCAGCTGTCGGATGCTGCAGATGGGACGACAGCCAACAAGAGTCACGTCGTAGCCGGCTATCATCGTCCAGCAGGGTATCAACTTTGAGCGCAAATCAATAAAAAGGCGCCAGCCTCCTGTGTTTATCTACACTGTTTCGATAGCAGCTCCGCGCCTCGACAGTCGGGCGAGACTTACCGGTTAATTGGCCGCGTCGACCGCCATGAAATTTCGCCTACTGAATGGTGGCACGATAATGCCCGGTTATCGAAACCATCATTACGCGATTACAATTTTTTCTTTTCCACGATGCATCTCGCGTGAAATGCTCATCTTTGCCAGAGGATAGCTTCGGACTCAAAATTGAATTTCATTAAAAGCATACCATCAGAGGCGCGCGCATCATAACTGCTCCGCGCTTGAGGTGACTTTAACAGGGCTATTGAATTAACAAGAGACTCGCTGGGTAGTTATTATCGAGCTACCGCTTGATTTATACCGACCGTGTACGTATAATCGAATTATGGCGCGTAATGGGTATTTCGAATTTATCGTTGAGCCATTCTAATTCATTTAACTAAAAATAATGGAATATACGATCGTTTTTTCTGAACTTTTTCCAAAATTGATAATTTCATTCGTAACAATGGTTATGTTCCAAAGATTGGCAATCTCGGGCTTTCAAATGGCAATACTCGTACGATCGAAGCCATAACAATACAAGATAATGTGCCTCTGAACCCCAAGAAAGCACACAGGGCGAGTAAGTACATAAGACATTAAGGACAAAGTTGGAGAAATCGAAGAAAAAAAAAGTCGTAACTGCAATTACGAAAGTTGGAAGGAGCATGGACAATTGAATAGAAGCGGTGGTAATCCAGCGAGTAGATTTAAGAGGTCGTTGCACTAAAACCTGCGATAGTCGTGGTACAGCATTAAATAAGAAAGCGTGCCAGCGCAGGGCCAATCTAATCTAGGAGGGGCTGCTTAAGATTTATCCGGAAGTAGGCGGTAGGTGGAGATGAATTTTTCCCTACCTTTGAGCTGTGTTGTCTCGATGGCGAACATGTTGAGTGCCAGTAGTTGCAGAAGTCGCGTGCCTGGCAACGGCAGTGGTGTGTGATGAAGCAGCGTGCGAAACTCGCGGAGCATTTGAATGGCAGCTTCTTGGAACGTTTCCATTCTGTAACGTACATTTATGACATATTTCTTTGAGTGAATATTGCCGGAGACAGAACGAACTCTCTCGAGTACAGAAAAAATAATGCTACTTTATGGTTAATCTATCGTTAATTTGGCAAAACGGAGCTTATGAAATAAAGAATACATCCCGGCTCGATCGCTTGATTATACAGATCTGCCTGATTTTGCTCTTGGTCTATTCAGGGTTACTTCCGAAGTTATTTTTTAGGAAGGATTAGAATCCGCAATCATGATTTGCTCATCGCGTCAGATTTTTTAGATACCTCAGGAGACGTAAAAAGGATATTTTTTTGCTATAATTGAGATCCCGCAATACCGCGGAAAAATTTTATTTTCAAAAACGAGAAGAAACATCTGAAAGGTCTATTTTTACTGTTTAGAATGAATTTTTAAGATTTGAGATACCTTTTCTTTTCATCGAGATATAATTGATTGAAGTCAAGTATTTTTGCATGTTATATATGCATATCTGGAAAATTAACTGTTTTTAGACTCCTAAAATACTTGAATTTAATTAACGATATCTCAATGAAAAAAAAAAAGATATCTCAAATCTTAAAAATTAATTCTTAAGAGTAAACATAGATTTTTCAGATGGTTCTTTCCGTTTTTGTTACCTCAAATATAACGAAAAACGGCCTTTTTTCTTTTTAGGTTGAGATATCTAAAAAACCTGATGCGATGGATTTCGGATGCTAATTATGCGTAAAGAATTACTTTAAAAATGTATGTCTCAGTTGGTCAAGAACAATCACAACCCCTTATTTTGCAGATCTGTGTTATTTTTGATTGATGGGGGTTGGAAGTCGTACAAAAATGCGCTCATAGAATTCGCAAGGAAACAGCACGCGACACTGACGCACAGTGACTCCAATGCGCGCGCGCGTTGTTTCAATGCGAGCACAAGTAGCCACACGTAAGTAATGGCGCTTCACTCGATAAATCCATTAGCTCTGACAAATAGCTTAATTTTTTGTTCCCTACGGCTCCGAGAGGCAATTGACCGTCGTAGCTAGGCGCGCATACACGCGCACGAGACGAATGAGTGTGAGGTGCGTCGCCGGAAGCTGCGATGTGTGCCTGCTGTTTACCGGCTGCCATGCTGACTCGTTGAATCAACAGAGAGAGAGAGACAACGGAGCGCGCGCTCGCGCAGGTGCAATTCACGCGGAAGTTCCATTATATATTGCGATAGTAAAATCTGCCTGTTAATGCTTTGACACGCGGTTCAATGCGTCGATTATCACTCTATATAAGCTCATAGTTATCTATCATTTGTTTGCGTGTCAATCAGAAAGAAAAAAGAATTACTTTCCGAACGTATAAATCAAGAGTATTTTTTGGTTCAGCTTTCGTTATCGTCGGTTCGTATTTCCGAGGTAATAAAACATAATTCATACCTCGCGAGCGCAGGTCGTTAGAAAAAACTCTTGGCACTCTGCGTTCGTAAAACAAAATGTGCGTGATATATTAACGCTACGTGTTGCTTATTAGTAATCAAAAAGCGCCGCGGCGCGCGCAATCCGTCAGCGAGCGGTAGGCGAGGGAGCGAGAGGCGCGATAAATTCCCTCGTGGAAAAACGCCCCAACTGGATTAGTCGCTCTAACGAGCGCAAGAACGTTAGCGGGAGGCGCGGCGGCGACGGCAGCCTCGGCTAATCAGCCCGCGCGAGGAAATTGCCTCGATAAACCACCCCGAAAAACGAAAGCACAGGCGTAGAGGATGGCCAGTTGGAGCAGATCCAGCGATCGCTAACACAACGCCCGAGGAAAGCGAATCAAGGTCGAGAATCGGTTCGAGTGACAGCTCTTTCGCCAGCTGTCGGCTTACGCGCGCGTCCCGTAAAAAAGAAACTGCGAGAAACGACTGGCAGCGAAATCAAATCGGCGAGCCTTTCTTGAAAATCAGCCCGCGGAATTCCATCGCGTCTCTCGATGGCTGCTGACCCGAGCAACGCTGCAATCGGGTAACGGCCCGCAGCACGAAATGTGGGCCGCCCGTTAATAGCGACGATAATTAGTTGGCCAGGCTGAGCTCCGTTTGCTCCGTGACTTGTACGCACTGACAAGGACGCCGGATGTTTTACAGTGAGTTGCGCGAGCTCTGGATCGATTAGCGCGGTCATACTGTTAGGCTCGTATACTTGTGTCGCGAATCGCGTCAGCGGATATTTGACGCTCTCTCGGGAAAACACATCGAAACGTAATGATGCCGGCCGCGTAGCGCCAATCATTTAACAATTATCCCCGCGTGCGTTTAGCGTAAGAGGCTGGATTTTTGCGCGACGGACTTATGTATTAGCACGGGCGATTATTAGAGCCGATGATGGATCGCCTAGATAACGGTCAATTTTTTTTCAACATCTCCCAGCCGGACAACGCCTCGCCAATGATCATCATTTTCCGGAATGCAGTTTCGTCCTTTTGCTCTCGCCTATCGATAATCAGCCTTAACAATCTTCCGAGAACGGCGATCCACCCAGCAGCTCGCGATACGCAAGACGTATGTAAAAACAAGGAGTACACGCTCGCGCGCACATACACACACACGCACACGCACGCACACACATACACACAACCTAAGTCAGTCGGTTGATCGCGCGCGAAAGCAGCCTGTCGCTAGAGCTCTCATGAGCATCTATAGGGAGCAGCGGCAAAAAGCTTGGAAAATGATTGGGAGAAAGAGGCGCGAACGAAGGGAGTAGGTACATGCTTTTTTCCTTCTCTCTCTCTCTCTCTCTTTCTGGCTTCATGGTGATTCTCATGACGGGGAAGCTTGCGCGTATAGCGAGCGAGATAGCTTATCTTAGGCGGGATCACGCGTGATGTGAGAAAGTAATGGAAAGAGAGAGAGAGAGACGAGATAAAGGAGGCCGCGCTCCATACGCTATCTTTCCACAGCCTCTCTCTCTCTCTTAAAGAGCACCAATGCACTGGCAAATTTACGGCACGTAACATCTCACTCTCTGTTGCCGCTGTTACTTGCGTCATCGACAAGCCGCATTGATAAGCCGCGGTTCTTTTCTCGAGAGAGAGAGAGAGAGAGAGATTTATTGCTGCACACGATTAAGGTATATACCCCTTTCGGAAGCCTTTATCGACAGATAGTCTTGTGAGCATCGAGTGAATACGGCGCCACTGCGGCGTAAGTAAGTTTAACCACCGCAGGCTCGTCTGCCAAGGGACAATTGAAATTGAATGCCACCCGGCATTATATGGTTTTGGTTTGAATGGGGAGGAGGGCCTCATTATGGTTTTCGTAATGGCAAATACAAATAAACGAATTTTATTTTCATTATCCCGAACGATTTCCGCAAATTGACGAAGAAATTATGGTTTTGTTGTGTCCGCGAGCTTCCTTCAAATTGTTCAACTGTAAAAATTATTGGTAGCACGGTGGCCTAAAGCGGGACTTGAGGTTCGAATGCGATTCAGAAAGAATAGAGAGGGAGCGATAATTTGCTGGCTTAACTGACGACCTGATTAATCTAGCATTGGAGTATCGACAATGAAAAATTAGCAAGTCTAGGCGGTTGCGCATCGACAAAACAAGCATAAAGCGCGCGGGCATGCGACGGAACGATGTCGCGCGGCGGCGGCGGTGGCAGCAGCAGTGTAGCAACAATTCGACCTAGTTTGCAAGCTCACCGCGGGACAAAGCACATTAATTTGGCACGCATCTGCGCGGGAAGAGAATAAGGCGTCGTCCCTCTCGGCTGGCCAGTCGCAGTATTATACGAGGACGAGGAGTAGGACGACGACTAGGCGCGTACCGTTATAAGCTGCTGCTCGCAAGCGAGCGAGAGAGAGAGAGAGAGAGAGAGGCAAGATCGTGCTGCAGGACTCTTTTGATCGGAGATGAGCTTGGGAATGGGAACCCATATGCGCCGCGAGGGCTGGAGAGCCCGAGCCGCGCGACCTGCGGGCCAGATGCCAGTGCTGCTCGCGATCCGCGCGCACAGCGCTGACACCCTTTTTCGCGAAGGCCGCTAATTGCCGCGCGCCAGGATTTTTCTTTCTGTCGGCCGTTTATTTGCATTTGGCCGATTAAGCGGCCCGAGGCGCCTGCCGAGCCGCGAGCTCTTTATGAACTGGGAACGCGCCTCTGCGCTTTCTATCGCCTCGGCTAATTATGCTACATCACGCGCGCCAGCCGCGGGCTTTTATTACGCATTATCTGGGGACTCGGCGGCCAAACGGGTTCGCTTGGGCGTCCGCGCGAAAAACTTGCGTCGTCGTCGAGCGTTTTGGTGCCCTCTCCCGACCGATCGGCCGCGATACCGCGGCAACTTGTCCCGAGCCTTAATTGACGCCGCACTGCACCTACGTGCCGCGAGGATGCTGCGAGACACACATTTGGCGAGAAGCGACTGATCCGGTGTGAACCGAAAGCTAACTATATAGCGAGCACGATCCGCGCAGTCGTTGCCGTTGCGCGTGAATGGCTTCGGGGCCTCTTCATGACGAAAAGTCGTTTGTCCGAGATACTTTTCGCAGCGCGGCGCTCTCTCTCTCTCTCTCACGCTTTTTTGTCCGTTCGCACGCGTGACTTCTGCGTGGAGCTGGCCCTAATCGATCGATACGCGCGTGCCGAGCGACTGTCTTTCGACGCGATTCCACATTCGAGCTGTGGGCAGTCGGTGCGAGCCCTGAATTTCTGTCCAAGAATCACAAGTCGAAAAATTTCCGAAGCAGGTTCAAGTCGAGGGAACGTACGATCGTTTTCGCGTCAGCTAATTGGCCTACGTACGGCGATGGGGGGGGGGGGGGGACCAGAACGGTACCGCGCGTATAATTGTCGTGGTCGAGAAAAAGCGCACTCTCGCCCGTGCCGCCGCGGCTATTCTTTACGATCGACCTATCCGCGACTCCCACGAGATCCCAGCGATTATACGACTGCTGCGCTGTGGCGCTCGGGGCATCATCGTCATCGTCGTCGAGCGACGTATCCATCCGATGCATCGAATCACAATAATAATTATCGCGTCCGTCTTCTGGCGTCGCGGAAGTCAAACACGGAGGCGGGCTGATAATTAAAGGGCAACGCGCCTGGCAACGATTCGAATTCTAAAAACGAAGATTAATGCGCGACGCGCAAAAAGCCGCGGCATTCCGGCGAGCTGATGCTGCTTCCTTCCTGCGCCATGAAGTCGCGCAGCTGGTCGCCGGCGCATTAGCGTACGAGCCGCCGCGAGCCCTTTACGCCTTGGCGCGCGGCTCGCAATTGACATTTCAAATGTCGCCGCGCCGCTCTCGGCAATAACTTCATTGTAGCACTTTTCCCCGCTCGCCGCTGCAGCCTCGGCGTTTCACCATTAGCGCGCCGCTCACATTTCCCGCGCCGGTGTGTTCTCTCTGCTCGGCACTGCCGCATCGGGTGTCTTTCGGGATCGATCGAAAAACTGCGTGTTGATCGATCACAGGATTTGTTTACCAATGAGTCTCTCGCGGTAGTGAAAAAAAATAGCGTCTTGTTTCGTGCGCAACCGCAAAACCCACGGTCTACTCTGAAAAGCTATATGCCAAAAGCTACGCGAGCAGCGACACAAGCGAGACAAGCGAGCGCGGGCGACTTTTGCCACCGCGGCTTCGTCGAGCGAGAGGAGGCGATAGAGCGATCGGTAGCGGCATTTGCATACGCGAATCACAGTGCGACCGGCTAATCGAAAGGCGGGCAGCCAGAGTGCTCGTACGTATATATAGCGACGCCACGGTTGTCCGACGCGAGACGCTTTTCCCACACTTGCCGTGACGAGAGGGAGGGCGCGAACGACTCCCATGATATCGCTTCCTCGCTGCGGCGCCAATCGTTATTAGCGACCGGCCACAATGGGGAAGCTTACTCTTTCTCTCTCTCTCTTTTGGATCATTCCGTTTAGCGCGTTCTCGCGGCCCCGCGACCGCCGCGCTACGTGCGAATACCTTCTCCGCGAAAACAGGATGGAATTGACGCGAGCTACCGTTTCCCGCTATCGCGCATCGATAATCTCAATTGCCCTAACCGCGCTTTTCATTTAACTTTATCGCAGAGAGAAAGAGAGAGGGGGGGGGGAGATACTGTCCGTGCATTTGCTAGCCTCGGGGCTCACGTGCTTCGTTTTTCATACGCGTTATATATACTTGTTTGCGAGTGCAGCTTAATAACTGCCTGGGTAAACAAGCCTCCGCGCTCCGCGGCACCAACTTCTTTGCCAATTTATCAAGTTTCTTTTATCAAGCGGCTTGCCAGCTCGAAAGTACGATGAAAATCAGCAACGCGCCGCCGAAAGACCAGACGAGCAAACTTGTGCTTCTCTCGTCGAGAAAGTTTGCCGCGCGGGATTCTTATCGCTGCGCTGCATTCGATCAAAAGTTGGAACGATATAACGTAACATCCGCGCACCCGACATTTTTCGATTTCAATTTGAAATTAACGGCGGAAAAACAGCGGACACCGCGCCTAACGTCGCCTGCAACTGCCTCGATGGCTCGATATAAAACCCCGGACGACCTCGACCTGTGAAAGAAAAACGGGTGAAAAGTCGCACCGCGAGTCCCCGGGGCGTGTGAAAACGGCGCGACCGAGTTTTCGAGTATTGCCGTAGCTCGATCGACAAAACGACAAAACGAAAAAATTCCACGCCGGCGATCGCAGTCGCGCGCGGTTTCGCTCGATTACGTTTCTTTTTGAAATTCCCGCGCTCGCGCTTGACCACCGCCGCCGCCGCGCCACAGTGAAATTGCGAAATTGCGCCACAGCGGAAGCAAATCTTTGTTCAGCAATCTGCGATCTAACTGAATTGCGGCTTAGACTTCTGTTAGCTGCATTAGAGGCCTTTAGCCTACCGGTCTTTTTGTACACTTGTTGTTGTGTCTCCACAGAAATGCCTTAATTTCATCAAGCTTCTTACCCGTCTCTTCTCCGTCTATACTTATACTACCGGTCACCACTCCATTTATAAAGACGGATAAAGACAAGAGCTACCGAGGAGAAGAATCGCATTTTCACACTGCTTCTGTAATCTGTCTAAGACAATGACATGCCCGGTGCGCATAAAAAATACGAGATTAATTGCACCGACGTTGGAAATTCGTACTGTCAACGGCATTGCGGTTTGTCAGTTAGATCGAATAACGCCGACCAAGCGAAAAAGAAGAATCGACTGAAATCGGTGGCGACTGAAATACCGATCCACGCAAACGGTCCAGAAAGACAGCTTTGGAGCGAGCGGAAAGTGCAAGTAACGAACGTCCCGAATCGACCGTGAAGAATCAATTTGTCAAATGACGCGCACGTGCGGCAAGCTCCATTGTCTTGACATCTACGCTCGCAAGCAGCAAGAGAAAAGAAAAAAAACGAGAAAAGTCCGCTTCTCCGCCATCATCGTCGAGATAACACCTACGAGATCGACAATGGCTCCGGCGGTAATGAACGGTGCTGCGGGGTTAATAATGGCCGGGCGTCCTAAATTCCACAGCTGGAAAAAAAAGGCTCGGAGTGCAGAAGAGCTCGAAGGGCATAACGGCTCGGACTTTTGCAGCACGCACGTCGCGCCATTACTTACTCGCGGGACAGAACGCGTTGGGTAATCGGAACCCATTTCGGCGCGCGGCTTTGCGAGCGCAGGACAATTAGCCCGAGCACAATTGCCGTGGCAACGAATTCACCGGCGGCCGAGATTTCGCGCACTCGCGGCGCACGTGCGCGAGCGAGAGGAGGCCGACGGCCGATTTGACGGCCTCCTTCTGGACGCGTCAGGTGCACCCAGCCCCAATCGGCGCAATCACTTTTCTATGACGCGCGGCGTCGGTGCGAGCGCGAGGCGAGAGGCGCGCAGCCGAGGAGCAATTTAACTGCACTTGGCCTGGCGTTGGCTTGCTTTCGGCCGGCTTTATCGACCTGAAATACTGCGCTGATACAGTTTTCGCGAAACGAGAGTGGCGGCGGCGGCGACGCTCGTGGGCGCCCGGGCAGCCCTCGACCTCGATCCCGATCCGCTAAAAATCGCCACTCGCCACTCCTGCTTGGCGACTCTCCGTCGTCATGGCTGCACGCGAAGAGCGTCGATGTATACTCGCGCCAGAGTCCGCCAGGGTATGACTAACAAGTTTGCACTTTAGCGGGCACAGATAACGGGTTTGGCGTGGCGCGCAGCATAGATCACCGAGCGAGCGAGCGAGCGAGCGAGAGAGACTGACCCCTTGGCCGCGTACTCCCTCCTCCGGCGGTCTGCTCGCTCTCGAGGTGAGTGAGTCGCTGTGTCGAGGCGAGCGTGGGCTGGGCATTGGGTTTCCGAGCTCCCTACATCCGACGCGCGGCCTCCTTTGCACCTACATACGCGCGGGCTTATCTTTTGGGCACATCCTCTCTCTCTCTCTCGCGCGCGCTCGCGCGCGGCTCGACCGCTACATGGCTCGCTCGCCGCCGCATCGCGACCGACCAAATTAGACGCGGATAATGCGCGAAGGCATTAGTTCTCACGCTCGCGCGCGCCTTCGCCGAACCGGGTCGCCGCTTCGCCTGCCCCGGCAAAAATCTCGCGGCTGATTGCCCGCCATTTTTGCACTCTCGCTTTCCCTTAACGACGCGCGCCGCGCTTCACGGACAAATTGACCCTTCGTGCGGTGGCTTTATTATATTGAGCTATCCTCTTTCTCGCGCCTTCTTTCTGCAGGCTGCGTCCGCGCGAGATAAGCTCGATGGCTCATCGACCGATCGCGTGCCTCCTTTTATTATTCGCGCGCGCGCGAGTCTAATGGCTCGCGCACGCAAAGCTTTTATCGAACCTCATCCGAATTGCCCTTACCTCTGCCGACCCAACCTGTTTTCACGGCTCGGCTGCCGTCGACTCGGTCGATTTAGGGCTTGCGAGAAAGGCAAGTCTACGTTTATCTTCGAGACAATCGCAGAGATGCGCTCGGCCAAACTCCAAATCCGTCTCGCTGAAAAAGCTCCAATAAGGCGGCGCCAGAGAGCAGCTGCTTGTAAAGCGCAACGCTCGCGTAATAGCCCCTCCCTCCCGCGTATAAAAGGGCTTCATCACGCGACGAACCCGCTGCCGACGCAATTTCATTAGGACGATACAGCTCGACTTTACAGCTGCAGAGCAAAAGTTACGATAGCGCGCGCGATAATAAAGTCGTAGCGGCTGGGGAAAAATAGAAAAGAAAAGAATGCATGTTACGCACGTATGATTTTCCCGTTACACTATCCATCGACAGACCGAGCTCTTCGGATCGGCGACGGCTCATTTCCGCGCATAATGGGTCCAGCACGCTCGCCAGCGACACCGACCTCGGCGCTCATCCGATTTTATGTGTGTGTGTGTGCGCGCGCGCGTGCGTATCGTACGTGGGATGTGGATACCTAATGGAATGTGCCGATCCGATTCACATTATCATACCTACATCGTATACACTTACTCGCGCTGCCCAGCCGTTCGATGCGCGTATGTACTACTTATCTTGCAGGCTTTCTCCCCCCACCCCGTAAACGCGCTTCTTTTGCGTTGGATTTCTGTTGCCGCGGTAGTGGATATAACTTTTTATACGCACACCTTGCGAAGTAGATAAAAATAAGTTTGGTCGGCCGCCGCATTCCCGAACGAGTTTCGAATACTCGACGCGACCGTTACGCAAGACAAATGCATCGTGTCGAATCGAGACGCAATTCCACCGACAATTTGTACTTTTGAAGGCACGCAATGACGAGTTTCATTTGAGTGCCAATAAATATATCGCGCTTAATGTTTTCAGGAGCGACTCTGGAAACGAGAACGAACGAAGACACTTGATTTCGCGCCAACTTCTTTTCATCGAGTTTTTCATTTGAACCGTAAAAATGTCGGACGTTAGCTCTCGTGCGCAAACGCACATCCAACACCAAGTTTCATCGCTCGCGATCTTCTCTGTGCACGAGAACGAAGAGAGAGGTCCCCTGCAATTATGCGCACTTTTAGCACGCCACTCTGCCAACCTCGAGATAATCTTTCTTTCATTTTCTCGCGCTTCGTCCAGAAGCGAAGAGAAAAGGAAAAGATGGGCCCCGTTATGGGAGAAAGAAGCGCGAGCAGCGAATTGGGCGAAGGCCTAAAGAAGACTGGAAGTGAGTATAATCGCCATCGGAAGGAGCGTCGGCGATGCCAGCTAAAAATTAACCAGTGCGCGTGAGCATAATAATCGACGCGTCATCTCGAAATTAGCAGTGCCCTTGGCGCGAGAGTTCGTTCAACCTTTATGAACTCCCTCTCGAAACGAAATTCAGTCCACTTTTTCTCTTCCGCGATGCCGCTTGTCGCTCGACGAGCGAACTTCCAGCTGGCGGCGACGCCCCCGAAATTGATAATTATCGGCGCCTCCCTCTGGCCGAGCGATAAAACTCGATTATTCGCTAATTAATTAGGTCCTTAAATAAATCGCGGCTTAATTGAATTCCTAGTCGCGGAGGATTAATTGATAGCCGGCGTGATATCTGCCCCCCCCCCCACCTCCTGCACGGTTTAATTACGGAAACAGCCGCGGAACGCCATGAGATCAGAGGCGTAATCAAATCGATTCTCCCCGCGCAGACGATTTATTTACAGCTACGTAATAGCGCTCGAAAAAAAAGGCGAGCGTCGTGGATTGACAAGATACGAAGAAGACGAAGGCGAAATCTGATGATCGCGGGGCTGTACGCCACTTAAGAGTCGAGCTCGCGCGAACAGTTGTCTACTCTAATGGAGCGCGGAGAATCGGCTATTTACCGCTTGATTATTGCCAATTAATTCAACACTGATATCGGATCCGATCGCACCGACGGACCAACGGTAATACGCTTATTTTCATTTCTTTATCGAATCAACATTGTGTCGATCTACTTTCATTTGAAATATACTGTGATAGACTGGAATTGTAATAACTGGCGGATAACGTCATTGCGAAATTCTGTTATGAACACCGTAAGCTGCGAAGCAAAAAAAAGGAATCTGCCAAACGAGAGCTTAACGAGGCAGTGAAAATAGTATACGGCGTTTCAATGATACGTTATACGCTCGATGAATAATTGTCCAGTCTGTGGGAAAAAAAAACCGAAGTCGAGCTATCGCCGCTAATTACAAACTCACAGACGCAGCACGAAACTTGCAGCCCAAAGTGACAATTATATCCTACCTCACAGAGCCGCATTAATTGCGCGTCAATTGCCGCGGCTGCTCATCGAGCGCGCTAATTGCTCGAACGACGGCTGGTGCGCGACCAATAATTTGTTGGCGAAAGAGGGGAAAAATGGAGTGGCCGCCGGTGGAAAAGCGCGGCCGTGCAGCGGCGAATCGTACGGAGATGCGTTCGGAGCAAGCGAGCTTGAGTGCATTTTAATGGGCGAGCTTTCCGGATTTTTCTCGCGTCGACGCGCGGAAACGCGGCAAATTGCACGCGTGGCAGGCGCCAAGGGGGAAGATTATGCTCTGCGAAAAGATAACGAGCGCCATTCTCAAATCTGTCGATTACAGAACGACAGAAAGGCCGGCAGGAGGAAAGCCAAGGAGGAGAAATAATTGACGAAACCACGGGAAAAGGGAAAAAGGAGGGAATAATCGGCAGTACGCATCTGCGAGTCGGGGTAACACACGAGCGCGCATACGCACGCAAGAGAGTTGCGTAACGGTACTTCATATATACCGCGGAACTTTTCATTCATACGCGAGATGCTTCGCGCGCGGAATGTCGAACAAGCGCAGGCGTTGGATTTCCCATGCGATGGGCATGGGCTGAACATAAAAAGGAAAAAAAGGCCGGAGGAGAGAGTCCACGCCCCAGCGCTGCTATGCAAATAATTAATCAGCGAGAGAGAGATGCGCATCGCTCGTTGGGCCATAAACAACTGCGTGCGTGCGCGCGCGCGTGTTGCTTGTGTTGTTATAGAGCGTCGTATATACTCGCGCTGGTATATCTTGTCGCTCAGCGCGAGCTCGATTGTAGAGAGAAGGGCTCTCTCTCTCGGTGAAATCGATGCGCAGAAATCGCTCACCCGCTTTTGTACTTGCAAGTGCTGCGCGTGTGACTTGGCTGTATTATTGAAGCAAGAACAAAGAACGCCAGTGTACATTGAATGTTTACCAACTGATCTTGCGTAGAGCTCGTTATCATCGAAAGCCCCCTTCGTATTGTTGGACCAACCCTCATCTATTGCATTCTTCTCGCGCGGTAAAAGGAAGAATCGTCACCTTCGATTACGAATACATCATTTATGCGAATTTATCGCACGAAATCGGGCGAGTTGAACGAACCGAGCTTGGCGAACGCCAGTCGCATTGGAGCGGCGCAATAACGAAGCGGAAACAATGGGAATGAAAAGAGCCGCGCAACGAGAACGATCTTTCTCTCTGGACAATCTCAGAGGAGCAACGTATTTACACGAGGCAACGAGTTGTTCGTGCGAAGCAGTGACTTCATACTGAAACGGGGATCAATTTATCAAAACTACACCTGATAAACATATAATAAACATGCATGCGCGCGCGGATAACACGGCCAGGTAGCTTTGCGTAGCTCAAGGCGTATCGCAGCGAGCACACGAGGTAATGAGCCATTGGTGTTTTTCCGTATGGCATGTGCGCCTGTGTTTGCAGATGCGGCGCCGCGATACCGGCCACTTGTTAAACGTTATGCGAGCCGCTCGCGGTAAACCGTTTAATTAGCGCAGGCGCTACTTTGTCTTTGCCAAGCAACCAATCCTCGAGCCAAATGTCCAGCCGAAGAGAAATCGATAGGGAATTGGTCGGCGAGTCGACACCGGTCGACGACGCGTGCTACGTAACCACGAGGAGGAGGAGGAGGAGGAGGAGGAGGAGACGCGGATGGATTTTTCAAACGCAACGCAATCAAGTTGGACCACGGCAACGAACGGAACAGTTTGGAGGAACTGGAGGAAGAGCGAAATAAATGAGCGAGAACGAACGACGGAGTGCGAGCACCGGAGTGGAGAAATCCGTCTGCTAAGAGTCCAGAGAATGCAAAGTCAAGGTGTCTTCGAGCACGCGTGCAAAAGTTGCGCAAGCTGGCCACATAAACAAGGTGCTCGCGCGCAGGTCGACGCACCTATTACATAGCGCTCGTTCACGGGCAAGGTTGCCACGCTCTCTCTCTCTCTCTCTCTCTCTCTCTCTCACTCGTCCAAGGGTATGTGCAAGGAGAAAGTACACCTCTCGCGCTCTCGCGCTCTCGCGGCTTGGCTTGGCTTGCGCCTTGCGTGGGAGCGCGAAAGATTGCATAAGGCCCACTACACAGACCGTTTATCGCGACTTACCGAGTACACACGCGCGGGTAATTGTCGTTTCGAGCAGCTACCAGTGCTTCGTTAACGCCTTTTTGCATTCTTTCGTAGCTGCCCGTAGCGAGAGAGACCTCCCTCCCCCCGCCTCCTTCCTCCCGCTCTCCATTGTCTATAGCCCTGTTTTATTGTGCGGCGAGCGCGCTAACGATTAGCTCCTGCCGATAATCTGTAAGCCATAATTGAGTTGCAAATTTACAACCAATTCCTTCCGTTATCGTTTCCGACGTTTCGTTTTCACCGTTTCGCGATATCGACGTAATGCAGTTAACAATATCCCAGTGTTTAATCATTCACCGTGAACTTGTCGTTGCTGAAAATCGTCATTACGAGGAAAGCGAACGTAGCTACTTGAATTCGGCACTGAAATGGAAATGCCGTGGAACACGGACGCTCGATAACGCTGAGAAAGGAGCGAGGAGCGAGCGAAAAATATTGGAAGACGGAGGGAAGAAAGTGAGCAGGAGTCGTAAATAAAATGACGGTTGCGCAGCGCGATCGCGGGCGAGCGCACGAGCCCTCGCGTTGGAAGCTCGAACCGAACAAATCAACGGCAATTCATTCAACAAATCAATGAGTCGCGGGAAATAGAAGTTGGCGCGGACACACGGAGAGGTAAGGCTGGACGGCTTACAAGGCGAGATAAGCAAGAAGGTCGTCTATATTCGCTTGTCAGGCGGCAGATTCCGCCGTTTGACGTATCGCAAGCGGAACAATGAAATTCGCCGCGCATAATCGGCTGCGGGGAATTCGCGCGCGCGCGCGGGAAAAGGGCCAGCGGCGCTGCGCCGCTGCTCCCTCGTATATATGCGTATACATGAGGGCCTATACATATGCGGCCTACTAGGGAGACACAGACGCGCGAGTATAAAACGCTCGCCGATTTATATCGACGACTTGCGAGCGAAAGGTCGTGAGAGAGTGAAGAGCCAATGCAACAAAATCATTCGGGCGCTACGTCGCGCGCATCTGTGAGGGAAATTAGTTTAGCCGCTGCGCCTTATCGAACGTGGCGAGTCTCTTTTTATCGTGGCTCATTGATGTTTGAGCAAGAGCGAGCTGCTAGTGGCTCGGGAATGAGCAAAACAATCGGATATACACGGCCAGAAAAAGGAGTGACGAGATGCACGCGCCCGAGACACCGCATCTCCCCGGCGATCAGTCTCGCTCTCGCGTATACATGCAACATTGGCATGCATGCTCGTGTGAGTGAAGAAGCAGCAGCGCGGCAGCGCGGCAGCGCCGGCAGCGAGGGGGTGTCCTTGAGGCGGGCGGGGTCGTCGTCACTCGCGGCCCTGCGGGTAAACGACCACCGTCTCCGTGTGTACGTCCGCGCCTATGTATACACACGCGCGCGCGCACACACGCGCGCCCGCCTTGCAGGTGGCGCGCGCACTCGCCCAAGTGCAACGAAAATACCACTGGCCGGCTCTGTCGCGCCGGCGAGCTTTTACGGGTGCTTTGTAACGCCTCGTCCGACGCCAATTGCCAACAATTAGAAGCCGAACGTACCGCCGAAGCTACTTGCCGACTTAGCCTATTTCAAGACTGGTCAACTGGTGATGTTACTCTAGCGACGTAGACAATCAATTTGAGTCACACATCAGAAATGCCGCACAACTAATGCAGTGTTTTTTCTTCGCAAATTTGCACGAACAAGTCCCTCGACAAGCTTATAAAAACTGAAAACTGCAGAATATTCAAACATCGAGCTTATCGTAGTGTTTTGTTATTGCATCCTGTGATTTGCGCCGCAAACGACATTGTTATACCGATTTTTGCTCGCGGAATCGCCAGATTTCAAGAGTCGAATTGTCCGCAAGAAAACGAGCGAAATATCGATTTTACATGAAACTCTATTAGTATCATTAGAGGATTGATGGGCGGCCTTGGCAAAGAGCCTTCATTAACAATCAATTCGAAAAATGGCAAACTACATAAAAATGAAAAGTAATGGCACGTTAGGTTATCCGGGAATATAAGACGCTCGAAGCGAGCGTCAAGTCGCCCCGGAGCGAAGCTACCTGTTGTTTTTATCGCCCCGTTGCTATTGGTAGATCCAACGTCGGAAACTACGTCGCTCGCTGTAAGAGAGCTGCTGTCCAAGTGTTCAGCTGCCTCGCGAGATAATGAGCATCTTGTTACCATCCTTCAACGCCGCGTGACATGCAATTATTTATTTTTCGACGACTCGCGAGCGCGCGCGCGCCAATAGTTTCAGCAATTTTCCTATTATATGCGCACCATCGCCGCGCCGTAAAATTACTAATCCATTTTTGCCTGCTAATCGAATGGAAAATGACGAGCGAGCCACTTGAATCGGATGCCAACGGAGACGCGGGAGAGACACGCGCAAACGAGAATGAATTATGGCGGTCGAGTTGCACGCGCCGAACAAAGATAAATGAAAAACAAAGACATTTTTCTGACAAGAGGACTTTGGGTTCTCAAGACGAGCCGAACGGGAAAGCAAAATGATTTGCAAAGAAAGCATCCCGAACGACGCACTTGGCGCGACCTGGAGAGAGAAAAAGAAAAACCAGCTGGTAATCTCGATAAAGCGCTTGAAGCTGAAAGCACAGTGTGAGTGTATATATATCTCTTTGGTCGGGCTTAGCGTGAGCTCTCGCCAAGCAACTAAGTGTATGTAGCTATATAGAGAGATGAGATTCGCGGCGAATTTATAGGGATAGCGTGGCGGGCCGCGTGTGCGCGATATGACAACGAGATTCGCGCAACGCGGACCTACCGCGCTCCTCTTCTTCACTCTCTCCCTTGCCGAGAGAGGCCGAGACAGAGACGGAGGTGCTTCTTTCTATATCTTTCGACCAGCTCTCTGTGGGACAAAAAACAACGAGCTGTGCACCGAGAGCGAAAGCGATTTCGAGAATGCACTATGTGGTATTTTCATGATCTCGGTTTCATGCTATGACTCGGCTTTTTTTTCTGCTCAGATGAAAGTTTACAGCGAATTGTGCCTCGTTGCTGATTACTCATCTACAAACGTGGAATCTCAAAAGTCTTTGTGATTCCTTTAATGTGCCTTATCATCTGTTAATATTATCTTATTTCGATGAAACGTCAAACGGCTACTTTCGTGGGATTAAAATTATATTTCGCTCGTTCACTTTTCCTATAATAATTATTATCTGCCCGTAAGAAACTGGATTGCAGACGAATGGCTGCAGCTTCATTCAGCATTCAACTCGGAAATATGTATTTCGAAACTATGTAATTTAAGTAATGAAACTCGAAAGGGAGAGACGCCGCACAAATTGCAAACGTTTACACGTAATACAGCCAGAGAGCATGCTCGAAAAGCTCTTGAAACTAATAGTCACAATTAACTACATCCAGATGCTTCAATTATTTGTTCAAGTAATACAACTTCATAATAATTTGCGCAGACGTTTAAGATTCTCCAAGCGACAAGTTTTTGAACAAAAAAAAAGAAAAAAGAAACAAAAAAAAACGGAAATTACGACGATAAAAATAAAAGAGGGAAGGGGAGGCGACCTTGACGAAGGCGCGAGATACACTAGGCTCGGTAACGAGCTAAATCTATTACATCGTGCAACTCGCGAACGAGAAAGAGAGAGAGAGAGAGAGAGAGAGAGAGAGAGAGAGAGAGAGAGAGAGAGAGAGAGGAGAGAGAGAGAGAGAGAGAGAGAGAGAGAGAGAGAGAGAGAGAGAGAGAGAGACTACTACACGTCAGTCCAACGCCCTTTCGCCGCGCGATAAAGCTTCCTCTTTGTTGTTCTCGCGTACGACATTCCCAAGCATTAAACGCATCGACAATGCAGCCGAGAGATTTGACTGCGTTTCATGCTTAGTCAACCGAAGCTCTAAGCATATTACTTGCACTTTACAATCTTCAACGTTCTATTTTTGAAATGTTCGAGGTGTTAACACCGATTGCACTGTTCACGGTGAGGACGAGCTCGGCAGCGAAAAAATTGTCGAAAACGGGCACAAGCTTATAAATATTATAAATAGCCTTGCGACGATTCAAGTGCCACCTACGCAATAAGAGAAAAAAAAACGGTAGAGTTGTTTATCGATGCGCATCTCGCCCACTCTTTACGTCTCGTCTTCGCGATTGTGTTCGCCGCGCTTTGGCGTATAATTTGTGCCGCATTGCCCTGCGAAGCGTCTTTTGCGTGCGTGCAACTGTGCGGCCAGCGACGGACGCTTCTCGACAAGGGATACGCGGCACTATCGGTTCGTAGCCGAGGATGCGCTCGGTGCCTGCGGCCCCGCGGCACTACTGTCCAATCGGCGACAGATCACAGGGGCAGCGCCGCGGTAGCCCACGTCCAAGCGATTGCTGCCTCTTCCTTCTCGCGCGCGCGCGCGCGCGGTGCAGGCGACGTCCTGACAGGCGAGTAGCTGTCCGTTCTTCCGTTGCGAAGGCACAACGAGCCTCGTCTTGTGTACGCTAGTTGCTATTTGTTAGCGCAACAACTCCACGTTGTATTTTTCTTCCGTTCTTTCTTTTACCTTTGGGCATTAGTCATTAACTTCATATTTTGATGCATCAAGTTGCATCTTCCTTGCAGGTTGAAAGCTAACTTCCTTTAATCACTGAGTTATTTGTTTGCACAAATCGCACACCCTAACCCACGTTGTAGCGAATTCCATTGACTTCATCCAAGGTAAACACAAAGTATAACGTTGATCGATGGCGCGTTGAAAAAAAAAATCCCGATTAAAGGTGAAGCAAGCCGGTAGTGTAATAAGAAGTAGTAGCTCGTTAAATACACTTTCCATTTTCGAGGGAAATTGCTGTTCACGCGTAGTTTCCTACGGCGACGTCGTGAAAAAGTGCTTCTCGAAAATTGTCGTGGAGAACGAGTTGCATACTGATTCAGCCACGCATCATTACGCAAGTCGTTGCGAGTCTCCTCTTCTTTCTTTATTTTTCGACAGGCCGGTTTTCTGGCGTGAAATTATTCATTTAGATAAGCCCCCTGCATCGTTTGCAGCGGCAACGAGACCAGAACAACGCGCCGTAACGCCTATCTAGCTCGCAAAAGAAGGACTAATTTTGGCGCGCCGATGCCACGCAATTGTCAATTAATGAATTTCGCCAGCGGCGACGATACATTTCATTAGCGCATAGATGTGCTATGCAGAACGGCGCAATTGATTGATAATCGTGCGCGGAGAGCTCATCTTCGTGGCATCCTTTTTTTCCTTCAGTTTTCTTCTTTTCTTCTTATTATTTGTTTGTTTTTGCGACTCGTGGGAACGCGACAAAGGAGACAGATAGCTATTAGCGCGCGTGCTTCGCTCTCGGTTTCTATGCTGCGCGCTGTCGTCGTTGTCGTCGTCGTTTGCCGCTTTACTTCCTTCGAGCTTTCTCGGCTCGTTTCCGCTGCGCGCGCGGCTTTTGCCCAAGTGTGTTTACCTGCGCTAATTAGACCGCCAGCGCTAAGAACTCGGCGCTGCTCGGATCCCAAATTAGCGGGGTGGCTTTTATTTTTAAATGCCACCTTCAGGCAGGCAGCTACATTGCTGCTTCTTTTTATTGCTTTTCCTTTCGCGCCCAGCTGCGTATCTCTTTCAACACTCTCGAATGACTGGACGACACTTTTTTTGCTTGCAAAGTATTGTCGGTCGAAAATAGGATAGATAATTGGAAATTTATGGCTGTTTCACGTCAACAAACATAAGAAATTCAATGCTCACGAATGCGTTGGTGAGAGCGCGCTGGAAATTTTGTAATTCAGTTAAAAGTCTTGCTCCAATACGCTCGAGCCTGAATAGAAGAGACGTAGGCCTCGTCGAGGCGTCGAGAAAATATGACTTTTGCTCATGAATAATGGTTTAATCGTCATCTTTCGCGACGAGTACACGAAGCGTTCACCGGGAAGAGGCGTATAATCAAAGTTCGTAAATTTCATTGCTCAAAAACGCACAGAGTAATAGAGTTTTTTCTTTACCGCGCGCGAATGCGAATCACCAGGTTGAATTATTTTAATAACAAAAACAAAGTAAGGCCCCGTAGCTGATTATCCCATCACGCAGCAGCTGTAACGAGTTATCTCGTTAAGGCGAACATCTGTAATTCGACGAAAAAAAGCAGATGAGAGGGAGGGAGAGAGAAAGGTGCAGCGTACTCGCGCATGGACTTGTCAGCGGCAGCACCCGGAAATTCTCATGGGTTCGCAAGGAATATTACATAACGAGGCGTGTAGCGCGGGAGCTTGGCAGTGCGCGCGTAAGGCCAAGGTCAAGCGGTATGCCTCGAAAATTCACGAGCACCTGTTCCTTCGCGCCCTTCCATTCTTCCCGCAGAGGGAAGAGAGCAATTTGCTCGACGAGCGAGTCGGAGTCGCGCAAAAGCGCAAGTAACCGCCGAACGCGGCGAAATTTCTTCGCCGTCTCCTCTTAAGGGCCTCATCGTAAAAACTTTTGCCCTCGTTGTCGTCCTCGAAATCGCACGAGCTCGTCGCGTTGAGTTCAGTGGCCGAGACTTTTTGCGCGTAATTGAACTCCTACATTTATTCGCGGATGCCTCCGCGACTTTCAGATTCGTTCACTTGCAAAGTTTTCTTTTCTTTTCATTTCTTTTTTCTAATAAATGCTAACGAACCAAAGTTACTCGTCTCGGAGTTAGAAGGCAGATGTGACAATGTTTCGAAATACGTTAATTTTGTCAAAACTGCATGATATCATGATGTCAGTCTTCCCGTGTAATGTTATAATGTGAAAAAGACATGGTACCTGCTTGATTCTTGTTAAATACCGCCACGGAAGCTTCCGTAGTCCGAGGTTTCCATAAAAATGCCGTTTAGCCGAAAAGGAATTAGGACTCTGAGCCGATGCTCGTCAATTATGAGCCCTAGAAAGTTCGTACTTTGAGATGGTGTCCGTGCATCTCTCTCGCTCCACAGCGACAAACAAAGCCGACAAAAGAGCCGCCTTGGCGTCACGTAAAAAATGCAAAGCTAACATAGTCGCTACGATCGTGTCCCCTCCATATATCCGTCCAACAGCCTCGTCTTTCGTCTCTCTATCCTCGCAAGTAAAGCAAAAAAAGAATAGAAGCGACGACGTAACAGCTCCCACATTCCGCATGCAGTTGGAGTCTTTCCTTCGCCCTCTCTTTCACTCACTCTCTCTCTCTCTCTCTCTCTCTCGCAGGCGGACTAATCGATCTCTTTCACCGAGAGATAACGGACTATACTACAGCCGGCCTTGACCATTTGACGCACTGATTCGGCCATTTATTCTTCCCAGATTCCTACGCACCTTTGTATCTTTATGCTTCTTGACTCGAGAGAGTTTCTTTTGCCGCGAAATCGAACTACCAGCAGGCTGCTACTTTACGATGGGAGTGGGCACTCCGAAGCTACGTGCATACGTTGCATTCGAGGGCTGTAAAGCAACGTCGAACGAGTGAATCTCTTGGGGTCGCTTGCCTGTGAATTCCACACGTCTATGCCGTTGAGAGTCCCTGTCTAACTGGATTTATTGCGTTTCGTTAAATGCAAACTAATAAACTTTAATTTTTAGTTCCTGCTCTTGCGATTTCATCAAGACTTGCATTTTCATTTCATTTCATTGCTTTTGAAAATAATCGTCTGATTCATGAACGAACTATTCTTAGTTCAAATAGTCAAGACATTTGGGCCTACCACAACCAGCAATAAGAATCACTGATAAATGTGCAAGACTCAGAAGGCATATAAAAAGTCTCTTTTGAGAAAGGGATAGTCAGCATGTTGGCTTGCAATAATTGCAAGACATTAAACTAATTCGACATGTAGACTCTGCGACAAGCAAGTAAATCATCGAGTCGGCGCTCGTTCGCGAATAAGGCAAATCCCGGTTAGGAGGCAACGGGGAGTCGTTTGCGCCGCGGCAACTTTGCCAATCTAAAGTCCCACGAGGACCGTAACTTAACGAGGCGAGAGCACTTAAGAGACAAAGAGAGCGACGCGCGCATGTGTGTGTCTGCGTGCGTTCTAATCTCGTGCGAACGTTCGAACCAACTTGCAATTTAGTGCTTTCATACTTGAGTGGCCGTTTGTAACCGACAGATAAGTCAAACTATTTTCAACGACTTTTTTCCAACGTTGCAGTAGCGATATCTTACACCGACTAAAGTAAAAAAGGCAAAGTTTAGGTACTTGAACCAGCTGTTGGATAATTAGAACAGAGATGAACTTTAACTCGTTTGGGGTTGAAGATAACTTTATATATAGTATGCTTAAGTCTTGACTATTCCTAACATAAATTTTTGCATTGGTTTGCATGCAAAATCATGCAATTAAAATAATTCAATGACTTACCCTATTCTGGTGATCAATTTGCCGTGTACGTGAAGATAAGAGGTGATGAAACGTTTGTTTAACTAAAAAAAATATGTATAGTGAGCTTACATTGCAAAACCGTTAAATCATTTGTGAAATGATTATATATATTCAGCTAAATTTTAAAAGTTTTTAAGAATATAGTTAAATACCTCAACGCTCGTAAGCATTGTAAGATCTTCCAGATCACTATTATCCATTCTAGAGTCCGTAGAAGTTGTGGCTGATGTGGTACGTCTCATTCTCTTTCCATCAGGGTGAATCCAAATTTCCCGTCGGAGCGAACCGCCAATAAGATTAGCACCTTCTTTTTCCTTCATTCTTGCTCTTTCTTTTAATTCTCTTTCCTCCTTTCTTTTACGCTCCGTAGATTCGTACTGTGAAAAAATAAATATTTGTTAGAAAATCTATACAATCGCTATTTATATAAGCTACATATTACGTGCACACAGTACATGATAGCATTTTCAATGCACGCTTTCACTGAATTTTCACTAAAAATTATTTAAAGTCATTACTAAATTTGTTTGGAAATAACCGAAAACGTTATTTTTTAAGACACATAAGTTTTATGATAAACATAAAATATGTAACACAAAATATCATCTATTGCAATCGTTTGAGCATGAAAATTATTTTAAAAATACCTTTAACGGCGTTATCAAGTGTTCTAACTTTTCGATATCAAAATATATAAAAGCTTTTTTAGTACAGAGCCAACTTTCGAAAAGCTGAAAACTAATAAAATGTTTCAAACGATTGCTGCAACCTAAGACGTCAATTCGAAACATTTATTCTACCTTAATTATATTCTATAATATTTTATACGTAAGCAGATCATCAAACATATCGTGAATTAATCTATTTGAATACACATGGTAATACACGTGAATATTTTTAATAAAAATAATTGGACTGTATGCAAAAGATATTAGCTGTTTGAATAAGTTTCTAAGAAGCCATTCCATCAATAATGAACTGACCAGTGATCCATTAAAAGCTAAAAGAAATTATAAATATCTGCCAAAGTTTTGAGTAATTGGGAGATGTGATTGCCACATAAATGTGTGAAAATTGTATTGCGGTGCATAAATAGAAAAAAATATTAATTTACAAAAAAATATCAAAGCAAGAAATGAAATAATTTGATAGTTGAAAATTATGTCAAATCGGAAAAAGCCTACTAAAACAGACTCTATGGCCATGAAATGATTGGTGAAGAATTCACATCAAGTACTGAACGTTACTTACATAATGTAGATACTGTCCGCGACAGAAAACCATAATATTATTTTAGATATTATTATCAAACAAAGGTCAAATAAATATGTTTAGTATTTATAGAACCATCAATTACCTTTTTCCTATTTTCATCAAACATGGTAATCAAACTTTCGCGAGCTGACGGGAACGGATTTGAAGCCATCAGAGATCGCATGTAGTAATAAACTGCGTCCAATTTTCTCCTCTGTAAAGATTAAATTTATCAATAAAAGTGATGTTTAAGATTCAAATGTTATTTTTATACTTACAGCATAAGTTGCCAATAATGCTAATTTACTGTAAGGTCTTCCATTTTTCGGATTAATTTGTTGTGCTTTCAGGTACCATCTATAAAACCAAATTATAATTAAAAAAAACTATTTCTTAAGTAATTCATCTCTTGAGTATCAAAACTTACTGTCTTGATTTGCCGTTATTTGCCGATTCAGTAGCCAACTCTTTGTACCTTGCTAAATCACCCAGAAATAGAAACAATTTTTGAGCACTGATTAATGCCAAACCAATCATACCAAGGCCTTTCGGTGGCTTTGTAGATGTTAAATAAGTGTCGTGTTTGAATTGATAAGTAGTTTCAAGAACCGTGAGTAAACTAGTAAAATACGTTGTTCCTTCATCAACTAATTTTAATAAAAGTTTTTTATGCTGCTCCCGACGTTCAGTATCTTCTTTAGCCAGTGGTTTTCTTAGTATTTCTATTATGTTATAAAATACAATTTTCCAAAAATGCTGCTCTATATTTTCAGATTCGCAAAACTTAAGATCAGTAACCAACAAAGTTTTCAAACTTTCTTGATGAAAATTCCTTATATGACATATTTGATCCCAACTCGAGGTAATGTCAGTAGAGCTGAGAATGTACTGTAGTTCCGAATCTGCTCGTCCAATATCCAAAAGCAAATAAGGATTTTTTGATGATCGAAAACTAGAAAAAAGAACAATGATCACCACATATCAAAAATTGAAGTACTCGTATGTTACATTTAAAAATTATTTGGCAGACCTTTCAGAACATGGATCATACCAAACTGGCCTCATACTCCCAAATTGATCTGAGATGTGTGACATTGACATATTATCAACTAGAGTGCTTTGAAAACCATGATGAATAATAGGTTGCATGTTCGTGTGAGGATGATATACGGGAGTACTGGCAGGTTGAACGGGTAAATCATTATCTCTGCCAAAGAATTTGCTCTTAGTATCCGTCACGACAAAATTAAATTTCCAAAACTAAAATTAAAGATTATTTAATTCGCTTACCTTTGTTGACCGCTAGCTCTACTTCCAGGAGAATTAACTATTATAGGTTTATTTGGATTATTTGGATCAAACAGTATTCTTTTCTGTTGTTGTGAGAGTTGTTGTCTAGGGGGTGGAGCATTTGAAGACAGGTGTGTTTGATCAGGTAAAACTAAGACACCAGGTTGTTGAGAATTTGTATGAGTTGAAGGGGAGTGACGATGTGTTGAACTTGGACCAGAGCTTGTAACTGGTGTGGAATGCGATAAAGGAGTTCGTCGGCCGTCGTCTGATTCACAGATTGACGTTCTTCCAGCTCTCCAATTTTCTTCGATATTTTGAGATGTCGTTCTATGATAAAAAACGATGATTTATTATAGAATAAATTAAAATGAAAATCAATTGAGCATAACATACCTATTCCTATAAAAGTCATCTGCACCGCGACCACCACGGAAATTCCTATCTTTGCTACACTGTCTATCTCTACTACGATGTGAATTTCTTCTCCTACCCTCGAACCTTTTATTACTGCTACTACTAGAACTATTTTTTTGGTTATTGTTATAATTATCATTCTCTCTATTTTGCTGATTGTTTTGACGCTCTCGACTACTTTCTTCTATTTTATCTTTACTTCTAAAAACCAAAGTAAAAGCATCAACTTGGCAAATAACATCATAATTATGATTTCAATGGTCTATGTTGAAATAATGATACTTACTTATCTCTACCTCGTCTTGATTTCTTTTTTTTAGAACTCCTGCTTTTCCCGCTTCTTCCTCCAGTTGGCGGCTGAATTGCGGGTGCATTCGCATTGTCACGTAAACTCATTATAGAAGAGCTACGACTCATTTGTTCTGCTTCCAATCTTTCACTTAATTCTACTTCTTCATACCAATCCTGTAACAAATATTGCATTGTTGAATAAGCTTAGAATTTAACGATGTCTATAAATTTATCAATAAAAAAAATTTTATTACCAATACTTCAGACTTATCATCAGGCACAGGACTACAAGGTTCACTTTTTGTAGGACTAACATTTGATTTTTGTTGAGATTTTGGTTTTTCTTGCATAGAATTAGTTTCACTTATATTATTATTTATTTTATGTCTGAAATTCAATATTAACATGGTTAAAGAAATCTCAATAATATCTTTCTAAATATTGCAAAACCTCTTACGTTTGATGGGAAGGTCGGTGTGAGTTTAATGAAGGAATTGATTCACGTCTACGACTATTTACAGGTGATTGACATCTAGTTACTTGAGATCGATAAGAACCTGGAGAAGATGCTGGTGGAGGCATCAACAAACTATCTACACGGCTTAAGCTCTCCATACTCGTACACATAGTGCTATTGCTTCCACGACGATCATGAGATCTTAAACGATTTGAATAATTAATACAATTTTATTAATCTATGTCTTTTGTGAGTAACGAAAATATACCTGTTCGCGTACTCTTGGCTTGGCGTATGTGATCTTGAACTTGGCGCTGTATATTCATCAGGAGTAACAGGCCTAAAAACTGGAGGTGACTGTGATTCTTCTGGTCTAGGTCTACCTCTGCCTCGGCTTCGAGCTGGCACAGTATTTGACCAATTTGATTGCGGGGGTGCAGAACCACTCGGCGGTAAATTTTGCATGGTTTGCGAATGTGGCATAACGGGATAGCGAGGTGTTGAGCCCTGTAAATCAATTTACCGACATTTAAATATTTAAATCCGATTTTTATATTTATATTTAAAAAATTATTATATTTTTTACTCTTACATGACTTACTTGAAATGTCAGTGAATTTCCATCCCAAGCGCCTTCTGATGTGCCAATAGAACTATTTTGTTGGGTTATACCATGTTCTTGATGATATTTGGCACGTAAACGTGGTGGTAAATTTTCAGGATTTAATCTTTTAGGCATGGTAATTTCTTTACCCCCACGTTTTCCGGACGGCGGCTTTCCTTGAAATTTATCTGAATATCCAAGAGGTTCAACACTACGTGTATCTCTTATCCGATCAGTATCATTTAAATTTTTTGCTGTTATAAAAAGCGGTTCTGATCCCTTTTAAGAAAAAATTATTAAAATAAAATAGCTTGTATTACAAACATTTTTAAAAAGAAGCGGAAGTGTTTTGTTTGAATACATACTTGTCTAATTTCTCGAGGATTATCTCTATTACGATTACCAAAATTTCTAGTTGATGCAGGGGACTCTGTTCTCCTGCGATCTTCATTATCGGATACATTTCTATTTCTACGATTTCCACGTTTTGAATGCTCATCTTTAACTCTACCATCATTTTGATTTCCAAAATTACTAGGCATATTTCTACTAGGATGAGTATCATTTCTATTACGATTTGATTGAACATCCCAATCTCTGTCTGCTCTACTGCTGGATCTTTCTCTGTCCCAATGGTTTTCTAAAGATGGTCTAAATAAGAAAATTAATATCAATTGAAACATTTAAAAATTTTAAATAAACAACTTTATAAAAGTAAATAAATGTACTAATCTGATGTAGTTAATCTATGAAATAGTTTCTCTTTTAATTTCAGCTAACATTCCTGACAGTCAATGCTTCAAATATAAGTTAAAAGTTGCTTACTTGTTTATTGTTTCATGTTCAGCCATGGCTTCCTTTACTTTCTTGGGTACATATAACGGTTGTTCTGGTTTTTTATTTTTTTTTCTAGGATCATTTATACTAGAATGATGGTTTTTAGAAGTACTTTGACCATTATTACCATCAACATGATTTTTAGTGTTAATATGTGTATCATTTAATCTATCACTTAAACTATCAACTTGTAATCTAGAACTGATTTTGGATTGGCTAGGATTACTGAAGTGTGATTGCTTTAAACGATCTTGCACTGAAGGCATTTTAGGCCTTTCTTGTGAATTATTTTCATGATCAAAGTCATCAGATCTTCCAGACTTTCGCAAAGGTCCACTACCTGGTCTGTAAAGTGCTCGAGGTGGTGCTTTATTACCTCCTCCTCGCATTGCTGCTAATCTTTCTTTTTCAAATTTCAAATTGATTGAGTTTTCTGTAAATTAAAGTCATTCCTGTACATCATCTCAAGTTATGGAATAAAAATCACTTATTAAACTAATTGTTTGGACTTTTATAAAATGGAAAGAAACAAAGTTATTAATGCACTATGATGCAATTTAGTTATTTTATTGTGTATATTCATGATTCGAGGTAATTTTGTTACATTTATTATACGCCTTAGTCGTGGGTAAGATCGCTATTCGAAGAAATGATAAGATCCGGATACTGTTGTGATTTTTTTTTCAACAAAAACATTGCGATCTAGCGACGTTATGGTTGACAATGCATTTGCAAGAAAACAAAGAGAATAAGAGTTATGTAATATAAAAAGCGGACGAATAAAAAACAATTAATTTGCGACGAGATTATCAGTAAATAATTTGAAAAGCTATTTTTAGTTGCGCAAAAAACGCTTTTCGGAAAACATACTCACGGTCTTCCCGCGGTTCGCCGTCTTTTGGCTTTACAGGTTAGCTTCGTTCTAGCATATAAGGTTAGTTTTCACGACTCGCGACAGCAAAATAAGCTTTTTAGGGATGAATAGGCATTGCAACACAATCTCACGGAATCGATGACGCTATTTATTGAATTAATTCCCGTGGATTTATTGAATTATTTACAAGGAGACTTCTTTCGTTGTACCTTGTGAAATCTCTCCCCACTTTCTGCGTCCTTTGTCGTGGTTCGCCATATTGAAGTACAATTCCCGTCAAAACTTTCAGGAAGGTCAAGATACTTTCATGATTCACGGCACGGCGCCTGTTTCGCGATTTTGCCGCATCTCCATTTGTTGCGCTATGCAATTAATTATACTTATACATTTAATATTGAAACACAATATAATGCTACTTACTTTTAAATTTATTCTATCATTTCAGAGGATAATATGATAAACTGATGAAATTATTCACAATTTGTCAATAGCCCCCTTTATAAAGTGAGAAATCTAATTTTACCAGTAATCTGGAATATTATACAAAAATGTATACCCATAATTATTCTAATAACTTTATTCTTTTAATATAAAAAATGAGTATGAGTGGATTTTTCTAAAACAATTGTAGAATTACATTTCCATAAAATATCTGCTTCTATAATTTAGTATGCTATGAAATTACAGTAAAATAATTGTCATTCTTTTTGAAAAATAATTTCCTTCGGTATAGCAGTACACTCAATTTCCATAAAAATATTGAAATAAAAATGATTGTTAGATTTGTTCCTATTATAATTTTTCTATAACAAACCTCCTTTGAAAATATTTTCAACATAAAAAATTCTAAATCATTTTCAATATATGTATATGTATATATACAGACATATAGATAGTATTATATATTAATCTAACACAGCTAATTGGAAATTCATTTGGAATAAAATTTTAGATATTATTTCAGATAAACTGAATAGACTTTTCTAAACATTGGAAATAGATCATAAACATTGCAACATTATATGTGTTTGATGATTTTTAATTACTCAGAATAGAAAAACAAAATTTTTTAGACAATTTTTTTATTTTTCATGTCATAAATTAGTAATTTTTTGCTAAGATTCCATCTTTTTTTGCAAGGCGAACTATGCAGTCATCTGATTCACCCTGTAATAAAAATATATATGTACATAAACAACAACAGCAATATAAACAACAGCAAGTAGTAATTCTTAATTTTGTCATATTTATGAATTATTAATAGCTGCACCAAATTCTTAGTTTGTAAAATATAAGATGTACCATAATGTTATGATCAATGAAAGCTGGACTGATATTCAATTTTTTCAATATTCTGATTTTAATATTGATTATATAAAATAAAAGTTTTTAATTGACCAATTAAAAATAAATATATCATAAGTATTTTTTTACAAATCTATACTATTAAATAATATCTAATTACAAAAATTTAACTGCTGATTCTTGCAAATGAATACTATTAACTGAGTTAAAGTTCTACTAAAAAAAAGAATTCAATGATGGCTATTAATAACAGACTTTTTAAGGTATAAAATAGAACTTTTATACTATTAAGACCTACCATGCGACGGATAGCTCCACAGATAGCATACATTTTGTTTGTGTCGGTCATACGTCCTGTTACTGGATCAACATCAGCCAATGCAATCTGGATAGAAGCATGATCTTTAGCATGAATGATGCGATTGCTTGCTGAGCTGAAATTATTAATAAACCATATTTTTTGTTAAATAATAAAAAGTATATTAACTAAAATGTCCTTTCAAGAGTATAACCTAAAGTATTATTTCCTAACAATATAAAAATTATCTCTTAAATTTTAAACACATTATGCATTGTAATTAAATATTTCATAATTTTTATTGAATCAATCATAATTTTTAATTGTTTATCTTACTTCGAAAATGAGAAAACCACGTGCATAACCACTCACCATTTCCTGGGGCAGTACAAGTCAACGAATTCTCCAGCGTCGTTTTCCATAGTGCAAGCTGTAAAAAAGATTTTTTAGATTTTGCTTAAAATTATAAAATAAATTGACTCAAAGATATACTGAATAATAAAAACAACAAAAACAAATCACAAAAGTTGAGTACCTATATTCGTATTACGATGCAAGACAAGAAGAAAAAGAAGAGTCAAGTCGCAAGAAAGAGTAGGAATGAAAATCAAAACCAAAATGTCGACCTCTCGAACGTTTGTATAACACTACGTTTCCGCGCTTTTTCAAAAAATTTATCACTTAGAAAATGATTTTGAAGTTGATTAAAAAATATGAATAAATCTCAACTCTTTATCTTATTTTATCTGGATTGTTACGTGTTTTTCTCATTAAACATTTCAATATTCAAATGCAATATGAAATGTTTTACTTTCTTTATAGAATTTCGAGATAAAAGTTCAAAACCCTAGAATTTACACAGAAGTCGTTGGCAAACCTTCTCTCTGAAATGCGCGTATCTCATCAAAGAAGGCGAACTATTTTCTGCTCACAGAAGCAAAAATGGCTGCAATTGCGTTACTTCGCCGTGCAATTACACAAAAAATTTTAAATGCCGCTAGAAATTATTCCAGCAATCCACTTCAACACATTGACCCAGTGCAAGCTCGTAAGTCTATAACAAATACTACTACAAAAATAAGAATTATTATTTTTAAATTCATTTGTTATAATGTTTTATTACATTATTTTGACTAAAATCGTAGTATTATATAATAAATTTGAATGTATTCATTTTTATAGATATATGTACATCTAAATATAAATATATAAAATAAGATAAATTACTTTGCATTGTAAGTAATTGAATTAAAGCCATATGTTTTACATTCAATCGTACTCCATGTTTACAGTATCTACTGCTAATACTATGGTAATATCTACTATTGATTATCAACAATAGTAACTCAACTGTTAAAATTTTATTTTATGTGAAAAAAGAATGATTTTCAACAAAACAATTAAATATATTCTTTAATGATTCTTTAATTTATAAATATAGGTCAAAACTTGTATTAAGTAAAGCATTTGTCATTTTAATCAACAAAAAAGTTAAATTTATATATCTTTTAGAAAAAGCTTTCAAAATGTGGAAAACTCTGTCTCTAACTGTTGTTCCTGTGGCATTGACTCTTGGATTTTTGAATGTTTATCTGAATGAACATGAAGAAGAACCACCAGAATTTATCCCTTATGAGCACTTAAGGATTCGTACCAAGGTAAAGTACAATACAATGTATTAAAAGAAATGTTTCTATTAAAATGGAATCTAATTATTATTAATTTTATTTCAGAGTTTTCCATGGGGTGATGGACAGCACAGTTTCTTCCACAACTCACGTGTAAATCCATTACCCACAGGATATGAGAATTAAGATACCTTAGCTAAAATACTAAACTAATAATCGTTATAAATTGAAAGCATTACTTTTACTTAAGTAGCAAAGAAATAAATCTGTAAAAAGTTTTCATTTTATTTCACTGAAGTATTCCTTTACAAGTAGATTAAAACTAAATAGTGTAACTTAAATTAGGAGAAGAAAATAAATAAGATTTCAAGTCAATTAAAAAAATTTATTCTAATACAAACTTTGAAACAAAACTTATAGTTTTCTCTATCATGACTAGTTTTTAATTTAAAAGGCATATTCAAAACATAATTTTTTATTATAATCTTTTTGTTTTAAATATTTAAGTAAATATAAAAGGTTTAAATACTAATTTTTATTTAAATAAGGTAACAAATACTGTAACATGAGTATCAAAAATAAATAAAACATGTCGAGATCCCTCTGTTACAGTACTCATACAATAGTTTAACATTTACATTTAAGTAAAACATAAATTAAGAAACGCTATGCTCAGATTACCAACTCTTACTATATTCTTTCTTCTACTGCATATCCTAACAGTTTTCTGAATAATACGTTGCAATAAACATTTCTTACATAATTGTTCATTTTTCTCAGATTCACTATTTTGTTAATATCATATTTTTTTGAAAATGTTTCGATATGGATGAACGTTTGTATGGATGGATCTTGATTTTCATTTCCTTGCTGCTTCAGGTAAACTCTCGTTTGGAACAGACTGAACATGTTGAATATTGGTTGAATTCTGAAAACTATTATCAAATAATTATTACATGCAATATGAAAATGTTGTAATAGTGACCACACAGTTGCATACAGTTCAGTTTAAAATTATTTGAAAGCTTAATTTTCACTCTCAATAGTAAAATAATGCATGATGTAATATTTGTTAGAATTCTTTGTTTTGGTAACAAAATGTTATTTATTAATTTATTTTACTTTTTTCCGTACCTATTATTAACAATGTCAATTACAGGAATGCTGTCTGTTATAACATTTTGCTGTAAAATTGTAGGTGAACTTCTTTGAATATGATTTTGATTCTTAGATTGAATATTTGATTGTTCAACTCTATTGTTTTCAATAAAATACTGATTTATTTTTAAGATTTCTTTATAAATTTTTAATTGATATTCAAGTACATCTTTCTGTGAACAACTCATTCCAATGTCAGTCTGTTTTAACTGTGCTCCTAGCTCCAATGTCAGAGGCTGCTGGTTTTCAGAGTGAGATTTGAATATTCCATTTATTTTTAAGATTTGGAAAAGTCTGAACATTTTTTCTAATAAATTTCTATCATGAACTTGTGTGTAAATTGAACCCATAATTGCTTTTATAATATTACTATAATTTATATTCTTAGTCAGTTTCTTAAACGATTCAATACATTGGGCTAAAATCAGTATTTTTTCCTGTATATTCCATGTTTCTTCAGTTAATGTTTGCCTGTAACATAGCACTTCAATGTGTTTCCGGATTATATTGATATTTATGTTCTCCAGTATTGCTAACGTTTCTATTATTTTTTTCAGTAATTTCAACTTATAAAGTTGTATTTTCTTACTAATAGTTGGTATTTTATCAGAAGAAAGTATTGTATATGGAGGTGGCAAAACGATATTCATTATTGGTGGCAGTTTTAGATTAAAAACTGTTTTATTGCAAAATGAAGGAGTAGCATGTGCATCAAACATTCCTGGGAATATAGAAGATGCCAATACAACTTGTTTATCTGTTGTAGTCTCCAGTGTAGAAGCCATACAACACATATTTACTGACGCCTGAAGTGATTTGGCTGGCATAGATTGATTCATACACATAACTGACAGTGATGGTGGAGGAATACATGCATTTAAAAGATTGTTTGGAGGAGACACATTTACAAGTAAACTTGATTGTCCTTGGAATGTCTTTACACTATAGTCTTTATTCTGCTGAATGTCTTCTGGTACTTTTGATGGAGAATTTTCAGATAAAACGTTTGAATTCAAAGTCGTTCTTTCTGGACATAGATTTGATTCTTTCTGCAACATTTCGTTTAAGTTCTTGACTTTGATGACTCCATGAGAACTTTTGTCCGATGTTTTATCAGCTATAACGTCCACTTCATCATCAAAATTAATATTCAAAGCTTTTAACAAGTCGTAATTATTTTCAGAATTTGGTCCAGTCAGTAGTGAAACTTTAACTAATGAAGACGCTGATGGCACTTCAACATTTAAACAATTTTGTTCATTTGTAACTTTTAAATCATCACGTTTTTTTCCGAAATCGACTTTCAACATGTTTTCTAAAGTAGAACATAAAGTTTCCTCTTCATCATTATTTTCAAATGCTATAGAATTTTCTGCCTTTCTATCTTCTGGAGCTATAATTTCTCTGGTTAAATTAAACTTTTCCAAAATTTCTGGATTATTAAAATCGGTATCGACATTCGTACTAGACGGAATAGTCGATTTAACATTCAATGTAGAGTTTACTGGTTTATTTATGTTTAAAACTTGGTCATTGTGCTCATTACTTACAAAAATATTCCTCGCAGGAGTTGTAGAAGAATTGTTTAATGTGGATGAAAGTAACGATTTTATATCTATAACAGGAATTTCTTTGTCTGATTTATCTAAAGAATTCATTATTGTAGCACTTAGTACAGTTTGTAAATGTTCCGATACATTACTTGAATCATTTTCATGTGAACTTGGCATTGACAATGAAACTGGTGAAACTTCTGAAACTGTTGATTGATTTTCTAAAGTGATATCCATGTTGGGAACATTAGATGTTTCACTGACTTGCACATTGAAATCATTATTAATATTTGATATATTTAGTTCATCATCTTTTAAACAATTGGACTCATTACTGATATTCTCACGATCAATAATATCATCACCCTCTTTATCGATATCGATAAAGTTCTTCAAGTTTGATTGCATAGCATCATCATTTATAATTTTCGAAAATGGCTTCTGTGGTTTTTGGTAATGTTTTATTTCAGACACACTCAATATACATTCAGAATCTAATTTTAAAGATTGGTTAGCCTTTTCCAATGAACTTGATATACAGTTGCTATCAACAGTGTCCACAATAACTTGATTTTCATATTTTTCATCATCAAAACTGGAATTATACTCATTGTTGTTATATTTTAAATGAGTATTTATTCCGTGGATTGATGTATGAAAATCAAGATCTCCTTCTTCCAATTCATTTTGCAAGTCTCTAACATCTATATCTCTTTTATTTTGAAGAGATAATGAACTTGAAGTGTTAATGTCGCTTATTTTTTGAGTTTTAAAAGAATCTAAACCACTTTCTTTGTGTTTTATGTAATCTACTATTTGGTCCTCTGTAAAAAGAATTTATTTTCTATAAAAGTTAATATATTTTACAACAACTCATCACCAAGGCAGACATCAATTTCTTACCTTTTAATGAAGAATGTTCTGAATTTGCAAAACTAATTGAAACATTGATAAAATTTTCATCTTTTTCATCATGAAAAGTGGGTTTTGATATAATCTCGTTAACAATATAGCAATATGAATCTCTTGTATCATTAAAAATTACTGAAAATTGATTTTCTTTGACCAAATTAGATTCAGATTCTAATACATTGTTAGACTCAACATATTTTTCATTATTAATTAATGCTTGACTATTTTGTACATCTGAATAGTCATTATGTTGATGATGTTTAATATTTTCTAAGGAATTACTTTGAAAATCTAATTTATTTGAAGATTTACTAGTAGTTATTTTACCTTGATTTTTTGAAGAAGTTATTTCCTGTGTCAAATTTTTTTTCTTATTCAATGAAATTTTAATGTTCTTATTTTTTTTATGAGTAGCATCGGTTTGCATATCTCTTTCATCAAAAATCAGCTGCTGTTGCTGATCTTCACTGTTACTCAATTCGGTTGAATTTAGTGGTAAAAGTTGTAAATTCTTGATACAGCTTTTATTTACAGCAACACTTCTTGACTGCTCTTCTTCCAATGACTGCAATGTTGTTAATTCTAAATTATCTATTTGACCATCTTGTTGCAAATGTCTTATTTCATCCGTTTGATATTTATTGCAGTCGTAGTTCATGGCAGTTATTTTTTCTACTTTATTGCTAGTGTTTTTCTGGGATAAACTTTCCAGTTTTTTATTTAGTCTATCTACTTTCTTTGTGTAAAGATTGTTCAAATCAGAATTTACCTGCATTTCTGAATCTTCATTCAAGTTTATTTGATCATTCCAAATTTCAGTGCATGTTTCATCAGAACTGTTTGAATCTTTTTGGAGAATGCAATAATTGTGATCAATTTCAATGTTTGAATCTTGAGATGGTGAAGTGTTTAATAGGTTGGACACTTTATCTACCATAAATAAACAAAAGTCTGAATAACATTCAGATGAGTTTTCATTTGACCAATTTTTATTAACATTTTCCAAGCGTGATACATACTTTTCATTCAATTTTGTATATTTTTCATTTAAATTGTATGTATTTAAAAGGCAATCTTGACGCAAAATTTGCAAGATAGATGAATTTTGTTTTTCAGATTTGTTGCAAGTAATGTCATTGTTATTATTGTTCAAATAACACATATTTTCACTTTGTGGTCCTAAAAATTCGGTACAACTATTTGTTGGTAGCTCTGTTGCATTTAAAGATTCTTTAATCTTATCATTGAATAATAATCTATCATTATAATTGGTTATATTATCCATAGTTTGTTCATTTTCTATGGTAAAGTTTGTTAGCTTTCTTCTTTTATTTAGGTTGCTTATATAGTCATTATATTCTGAAACAATTGTACTATCTACAGTTATATTTCTTTTCTTTACTCTTTTTTGTAAGTTTATACTCAACTTTCTCACATCAAATTGTATTTTTTGAGGTAGAGGCCTATTAACTAAATCATCTAGATCTAATTCTGGAACTTGTTTTTTGATATAAGTCCTTTTAGGCAAAACTTTATTACCAGAATCACAAACTTTGTTTTTTGATGATTCCACAAATTTTTGTTTATCATGTACAGGTTCTATAAAATGAACATTCTTTTCCTTGTGATGCCAATGATCATATCTGAAAAATTAAACGGAAATTTAAAAAATAAAATAAAAATACAAATAAAATACTTAAGCATTTAATATTTCTTTTAAATCTTTAAGATAAAAATATTATACATAAATAATTGAATAGCACATTTGGATACATTAATATAATTATGTGTAAATCATGTATTGCAACGACCCTATAATTATTTTACTTTGCTGAAAAATAAATTATATCCTAATATATTGAAAAAATTGACATCTTTAGCAATTTTAAATAATTAATTTGAAATAACTAATAAATATCCTATTAAATAAATTTTTATTTACAAAAATATTTTGCCTTGATTTTCTATTTTGAGGGCGTGAAATATTTACATTGTAGCAAAATAGCTTATAATAGCGTCACAGGTACCTATTTCGCCAGAAGTTGATGTTCTTTTGGATGCACTCGATTCGAAGAAATTCGATAATCGAGAGCTCTTGAAAATTTGTTACGAAAAAATTTAGGCAGTTGTGGATGGTAGTGTAATTCTTGAGATAATTGTAAAAAAAAACAAGCGCAGAAAAATTGCTAAACAGGATCGGTTGATGATGATTCCTCGTGCTCGACTTAGTAATGACGCACGACGATGTACGGGCCAGCTGGAGAACTTTTCCGTCAGGTTTCGATTTCTTCCTTACTTTTTTTTTTCTGTTCCTTGAAAATGTTTCGAATACCGGTGATGGTACTCGCTCAACGACCGCTTTGCAATTGTCACTTTGGCTTTCATCGTTCACAACATCATTATTTTCTTTCCGCCGCTTATCCACTTTGCACGTATAAGGCTCATTCATATAGTTATAAAATCGTTCGTTGTACCCCCTCTTTCGCTTCTGTGTGGTATTTATCGCCACAGGAATATTTGCGCGATGCGCCGTCTCTTCGGTCTCTGGTTGCACTTTGCTAATTTCGCAATGTGCAACGTCGTCGGCTTTGTCGCAAACCCATATTTCATGCGCGTCAATTAGCGTTTCGAGTTGCATTGTCGTTGGTGTTTTGTTACTGCTGACACTCGACCGATCAGTCTTATGAGCCATACATAAATTTGTTGGCTCTGTATTGCCGAACCCGACACTTTCCTCAGCTTGTTTCAGATCGGTAACTTGCGCACCCGATGATGAATCTCCCATTGACAGTTGCATGGCAACGAACATGATATCCGATTCCTCGTCGTCGGAATCATCGATTATTACCTCGTCCAGCACCTGCTGCGTTAAATTCTTATCGAATGGAATGTGCGATTTTTGTGCTGATTCCTTATTCGGGACTGTAGGCTCTTCCTCGTCGCTATCAAGAATGATGCACTCGACATCGGCACCATCGGATCCCGATACTAGTTCTCTTGATTCATTTGGAACGACTGAATTTTTTACAACATTATTGAGACCAATTATACAGTCAACATCAGCATCATAGAGCCTAGGCTCCTTCTTAATGAAATCCTCGGTGTCGATATCAATGCACTCTATATAGGTTTCATCGGATGTCGGGATTGGCGGCACCTCCAATTCCTCGTCCATCTCGTAAACGACCCTATTTTCGTTTTCGTCCTCGTCGGTTAGACGCAGCATGGAAACTTTTTTATCGACATACCCGACCTCTTGCTCTTGGTTGATTTCAAGCATCGGTCTATCTTCGATTGTGTTAAAGACCGTAGAAAATTCTTTTGGTGACATCGAATCGCTACTTTCGCATTGTTTCCAGTAGCCGTTTGCTCGGTCGTCACCCGCGGACACTTGTATATTTGTTTCAACTATGTGAGCTTCTTCGGGAGTCATGAGCAAATCATCATCGTTAGTGTCTAGGAGTTCAGCTAACTGATTCTTCACCTCTACGACAGCACGTTGCACATTACACTCGTGCGGAATTATCTCGATATAGCTGCGTTTTATCGCCCTGCTCTCCCACTCGCTAACATCGATCACTAAAATAGCACAAGTCTCTTCTTCTTGTAATACTCTATCGTTTTCTACTAGCGTAGGAACCCAATTTAACGCGTACTTCCAGTTTTTTGATCTCGAGTTTAACTTTCGACAAGCTTCCAAACCCCTTGGATCGCGAGCATTTGGAATCCTAGACGGCTTAATGTATTGTGATCTTGTGGGCGGCACAATAACGCGACGAAGTCTATACGGTTCGATAGACATCGTGAACAAAGGTTGATCTTCGCGCGAGCACTTGATTTCTTCGTATTTTTTATAACTGCGCGAACGACGAGGATCATTTTCACGTGGAAACTCGCGTAACGGAAGAATTGTGGCTCGCGAGGAAAAACAATCAACGTTCGAAATCCTGTGCAGATCACGTGCGTAGTCGCTATAGCGGTTCATATTTCTTTTTTTTTCTCTCGTGCTACGTACTACCAGTGACCGAGGATCTTGCACTCACGATCCTTCAACTCTTCTTTAGTTTCATACATGTTTGTAAATAACCTCGCTCACAATACGTCAAGAAAAAGATTGTACATTCTTCATCGAAACTGTAAATTGAATATTATTCCTTTTCCTTTCACTATAGTTTGAAAAATAACTCAAAACACTCAAAAATAAATCTCTCAGTAAAACACACACACATACATTCATGCACAAGCGTACCGTTCAAACGCACTCGCAACAGCTCGCAAACAACTGAATAACAGCGCTTATAGTGCTGCAACTGCCGGCTTGTCGCCGAACTGAACCGAGCGTTGGTGAGAGCAGAACTAAATGCTCACCGCTCTGGCCGCCGAAAAGGAACTGCCAAGAGGGAAAGAATGAGATAAAGCAGCTGTTGAAGAAGGCAAAGACGGCACATTGAATATGTATGTTCATAGTACGGAAGGGTAATCCTACCGTCAATGTACTTCACTTGAAATCGATTAAAAAATCGATTTTTATTTAAATCATTATTGTTGTACATATACAATTTCTGGCTAAAATATAATTCATCACTAACTTTTTTATTCGTGTAATATTAATTTTTATGATAGTTGTAATTTTTAAATAAAAAAATTAAATATTTCATGTGAAATAGCATTATAATTTACAATAATAAAAATATAGTACTCAATTATACTCTATTTAATGAAGTTTCTTTTATTTGATAAAAAAATCAATCAATTTATTGTTCAATAGCATAAAAAGCATAGTTTCTGGCGGTGGTTCAAAGACCGTTCACTTTTTTTTTATATATTATCGCGCATATTTCGGGAACGGTTAAACTGATTTTAATGGAAGTTGAGCTTATTAGAAACGGTATATTAGCAAAATAGTTCCATTTCATTAATGGTTAGATTAAAGCATAACTTCGCGAATAATTGTAAAACTCAAGATGTTCATATCGGCCATTTTTTGGAAATATAACTTGTTTTGTAATGTACTTGTTAAGATTAGTGTGCACAAAATAAATAATGAATGTTTATCAAAATGAACTTGGATTTGCATGAGGTGTATTTATCTCGTGATAGTAATATAATGTCAACAACAAAGCGATAAACTTTCAAAGGCAATCAAAATAAACATTTCAAGAATGCCATCATAACGCTTTTATATAACATGCTTAAAATCTTGTGTTACACACGTCGTATTGAAAAATAAAGTTAGTTACATGGGTGAAACATTTATTTTAGCTTCGTGTGACTTCTCTCGGACGCAAAAGCACGCGAGGCTGAAATTATTTTCTTTAATAATAATAATAATAATAATAAAAATAATAATAATAGTAGTAGTAGTAGTAGTATTTGTATATTACTATTATATAACACTTTGTATATTACTGTACACTTTGTTAGTTTTTTTTTATTTGCTAACACAAATGCGGAAACCGCAATTGATTTATCATATTGTTATTGATGTGTGGAATCGATGCCGCAATGGTTAACCACTGCATATTTTTGACAATGTTATTTAGTTTTTGTTATCTTTATATATTATTTCAATTTGCTCATAAGGAAAAATTGATAAAATTGTTAAGAATACTTGAAAATAATTATTTTATTATCATCGAAAATTTTGTATTCAGAATTTGATCGCGTAACTTTTCGAATCAAATTTTTCACTATTCTTACATATTAAATATTATATACATTTATAAAATGCCTATTAATACAAAAGTTGTAACAAACTTACTCTTATGTCATTTAATCGGAGCAATGATAAAGAACCAAAGTTTCCAATCAGCGATGAAGAGATATTGGAAAAAATAATAAGACAACATGCAGAAAATTCTTGTTATACACTCAAATGCAGAATAAGTATATAAATTACCAACCCCGTTTTTACCTCCTAAATTACCGCATGAGCGGCTAAAAAAGAAACGTGTCCAAGATTTTTTGATACTGTACATGTATGCAAAGTTTGCAAAGTTTAAATAAAATTGGCGATGGACAACTCTCTGCCTTTCCTTGTCAGTGATAAGACAGGTAACACGGAAGGGTCGCAGAGAAGACTTGACCTACTTGGACGACAATTTTATCAGGAGTTAGTCAGAAGTCGACTGAAGAGATTCGATTGAGTATGCATGACTCGTTTTTGTTGTTTCGAATGCATATTGACTATTTTCATGCTTTAGATTATTTGTTCTATATTGAGTTTAATTTGTAATAACGCAATTTATTATCAGCTCACTTTGCGACAAGTGTATTTTATAATAAATTTTCTTTTATAGTCCCTTCGGAACATTACGCACTTTACATCCAGATTATAGTAATTGTAAGTACTGAATAATAGTAGATTATGAATTTAATCCAGGAAAGTATCAGTAAGGCCATAAAACGTGAAATTTGACAACCGTGAGAATTGAGGCATCGCTGCAATATTTTTTTTCACATGTTTATAGGCTTTTCAATTTCTCCGGCCGTGGTGAGTATTGACCCAGCGAGGCCAAAATTAGCATGTTACTGATCGGAAAATGCTACTTTCGGGCAGTTGGGCAAAAAATTTGATTATAAATTATGACAATTTCATATTTAAGTCTAAATAAAATCCAGTTTGAATCTTTTTATCATATATCGCGGATGAATTTCTTAAACGATGAATCGTACCGATTCTTACTTTCTTAAAATAAATAAATAGAAACCAAAACATACTTACATGTCATTTTTCTCAAGTATCACTCTTGGCTTCATGAGAATTTGAGCAACACATTTTTTCATGACGCTCTTATCCAAACCCATCGTTTTAAGACTAATTTTGATCTACAAAAAATTATAAGAAATAGTTTAAGTAAAAAGTATAAGAAAAAAATTAATGTAAAAGAGAACTTTTTACAATTATTTACAGCAAATCTCAAAAATATTTTATATAGCAAATTTCAAAGGCAAATTCTTTAATAAGGAAAAAAAAAGTTGGCATTTGGCTCCTTGCGAAAAAAGATTTTGTTAAAACCTTTTCGATTAAATTAACAATGTAAATGTTAAAAATATAATTTTTAATAAGAGCTGAATTTGTGATTTCCCGGCATAACAATTCAAATCAATTTTTGTAATGTTGACTTATTAGATTTTAATACAGGAATCAAATATGTAAGATCGGTACGTCACTTCCAAAGACTATATTAAAACGGTGATAATCATTGGCAATTTTAGTTCGATATTAATTTTAAGATTGATTTGCCGATCTTATAAATGTTTTCGATACTCCGTGCGCATTATTCTAATATCAAATACATGTAAGTAAAATTCAAGAAAAGATTACGTTTCAATGAAATATTAAGTTTGTGCTAATAATTTTAAGCATAACTTTAACAGATACTTATTATTAATTTCAAGCAGATAAAGAAAATAAATCACATCTGAATGAATTTGAATAGACATTTAAAAAATGATTGAATGCAAAAATAACGATGAAGTAATCTGTGCAATACAAAGACAAGTGAAATAAGAAGAATCTGTTCGTAACGCGTTAGAATTTTTAGAGCAAGTAAATTGTTACTTTTAATAATTTACATAGTTCTTAAAAGTATGCTAAATTTCATCTCAAAGGGGTTCTTACATAGATACACGTACGAGAGCTCTGTTTTATTATACTTTAAACAAAAAAAAAATTGAGTTTTTCAGGCAACCTTTTTTATGAGGGTGCCATAAATCGTCGGATTTTGTAATGACAACAAGCGTCGTAAACCATCGAGCGGCATATGTTGCACATATGTATTTGGGTCAGCATTCATACTGGCGATGAGTTGTTCAATTTTTATAAAGATAAAAATTTTACCGGTTTCGAGCAGAACGTGACATTTAAAATTTATAGCAGGGCTTTCTATTCTCATTTACAAGTTTCAACTTATTCGTCGAGAAAGAAATAAGACCCATAGCAGATTAAACTAACGTTTTTGAAACTTGAGATTTAACTGAGAAAATGAAATAATAAACGGTTTAAAATAAATACAACGTAAATAGAAACGTTCAATTTTATGTTACAAATTAAATAAATAAGTATCCTTTTTTCAATAGACGCCTGATCAAATTGCCCACGAGCTATCAAATATTTATACGAGTTTTAATTATATTACGTAGAACGTAAAAATTTTGAAAACAAAATATTGTGCATTTACAATTTCTCGTTGAAATCTATGTAAACTTTCAATAATATATTTTATACAATAATATTAGGTTGAATTGATTTTGAATTAATTTTCCGAATGTCAAACAGTTGCTTCTGTTCGATGATTTGTTTGAAATGGCCGTCGCTTTGTCACAAAACCCTTTTTCACAGTAATATTATGATAAAACCAAAATTTCATAAAATATTTCTCGCTCTAGCATTTAACTCTTACATACTTATTATAATGGTTACTTTATTGAAGAATATAATAAATTAGTATCTAAGAAAAATGTATAGATAAAAAAAACCTTAAATTATTGATCAAGTTATTGAAAAAAAGAGGTATTTACAAAACCGGATAACACATAATTTTTTCTAGTTGAAACCTGAAAATAGCACCTTTGCGCTTGTTTTTTACTGTAACTCTTATGAAGGAAAAATACTGTTCTTAATGATTCGAAAAGGTTTCTTATTAAATTAAATCTTGTTGGCCGATTTTTTAAAATATTTTTAAACTTCTTTTCTTAAAATTGTTAGAAAAAAAAATCACGTGAAAAAATAAATAAAATAACATTTCGATAATAGTACAAGAACATTTGGATGTGTACGCCTGAGACAAGTGAGAGTGAAGAAGCTACATAAAGCAGACATCATTTTCTCGCACATGTATATAACGTTATTTTTTGACAAGACGTGCGCGAGATGAGGTTCGAAACACACATGTGTGCGTTCTTGAGCGTGCGAAGTCACGAAAATTTTCATGCCTCAAATAATCATAAAATATTTCAAATCTATGCCCTCATGATTTAAAAAAATACATGAAATGCATAAAAGAAATAAACTAGAAATATAAAAAAGAAATGAAGCCACAGGTTATACCTTTTTTTTCAGAATTTTTATCCTAATTCTGTTTATACGCCTTTCTGTTTTGGCACGGAACATACAATAAACACATACGTAGCGGCAGTTCTTGAAGATAGGGTACTTCTTAGGATCTGTAAACTTGCCTTCCAAGCGCAAAACTTTGAGACGGCAATTGTGGTTAGAATTTTGAAAAGGATTATCACAATAAACATGAGTATTTTGATACTCCTGCTGACACTAATCACAAGCATCATAGCGCTCTATATACTCGCTAAAGTTGATAGCACGAGCAGCCCGAGTCTTGGTACTGTTGCGACGTAATACAAACTCTTTGAAATGACAGCAGGCCCAGACATCCATCTCTATGTTTAGAAAGGTCGGCGCATTATTCTTTACATCGCTATTCACTTCAGCCACAATCATATTCAACGCATATTTCATGTATATTTCCTCAGCTATAACAAGTTGTATTTTTAGTGCGCTTAACAGAGTCACACTGTAAAGAGAGCTAAGAACTTTATTGTACGATGTTTCCCTCGGAACGCTCAGTGAACGTGTGCGCATTCAGTCTGACGGAGCACTACACCTAGTCAACTGACCGGCCGGTACGTACCACGCGTGTTGCGCTGCTGCGTGGAAAGACAGCAGACGACTGTCACTGTTTCTTTCTTATTGGCTCAATATGCGTCTTATGTCGTTCACGTGCTAACGAATTGGATCATATCTTGTTTATTATTTTCCGAACGCTGTTACCGATGGGTTAAGATGATTTTCAATTCTCTAATCTTTATTTTCAAAAGATGTTGACTAATATGTTTTTTCTAAAAGCGACATTGATAAACTTCAAACTTTACTAAATAATCATTTTGAGCACGCTTTGGAATTTGATGAATATGAGTTCAAGTGAAATATTTAACAAGAGAAACGACGTTTAATGAGATTTGCATTCGTATGTGTATGGTTTCACATGAAAGCTAAAAATCGAAATATGAGGATAATTCAAACATTATTTTTGGATTTCAAGAAACAATATATATAAAGGAATTATTTATTATGCTTAAGACTTATTCTGATTACAGTTTGTAGTAACTTGATAAACAAGAGGTTATATGTGTGTATCGGATTCATTACGTAAAAATATATTCTCAGCCTTTTCTTTGTGTAAGTAGAAACCTGAATGCCGTTAAGATAAGCTTAGAAATCCTCTAAAATTTTTTAACAATGTCAGATAAAAAATCGCGTTTTTGAACATGCAATTTTTGTATCATTTTATCATTACTTATCAATCACTTATTCACATAAGCGTATCAAATATAGCAATTTTGCGAATATGTAGTTTTTCACATTAGCACATTCGCGCTCGAATGTCAAAAATGTTAGTATGTTCTGAACGTCTTACATAGCGTCAGCATAATTCAGACAGTTAAGCAACATGTTACTATTCTGAATATTTTTTCCTACTTATTATTATATGATTATATAAATTTCTTATAAAATATTTGCTGCTAGTTGACTACTGCTCTGGAAAAAAATATTCATTTCGCTTCACTCAACAGCTATGGGTTATTATATTGATAATTTAAATTATGCAACAATAATAATGAATTCGAAATAATAAACTGTCTCTTGGAAGGGAAGAGTGATATAAAACACTAGCCAAAGGCGCTAGAATTGTTTGGGTTTAGCCGGCAATATTACGTCACGTCAGCCGAGATAGCAGGAATGAGAGGAAGACTCGACAGCTGGCGGCGAAACACCTGGTAGGCATATGAAATTCACATATGAAAAGCCTGCAACCACACTTTCTTTTTTATCTAATCGAAGCGTAGTCACTGAATGTCTGTTGAACATCCTCTCTCAACGTGTGTGTCCATCCCTATGTTTTTGCTATGGTCCTGGGTCGTCGCTATCTTCTTATCGCTAAGCATACGGAGAATCGCGGCTTATAACGTTGCTCTTATACATAGAATGTAACCTGAAATTTCTCTTCCACTTGAAAACTGCATCTTATTGGGCAACAGACTATCTCTCTCACGAGAGGACCATTATTGCATAAAAAAGAACATTTTTTGAAGTAAGAATTCCTAATTTTACGGATAGTACATTATTAACCAAGAGAGTGAAAGTATTGTTATGTTTATAGCGCGTGTGAATTGACACCCGTGGTGAAGCCGAGCGTATTAAATATATGCTAGAGGCTTGCCATTTTCATTCCCGTGGTTAATATACTATTTTTTTGCCTACAACGTGTAAAATGCGTGTTATGAAACCTGGGGTTTAAGACGCACTTTACGCGTAATAGGCAAAAAAGAAAAATTATTGAACTGATATATAGAACTGATTTTACTATATACTTTGCCGTGTGCGACTAGAGAAAAATAAACAAATAACAGCACACTTCTGCAAACATCAATACTATACTTTTTATAAATAAAGTACTCTTAATTCTGTCATTGTTTATACTATATCATAGATATAAACTGCTAATTAATTAATTAATATTTGAAGTACATAGTGTTATGCTATTGTATAGACCAATGCAAAAAGGAGACTAGTTTTTGATTATATTCATTTCACTTCTATTTAATAATTTTTCTTTAAATAACCTTTAATCAATATACATTCGTAATTATCATAAAAGACGTGTTTGACTGAATCACGGAGTATCAAATATGTACCCTGAATATACGCTATACGTGCGAGAGTTGATTTCTACGTCGATTCCGCGCATCAGTGGGGTTATTTATATACTATATTTTGCAACGAAATATTTTTTGTACAAAATCAGTGCCAACGAAGTTGCTCACTGTCTTTGTAAGTGATTTCTGAAAATTGATGTGAAATAGCTCCGCACTAAAACTTTATACCAAGCTTCGCACTTACACGTTCGGCGACAATGACGTTTAACACATACTGATAACGTGTATATTCACGAGAAAAATTTGGCGTTCGGCATAGTGGGAGAGCAACAGTTGGTTCAAAAGGTAGATCCATAATCCACTCTATATACAATTTAAAGATTTATACTATAACTTTAATTTAAACTTTGAAAAAATACATATCTTCGAGATATGTTTTGTAATTGTATTTTTAAATTTTTTATTCTTTTTAAATTTTATTTTATTCATTTATTGAATATCCAAATAAGCTTTGCATTACAGTTATCATAATAAGAACAAAAGAAGATTATATTATATATACTATATATGACTGTCACACAAAGCGATAATACTAGCATCATGCTTAACGTATCAATTTTTGAATAGACGACTCTAGCGTATATTACAAGTAATTATTTTTTTATTAACTTTTTTTAATCAAGCTCAAAATTTATGATATTAATATTGAATACGTCTTCAAAATTTGGTATTTAGAAACCGCCGAAACATATTAATAATATAAAGAGAATATTAATTTCATTTATTTATAATAATAAATGAATCAAGCTTAATATTTATTGTACCATAAATAAAAAATTTCATCGCATGTAGATGAATGCTAAAGCAAACAAAAGGTCGGCGCGCGGATTAGTATTTTTAACAAAAGTTGAGACTAGGGTCTAGATCTTCATGTGATAACTTTAAGTTCCCAAGTTGAAAGTTAACGCTGCACACATGCTCAGATGAAAGCGGAGACGCCACGTCGAAAATCACAAGCTGGAACAATTTCAAATATTTAAGACTTCTATCCCTACCTTTTCCGAGAGACACATTTTGATTACCAAAAAATAGGCCTAAGAGAAAGCACGAATAAGACATTAACGTGATTTGGTCGAAAACTATAGCTGGATTTTATAGCAAACTACTCGTTCGGAAAAATCTTGATGAAAACACGCTGTATTTGTATTTTTTCCGCAATCAATGTGAAAGATTTCATCTCTTGAAAAGTGTAGAAAATATATACAAAAGTATAACAAATATTTTACATAGTCTTACAGTAAATACAGTACTGAATTTCGAAACTATCATAGCAGCAATATGGAAATTCCATAAATAAACAGCGCGAAGCACATCAGTCTTTTGCAAAATTAATTTTATATTAATAACGCGACATACATTGGCCACTTGAAATTTAAGTAATGTTAAAAACGAGGACAATATTCAGTAATACGCCGCAAAACTTAATGTAGATGCCTTTATAGTAACCAAAGCAAGCTAAAAAAATGACCCTACTCACTTCGCCCGGCCGTAAACGTCGCAATATAAGAATTCCCACATTTTTATCTACTTTTCCATCTTCGCTTCGGTCGGCTGTTGATCTTACACAAGATAAGAATCTACTAGTTTTCATATACATGCCCTTGAATTCTAACGGTGCGACGTCGTTAGAATTGAGTTGAGAATGTGCTTCTTTACTTCCGGTAGAACCTTAACGTAAGGCGCTTAAGCTGCAACATAATATTTTAAATAAACATATGCTAGTGGTACTGGCTCAATAATTGGCCGTAAGAATTAGTATATTTCAATACTATACTATACGAAAACGTGGTTTAAACCTCGTGTGGGCAAAACATGGATGAAGAGATCACACGAGGCTTAAATCGCCTCCTCGTACGCTTATCTAACTTGATCTTTCGGTACGACGTGTGCGAGACGAGATTGGAAGCACGCTTACTTTGTCGAGTCGTCATGAATGTAGGGTTGAAAAATAATACCCATGTAACAAAAGAACAACATTAATTTATTTGAAAAAAGTTTCAACGGCTTAGACAGAAATAAATATTTTAATTACAGTAATTTTATTGAAATGGAATGTTTTTTACTGACTTTCAATTTGCATTGGTTTCTTAAGTATGAACCAATTTCAGCGCCATTTTTGCAAGGCAAATTTTTAAAATTTATTTGAAGTACTTTGTAAATCTATGGTAAAAATGTTGCAAATTTTTTTTCATTTATGATTTACTTTACGAAAATGACACATAAACTTGAACTCATCCTCAAGTTAATATCAGTAAATATGTATCAAAAACTATTAGCTAAGGACGATTAAACATCGTTTTTTAAACAACGATAACAGAGTGAGAAGACCATTACTTCTAAATGCGTTGAAAAATAAACATCAAAAAAATCGCCGTCAACGAATATTTATTCAAGATAACATAAATTATAGTTTCTCACTGGAAAAAACTGGAAACAGAAAAAAAAAGAAAGAATTCATACAGGAAAATAGTTTTTGGACTTGTTATTTTCTACGGTTGACGTTTATGGAATATAAGGGTGAGGTGATTCGAACGAGACGTGGTAACTGCTACATAATCACTTGCTGATGACTCATACGTACATTTTCGGACGCTGCTGAACTTGTACCATAAATAAACATGAGAAAGCACTCCCCCCCCTGTTGTCGCGAAACAGGCATCGTTTATTTTCAACCATTAACTTATCCGACGGGAAAAACGCATTCCATTCACAGTGTAAAGTTTCTTATTTCAGAAGCTTGTTATTTTTTACTTTTCTTAAAAGTACGAGAAAAAAAAAAGAATTATAAATTTCACTCACACTTTCTTTCTAAATTCGTAGCAGTTCCTATATTAATATCACAGGACGCCCATCAGAGTAATCATGGTTTACTGATAATATGTAGACATGAATTTGGTGTATTGAGAATAATCACATATGTATTTACTTAAAAATGTTATTATTGAAAACATACTTATAAAGAACAGTTTGATGATTGTTGAAAATAATGAACTAATAAAGGGTAGTATGAAGTATGTTGTGAACGTACTCACATCGCATTTTTCATGGCTGTAATTTATAGCTTTATATATATAGGATTGGTGTGTGTGATGATAAATAAAATAGAGGAAAATGAAAATACAGTTATATTTGAAAGTAATAAAATAGTACAGGAAGAGAAGCATAATACGCACTATGCGGAGGCTCTCTAGGAGCTGACCCTCATTGCCTTTGTCGCTAAGTAAAATTTTCCATTTGATTGTGATTCTCACGCTTCCCCGTTATTTTACTACTTTTCTCGAAGACCAGGCCTAAACTGACAACACATGCTGACAAAAAGCACACTCGCTCTTTCATCAAAATCAAATTACACTATCTATTCTTAAAAATAATCATTGTGTTCAAAAAGATTCTTTGTATATTAAATTCCATACGTTGGATTGAAGGAATACTAGCGTCTTTGTGTGTCTGTTGAATGGTCTGCGAGAGTCAGATCATTCTTGAGTGAGAGAAATAGTGGCGCGGAAAAAAATTACAGCTTCGGATGGGGGGGGGGGGGGTGCAGCTCCCACTCCTAAATTTGCCGAAGAGGGCCTTTTAGAGTCAGTCTGAAGAGAAACTTAGCTGTGTGACCACTATTCTTTATTATGGAAATGATCTTAGTCAACAGCTATCAGTTTAGTTTTTTTAACTTCCTTACTTGTTTTTTATCTATGTTTACAAAGGCATCCTTAATGTAGCATGAAAAAACACCTTTCCACCAAACTTCTGCTAGCAATTTAACAGAAACGTGCTATTTCAGCTGAAAAACAACTAGTCAAAGTAATAAAAAAACTGGCATCATGTATTTATAAGAAAAATCTTGTTTTATGGGATGTACGTGTACGTGTATGTGTGTTTGAGTTTATACGCTATACATATCTATGCACAAGTAAATGAGTATGCAAATATAGGAATACCGTTTAGCGGAAAAGACTTATGTGAATATAGACAGCAAGGTTTTGGAACTAAATCAATATACAATCATTATTAAACCATTGTGCTAAGCTTCGGTCAGGAAACGAATTTAAAATTCCGGAGTTATTTTAACTTCAGATATTTCAATTTTAACGCACGCGTCTTTGCGTACGTGCTTATCATTTTCAATAACCCCCTCGCTTTTTCTAAACACATCCACGTTGATGACTTCCGTCGTACATATTTGTTCGTTCAAAGTAGAAGTGCCTTTTTTATATCTTGCAGTTTTATGGTCTTTTTTAGAATAGCCATCGTAACAGCACCCTGAAGAGCAGAGTAATTAGTTTTCTGAAGTTGATTGTATTTTTGTGGTATGATAAATATTCAAAGGGCTCCGTCGATCAAATTCTTATTATTTAATGTAATATTTCCTAAGTCTGTAAGTAGAGATTTCTTTCCAGACACCTTAACTCATGCTTTTCTTTCAATTATTTCAGTATAATACATCTCGCTACTACCATTCTGAAGATAATTGAATCGAATGCACATCACTCTCAATACAGATAAGATTCTACATCAAAGTAGAAAGCATGCAAGGCATTGAATTATCACTCATTTTCTCGATTTGCGTTAGTTTTATTACCGCGCGATGAAGCGCTACTTGTGTTAATAAAAAACGAGACAGTCCCGATACTACTTCATTCTACTTATTCGCAATAATTGAGCCGAGAGACGCTAAAATCGCAAACGGACTTTTGCTTGGACGTAACATTGTGAGAAAGTATGCAATGGCCGTACACTCCGTAAGCTCCGCCAGACACATCGATCTCTAATTTGCGACATGACTCCGGATGATCGTAAAAATCAGCCCTCGATTAGTTGTTCAACAAACATAGTGATTTGGTTAAGACCGAGGAATGTATTCTTATAATATCTTCAGTCTCGTACCGATCCCACGCCAATATTCTTTCGGTTGCGCATTTGGGGTTCCTCTGATGCGATATTGTGTCAAATATTTGAGGCTTTTACGGACTATTGGTGCATGCTGCAGAATCCTCAGTATAAATTCAGTCAGTATAAATACTACTATTTTTTCGAAGGTATAGAACCTGGAAACGAAAGCTAGATAACTCGTTAAATTAGTGGGATTTGAAACGTTTAAAATAAAAGGGCGTTAATAATTGAAAAAAAAAGAATATCAAGAATTTGCAATAAAAGCAACTATAAAACTTCGATTTATATGAAAATAGACGTTTGCATAAAGTAAGACAACAACAAAATCTAAATTTTAAGAGATTATTTAGTTTACTGAAAGCTATGTAGGGAAAAACAGAAGTGTCGCCACCTTTCTCGATGAAGATTTCTATTTTTACTCAACTCATTCTCACATTTTCCGTTATTTTACGACTTTTCTCGGAGCCCAGTTCAAAGCCCATGGACGTCTATATATGTGTCATACACACACACACACACATCGGCGAAATGAAAAAAGGCTCTTTACTCTGAAAGTTTTCTATCCTATCATTCAGCATTGTAAGTGTATGTATGAAACTAGGACAGTATGATGTAAAAAGGTTGTATTATATGGCATGGTAAAGTAAGCTAATAATGTATACTTATCTGGAATAAAATTATTATTATTATTATAACTCATAATAATATTGATATTGTAGCTTTCCGATTTTTGCCTAGTTATTTGTCCCTTTTAAATTATGCTTTGATGTTGGTATGTAAGTAAAAAACAAACATTGAGATATCCCTCCTAGAATATATCACATTATATTATACTTTATAACTGAGTATTTGTGTAGGATAGGATCAAATATACAGTAATTATTGTATACCTGGTTATAGAGAAAGATTCCTGGGTAATATTTTCATTGGATTTGCCTTTCACGTTTATTCAGGAAAACTATAATTTCGAGTATATACACAAACGTAGCCATTCATTAGCGTAATATAAAATATTATCGACAGTAGTAGTATATACTTTTTGTCTATAAATGGAATTCCTATACTGTGAAGCTATTTTATGTTTGGTATTTTATGGTGAATGGTAATCGATTACATGGTTTAGTTTATTTTTAAGTTTCTAGATTATTTAATCTTAAACCCGTAAAATTGCATGAAAAATAATGAATTGATCGGTAAAATCATTACGTATTACATGTCGTACTGTGAACTCTATCATCTTGAACCTGGATAGTAATTGACTGTCAACAATATTTATTAAGGAATCGCGTAACGAAAAGTAAAAAGTCAAAAAGTCAGGGCACAAGAATGATGACTGGTTGGATTACGTCAAATAAACAATTGGTACATAAATTTGATGTACATTTTGAAACAGACACTTAGTGAACTTTCATTTACTGAAAATTGTCAACAGAACTCACAAGGAATTCTTGCGAGGTGTCCGCTTCCGATTTTTATGTAATTGTTATATGTTGTAGTACCAACTAAATTTAAGAAAAAACATTTTCTTATCTACTATAAATATCTTATCCATATTTTATTTTTCCTCTTTCTCATGTTTCGTCACATAAGAGTGTGCAGACTAAAACCATTTGCCATCAAATTAATATTCCCGCATACAAATTGCAAGCATTAGTATGGGGTTTTACCGCTGCTTCTGCTCCGTCTTCTGTACCAGGTACATTTCTTCCGAGATAACATAGTGACGTATTGTCACATGCGCTTTCTGAAGGCATTATGCCTCGGCACGTATGGTTATTGTTGTTCGGCAATCGGCACGGCGTGCATGCGTCGCGTTATCGTGCCTTCACGGTCTGCAGCACGGCGTGCACGCATTATGCATTCATTGTGCTTGCATTTTTTGAAAGTTTAGAAATTAAAAAAAAATTTTTTTATTAAAAATAATCAAAAATAAATATGAACTATTTATTGTAGCGGGGTGGTTATCTAGCAAAAATGAGAAATTTATTTAAGTACAAACTCCCACGATGCAGAGCTAACCGCCGCTCCGATAAACACGTATAGTTATACGTGTATTCGCCTTTACGTTTGATAATATCGTTTCTGTGTCTTCTTTTTAACCGAGTTGAATTCACCTTAAGTCACTTGACTTGTGACACTATCTATATCAGTATGATTGACTTCATGCCTAATCCGCCTAATCCCATAGACGAAATCGGATTAAGACTTAAGCCTTGAGGCCCCGGTCCCATAGCTACGTATAAATGCGGACGCGAATCGCAACTCTAGTAACATCACTAAAAATATCTAGTTCGATTATTTAGTACCAACACTACCGGTAGTGAGCAAAAGTAACTGTTGTTTAAAACTGTAGCGCCGAACGTACCACATTTAATGAACGCTTATCTAACCTTTATATTATTGCAGTCTATAAGATGGCAAATGATAGAGAATTGATAGACTTTCAACTACAATTAGTGGAATTAGGCCTTAATTTTATGGAAGTACTTGAATATATGAGAAGAAGAAGAAAATATATATAAATGATATGTATTAATCATCCCAAAAGCTTTTTTTACATTAGTATACTCATCAATAAGCAATATTCATGAGAATTTGAAAAGTAAATTGTAGACCTGACATTTGAACATTAAATGTCAAAATATAAATAAAATAAAATAAAAATAAAATAAATAAAATAGAATAGAATAAAATAAATTTTATTTATTTCTTTATTACCAGAGTATATATACATTAATTACATAATCGCAATAAACATACATAAATTACACAATTAATAAATTGTGTAATCCAGCAGAGAAAATAGTATTTCTGTTTGCCGGTCTAGACATACTTAAACTTAACACTAATAAAATAAAAATAAAAGTAATGAAACAAAAAAATATATTTATATAGTCCGCTTGAAATTTGATAATCAAATACTATCAAGTCAAGCAAACTATTATAATTCAGTTTATGTACTTCACAATATTACATACTTATCACCGAAATCGAGTGAGCATTGTTCTGGCTATAGTTCTATTGCTATAAGTTGCTTTTCTGAATTAAATAAATGAATAAACTGAATAAATAAGATAAATGAAATAAATAAAATGAATAATTAAAATAAATAAATAAAATAAATAAACAAATTAAATAAATTATATATATAGAAAAACATCACCAAATTGGTTTACCTTCATCATCAAACTTCTGGTTATCACCCACGTATGCTGTCCCATCCAGGTCAGCTGCTACCTTCACCAAGTCTGCTTCCATAGGCTGATCTTCAAACTCAACATCATCCTCATATTTACCTTCCCCACCTGTAAATAAAAATTTTTTTAAGACCTTGGTTTGATTTTATTTTTCAGGTAAATAGGAGTAACTTTCATAAAATCTTTACCTAATTCTTCATTTCCTATGTCTTTGCTTTGTCGCTTTGTCTTCGCTGAACATTGCTGATCGCTTTATACCGCAAATGCTCCTTTAAATTTTTCAAGGTCTTGATAAAAAACAAATATTATTAATTATGAAAAAAATACGCCTTATATGTGTCGTTCAATTATCTTATTGTGTTATTAAATGCCATTGAGTGCGCAAAGCAATAATACCACAGAATCGCATGCAAGGAAATATAAATTGGTTAACCTTATCGTCATTCAACATTCAATGACGTGTAGCTCAAAATTAAGACCCTCGCCTAAGCAAACAAAAAAGTTGTAAAATTTATCTACATCCTGTAAAAACAGGATGTAGATAAATTTTACAACTTTCATGTGACGAAGTATTCAAAGTTTAACAAAATCAATGTAAAAATTTACGAATTCTATAATCTAATAAACAATCAATAACAATCCCCAACAATAGTTATCGAAAACCACTTTTATGTTTTTCAATCAGATGCAATTAGTTTCGTGAAAAACCTACAAAAAATATTTAAATCGTTTATAAAGTGAGAAAACGATAGTTTGCAATTACATTTTACAGTTTAAATTATTGTAACTTATAATAAGTAATTAATCTTAACATAATTTTTTTTCGAAATTTTAAAATTAGCTAGTTTCATTACATCAAAAATAAAATATTAGCCTTTATGATTATTTATTCATTTATTTATTTAAATTATTATTCTTAATTATAAAACTTGTACTTACATTATTTTTCAACTTTTATAGCATTCAACACTTCTTTTATAGGTATAATTAAAAATAAATAATATATAGTATGGTTTTTATAGGCAGAATTTTCACAGCATAAGCTATGTCAGTGTTACGTAGGCAAAAAAAAGAAAAAAATTGGTATTTAGGCGCCATCTGTAAGCAGAATAGAAAACAGAAAATGTGGATATAAATGATGAACTTGTGGTGGTTGGTACCCGACCGGTGCAACCACCAGCTCGGCAGTTTGAATTGGCCCTGTTTGCAGCCCTGACGAGGCTGATCGGGGCGCAGAGGGTGCGAACGACGCCGTATAGTATGGTCGAGCGGTTCCACCGAACGCTGAAGGCGGCGTTGATGTGCCATGCACAGACCTCTTGGCCCGAGAGCTTACCTTTGGTGATCCTCGGTTTACGGAACTGCTATAAGGAGGATCTACAGGCCTCCCCAGCGGAAATGGTTTACGGGACATCGCTGCACATCCTTGGGGAGTTCTTCGTCATCACTAGTTTTCCTATGGATTCTGCCTCATTCGTGGCCAGGCTGTGGAGACTCATGAGGGCCATTCGACCGGTACCGGCAGCAGACCATTCGGCGCATCGACCGTTTTACCTGAAGGATCACGCATGTCTTTCGAAGGGTAGAGACGGCCAGGAAGCCCCTCGAGCAACCCTACTCTGACCCGCACGAGGACATCAGACACCTCAACGAGAAGGTGTACGTGGTCAGGGTCGACGGCGTCGAAGAAACGATCGCGACCAACGCCTTGAAGCCGGCGTATCTGGACTCGGCTGACGTTGGTGTCAAGGAGCCACCTGGAGTGGCGGAACGTAGATCATCGGAGCCAACAGTGTTACCAGCACCGCTGTCGTCTCCTTTGCCAACGGAGCCGGTTACGGCCGAGCCTTCGCCATCGGAGTCTGACGGGACCACACCTTCGACTTCAACAGACACATTACCGACAGTCGACCTCGGCACGTGCCCAGCATCCTGCGCAAAGGAGCATCGAGGCATTCGCCACCCGCGAACTCCTCGGCGGGGGGAGTGGCAGTGACGGTTGGTACCCGACCGGTGCCGCCACCAGCAGGGCATAAGCGATGGCGCGACCAGCGCCTTCGATTTGAACAATCAGTTTAGGACGAAAGATGGAGTTAATCCGCTCCTCCTAAGCTGCCCTAAGCTATAAGTCGCGACCAAAGCTCCCTAAGCGGCCCGAGCTTAAGCCGCAAAAGGGGACAACACCACGCAAGTCCAGCTTGCTTAAGCCGGGTGAAGTAGTGCACCATCCGATACCTACAAATCGTAGAGCGTTCGACGCCCTCGCTGTAACTGTTACGCTAATAAAAAGCTGTTCTCCGACATTCGCTGTAAGACGCTTTCTCTCTCCTCCGTCCTTGGCTCCTGCGAGCCTAGCCACACTTCAGAGTTGGCCAAAAACTGAATGAAGGAACTCAGCGAAAAATAAACAAAAATCAATCTAGAAAAATTATAGAAAATCTATGTATGATTAGCAAAAATAGTAAAACTCCCATTAATAACTCTGCATAATTTAATTTTTGTTTGAATTATTAATGTGTTTTATTTCGACTATTATATAAATGAATATGTTAATCGTTAGCAAAATTCACGAGCAAACATCATTACAACCAGCTGTTAAACAAATACATATATTTTTCATTACTGTTATATATATATATACTTGAGAAATCAGTGGATAGCCTTACAAAAGAGCTATACCCGTAAAGATTACTTTTCAAATAACCGGCAGTGTCAACTAATAAATTTAATTTCAGCTTAAACAATTAATGTAATTATATCTATTTTTATATTTAATAGTTTAATAAAAATATTAAATTGCAAATTTTAAGTTGGAAAGTTCTTTAGTATTAAATAATTTAATATTAAAAAATTAATATAAACAATATTCAATTTATAAATAAAATGTTCCTAACATAGACAATAGTTATCCAAGAATGTCCTTGCAAGAGCTGTACTGATGGGGATGGATTATTTTTTTAATAACTAGTAATATCATAATGTTAAGTATTCTAAAACTTACCTGGGTTGAAAAAATCCATTTAATAATAATTAATAATTAACTTAATTATTATTAACGCTATATACATATATCTTTTTATAATATTTTTAAATTATTCATTTTTTAGTCTAATATTTTGTGTACAATTTAGAAAACTGGCGTTTCTTAAGAAGTTTTTTTTTATTTTTGTCAAAATTTTGCAATTATTAGTTAACTTAATAGTTAACATAAATGGTCATTTACAAAAATTATCCATTTCTATCGACACAGCTCTTAAAAATAGGGTGTAGTAATTCTTTTAAAATTGAAAGGAATTATATTTTTACGAAAAGAAATGTAGATCCACGTAACCCGACTGATCGTTCAGATGAGTGTAACGTTGCAATGAAATTTGTCGTTTTTGTTTTTCTAACGGCACGCGGTATATTTTTTATATTCTTTTTTATATTCGCTTTCCCTTTCCCCAGACAAGCATAAACAAAATTTAGAAAATCTCTTTCTGTCTCAAAGAAAACGAAGCCTGCATACTTTAGAAGAAATTCTGAGAATTTTTCAGAACTTAGAAAGTCACCCATTGAAAATTCATGCAGTATCAACCCTATGCATAAAAACAGTGTCAGTCTAGCACTGCAGCCTTGGCCTCTTCGAACTACGAGCGTGCGTTGTCTCTCTCTTTCTCTTCTTCTCTGTGGGAACTCTACAAAACAGCTGAAAGATGTTCGGAAGTTGTAAATCTTATCTACATCTGGATTTCTCTTTTTTTAAAATTTTTCTGATAGTGTTTGAAATATTTAAGGAAACCCCTAATCTTAAACTCATGGATTTAATAATTTTTTGAACAACAAATAATAGCCCATGACCGAAATATTTGGAAATCTCTTTTGGGGTTCACGATTAATAGCAAAATTTTGACAAAAATAAAAAAAAACTATTTAAGAAACGCTAGTTTTCTAAATCGTACAGGATATATTCAACTAAAAAATTATACGGACGTTATAAAATCATTCTCTGTTTAGTATTTTCTTATATTCTTTATTAGTTTTATTACTTTTATACACTGTAATCTATAAATTGAATTTGTTCTTAGAAAGTAAAGAGAAAATAATTGTTTATGTCAATATAAGTTGAATTTTACGCACGGTCCTTAGACATATATCTTTTTAGAATATTTTCATATTAATTTGCAAACTATACTGTGGGAAATCATACGTATGGGATGAGAATAAGGGACATACACTCGAGTTATTTTATTAATAAGATATAAGTTTATAATAATAAATTTATAAATTAATTTATAAAAATAACACACCAAATAGAATGAAGGACTAAACATAGATTACATGCTGATAGTGCCGCCGTCCTCCAAGCACTGGCGTGCTGGGGATGCGCTCACTCTCTCTTTTCTTCCCTTCGATGGGGGAGAGGGCGCTTGCCCTCTCCATCGCTTTCCCGAAGGGTCTGCTACTTTTCCACGCAAAGGGAAAGTGCCAGGCTCATCTACTCGCTTGCTGACTCATACCAGCTCCACAATACCATACAAATTTAGATCAGATAAGTTACAATTCAATGGTAAACTAATGAAGGCGGCTGCATCTAACCGTCGAAGAAGAAAAGCTACCAACCAAGAACAAGAAGAGATCTGTATCTAGTTTACCCCCTGAAAAGCATTAATGACGACAGAAGAACTATAGGATAAGCAAAACAAAGGAATGCTACAAAGAAGAAATGAGATAAGGCGAAGGATATCTCAATATCATCTCGAGGTAAAAAGTCTACAACACCAAAGAGGTGACGATGACTGGGAAATAGTCAATAAGCAGAAAAAAAAAGGAAGGAACACAAGGAGCACAGTCGAGAAATGCACCGAGAAAGACTCCTCCCAAGAGAAAACTCTCAAGGCCAAGAGCAACGGCAGTGCTGATTAAATAAATCAACGAGACACTTAAAACGATAAAACAGAAGAGAAGCCCACCAGGAGTCGGATCGAAGGTCGGACGCATGCGACAGACGAGAGACGGAAACTTATTAATCGAGTTGTAAAAGGGCACAATCTTGTAAAAAGTTAGCGCAGCCATTCGTGCGGAAGTGTAACAATTCCATTTTTTTAATGAGCTAGTGTATGAATTTCAAAAATTTCAATACCCTCTTATTCCTTGCAATTTTTTATATATAAATAAGTATTAACATCGATTGGCTTATATTTATAAATTTATTGTTACTTTTAAAAAACTTATTGAAATAAATTATGTAAAATAAATCACAGGTAATAAAATACTTACATAAGTATCTGGAAATTAAATAATTATTTGCTAAAAAATCTATATGAATGATCTTATATGTTTGTGTGTTCAAATCATACGAGTACATTTTTTTATACATAAATATATATACTGGACAACTACTCTAACCGTTTTTTGTCGCTTTAAAAGAATCAATTAGGCAATTCGGCCCTGGCGTAGAAAAACAGTTTTTGATCAGTGTACATAAAACGGGTATATAGAATCATCCAAATCTGGAAAACTAACTACAAGTAAGTAATTTTTTCTTTATTAAATGAACAAATAAAGAAAATGAGTTGACGAATATATTTTTTTGATTATAGATGACTTTAAAATTTGGTTAGAACAAGTATTTTATCCACATGTAGGACATCAGTCTGTATTATTACTCGATTTCTGGAGTAGTCACTGCTAAAAATTGGTAGAGAAAACGATGCCAAAAAATAAAATTGTTAACGTAAAAAAATATCAACAGGAACAACATGAAAGATTCAACCACTTGATGTGTATGGATTTCACATCTGGAAAAACTTCGTACGACATTTTTCAGATCAAGTGTCTCAAGTTCTAATTTTTTCGAGTACTACGTATAAAATATTATTAAAATCGGCGTGGTCGAGTAGGCGGGGGGTTCCCTGTATAAAGAAATATTGGTTTGATCAACAGTCTTTTGTCTGTTAAAATGGAGTGATAGAAACTTAATGTTTATTTGATAGAATTTGTCTGTAAAATAGACATGGCAAGGTCAATTGAGTTCATCACGGGGTCAGTTGAGTAATTCACTCTGACAATTATTTCAACACTGCGTCTTTGATTAATTCAACATAACAATCAAAGTAAACCAACATAAAACGGGGCTTGATAGAAAAATGTTAATGGTAAGCCAATTTCAAAAATTTATCGCATTAGTGGTGATTCAGTGATTAACTGTTTAATTCTACGTCGATTACTTGGATAGAAATTTGCGTCGTGTGTTGAGAGAACAGATTATTCACATATACTTAATTTTAAACGTTTCGCTATACATTCATGTATCGTCAAACGCATACATTTGAACGTCACTCGATGAGTCGCCATTTTTCGCTGTTATTTTCGGGTAATTTGAGTTTCATTGTGTAGTAGTCGAAAAATTGTCCAAGCACTTGCGGGTGAGCAATAGCAAGCGTACAAAAACGGCTTAGCCATCTAGCGATGAATTACCACACTGGAATTCAATTGGATAAGATTGTCGGTAGGAAATAACAATTCTTATGTAGAGTATATTATATTTAGAATTGAGTGTGATGTAGAAAATTATTTAAAATTTATGGCTAAATGCAAACCGATAATTTTAATTGAATAGATAATCAATTTTTGTGATATAAAAAGTTTATCGAGCCCGACAATTTATTCAACTACATTTTCTTTAGATACATATCGATTCAACATTCTTACTGTCAGAACAACAGAACTTATGGTTGTATTAACGTACATGAAACATTTGCTTTGACTGAAGTGCCATTTATTAATTTAAAGAGAGTATTTCATCGATTCAACGTTGTTGCTGTTGATTTAAACATTGATACTGTTGATTCGACTGATTGAATGTTGAAAAAACAGACCTTTCTGTTAGATTATTTCAAGAGAGCACGGTTTGTCAAATCAACAGAACCGTCTGTAAAATTGACAGCTTGCTAATTAAACCGATAAATCCTTCTTCGTGTATACATGACATTTGTGATGAACACTGATAAAAGAAAGGAAGGTCATAGATGTAATTATGATGATCACGGCGTGGACTACTGGTGGTGGATCACGTGATTACCTAAGGGGCGATGGGCAATTTATCTCGGTTAAGATGTACTAGCGTATTTTGTACGCTGATCCGATCATATACGTATGTCACTAGAAACATATTTTTTCGATTATTCGAAACATGTGATTGATGCGTAATAACGATATTTTTTTGTTTCAGACAATGGACATCGACAACCATCTTCAATTGTGAGTATCGTGAGAAGGTCAGAATCTAAGAAAGAATGTTAATATTTTAATTATGTTACGTAATTTATCGATTATATTTTATTTGTGTATATTTTGTGATCTTAACCTTCCTAATTATTCGTTTCTTTTGCTCATCCATATTTCTACATCGTTCATATCAAGACGACGATAACGACGAAGACGAGTAAGAGTTTGAGGCGGCGATGCATCAGCTCGCCGAAGGAAGGAGCGGCGAATCTCGTCAGGTGGTCGCCGCCGCTAATAGTGGATGGTCCGTACGTAACGTTATTTTTATATGAAGGTGATCACGCTCTATTAACTTTTTTAAATATTTTAACGACATATGATGCGGATGACGCAGACGCAGCTGTCGCAGCCGTAGCCACCAACACCACGGCGGACGAAGCTTCTACTCTTATGGAGTCGGAGGCGGCGGCGACGATTATGCCGGAGCGCATCGACGTCACAGATAATTAACTAGGTTTTTAACTCTTATAATTGATACATAAATTATATTTAATTATTAAATCCTTGTTTAATATTTTAACGACAGATGATTCCGATGATGCGACGGCGACCACCACTGCAAGCGAGGTAACACCTCCTCCTTTTCCAAAGGCGAGAGTCCAGCTCGAACGTATCGACGCCATAAGTAATAAATTAAGTTTTTGGTGTTATTATAATTAATACATCAAGTATACTTGATTCTTCATATATTTGCAGTAGACTCTCGACAGGACCGCTAAAGCAATGATAGCGATATTGTATTAGTAGTTCTTCTGTTGCAAAGGATGAGAATCAGGATGGTGGTGTACTGCTCCTGGGTTTGATCTTGTTCATGACCGCCTTATACGGTCGGCCCCAGGAGTCATTATCTACTTCCTCGCAAAAGTTTCACCAGCACTATCTCTTTGTTGCTTTTATGGTAGCTTTGAGTTACAATCGTTTGAGTTGCAATTATTCGTACTTCTGATTCAAAACTCGGGAGTACGGTTTGTTCCGTGATCTTTGATGGCGTTTTCTGGCTCTATGGCATTCATGCATTAAGCTAGCGATATTTTCATTCCATCAATGTATTGGCGAGTGACCCCTAGGATTGTTCTTTATGTCCTTAGATGCATTGAATGCAGCTTTTAGGGCCAGCAAAAGTCTCCCCTCGTGTCTTCGGCGTCTCCTGATATTGTCGCCCTTCCAAATAAGCAGAGAAAAGATTACCTATCAAAGCTTTATGTCCTTTTTCCTTACACCGGAAACACTGTCTCACACGATCGACTTCGATTTTACAGTCACTTGCGATGAAGCCACTGTCTAGGTACTGATGTCGTCGCCATAAATAGTTGTACTATACAGTTCACCCGTCCTATGCTTAGTTTTATGTTTTCCAGTAGCTTTTTCGCAGCTATTACTGGGAGCAACACGTTTGCCACCTGGGTGCTATTATAGGGTCTCCTAATTTTTATTGTACTAGTAAAACCATTTCCGATTCGACAACTGCAAATTATACAGTTTGTGCCACTTCTTCGGTTGTAGTGGTTTTGTCCATGTTTTTAATCCTCACTGTTTCCTTATTAATCAGTAGGTAGAATTTAGCTGATCTTCTAACAGCGGATTCGAAAAGAGCGGAAAATTTTACGATCGAAATGATATTAAAAAGGTCCAATACTAAGGTCAATTTAAAGAGGAAATCCGAAAAAATATTAAAAAATTTCTTTTTTTATGATTTTCGTATGAAAAATGTTAGAAAAGACCTAGAACTAACGACCTTAGATTAAAAAGTTTAATAAATAATATACATGATCGATCATACTAGCCGAAATGCTTTTTATTATTTGAATGTGTAATAATTTTTAATAATGTACAAACTACGAGTACATAACTTAAATAAATAATTAATTAATAGAAACGAAACTAACTGAAAGTAATTAATTAAACAGATGAGAAAAGTGTTATCGCAAAAGATCTTCGAAATATTGCCCATTATTTTCAAAGCATAAGTTGATTTTACCTTGGAAACTGCTTACAGTAGACCATGAAACCTCTCTTGGAATATTTTAACAAGCCAATCTTTTGCGCTCTTTCATATTTCTCTCGTTGTTGGTTGTTGAGTGTTAACAACATTTTTTAAGTATCCTCACAGAAAAGAATCTGGACTTGTCAAATCTCGAGATCGCGGGCACCATTCAATAGAACTATCTCATCCTATCTATCTATTTAGAAATATTAGATCCAAATATTCTTGTACTTGTCTACTCTAGGATGCTGGTGGTCCGTCCTGCTGGAACCACATACGTGCTCTAGTTTTCAATACAATATTTTCAAGCAGTTCACGTAATTCGTTTTGTAAGAACTGTAAGTAGTTTGTACCATATACATGATCATCAAGAAAGTATGGTCCGATTAAGATATCATCAACAGTACCAAACCACACATTCAAGCTTCAACGATGTTGGCAATCAATGTTTTGAAACTAATGCAGATGTTCAAGAGCCTAGTGACAAATATGTCAATTTAGTTGGTTAGTGCTATGGGATGTTCGTCATAACAAGGGGAGGCAGGGAGGTGTGTCCTTCTCCGATTTTCTTGAAACTTTGCACATCGGTAGATCATCGAAAAATATTAAATACGTGTTTTTTTAGAGCTGATACAATAATTAAGAGGGTAAAAACCACCCTTAAAGTTTACCACTAAATATCGCAAACACTTAAAACACTTTTACAGATATTCTTACTTCTAATCAATATTTTTGAACCAAATAAAATTATTTTTATTAACCCAAAAGTAAAATCGACTTAAGAGTTTGCCTCCCTTATTTTGGAGGGGGGTAGAATCGTATTTTATCAAGTATATTTACGTAAAAAAAATTCAAAAATTAACTCAATATAAATAAAAAAAAATATTTTTAGAATCCTCTAGTGTTTTATTATAGGTCACGCTCGATGAAACTTTTTTGAAAACTTTTAATTTCGATAAATAGTAGCTTTTTGACGCCGCTGAATATCAATTTATAACAATATTTCCAAAATTCATAATATTGAATTTAATATGGTGGAAGAAATTAACAATGAGAGTGAGATGTGTGATTTTTGCAGAAAATTTTTACAGAAAACATTTTTTTTTAAATTAATTTCTATTTCTTTTTATTTATTAAATTTATTTAGTTATTTATTTAGTTATTAAATTTACATAAAGTCTATCACATTAAAATTTTAATTAATTAAAATGTGTCGACTTTCTAGTGAATTAGTATATACAGTTCATAGTATAACAATAATAGTATAAATAAAAGATAATAATAAATAATAAAATCGTAATGTATTATTAATCAATTTAAATTTTTTGTTTTCAGCAGGGATTACAAATTATAAAGAGATTAATAAAAAAATTTATGTATAGAGTAATTTCAATTGAATAAAAAAAACAATAATAATTCTTCTTATTGTTAATTTGATAATAATTTTTTTTCATCTTGATATACGTTCTTTATAACAGTGCAATAATTTTCATAAAGTACAATTTGTTCTATCAATTGAATATTTGAAATTATTGGTAACTACGGATATTTTATACATTATTCCTATGGTTTATAATTTTTGCAATAATACTCTGTAAAAAATGATTTAAGCACAATTGCTGTTTATACTGTAATATCTTCAACTTTATCTGTGCCTTTGGTTTGCGCGCGCAACTCACGCGAATTCAAATGGAAATTAACGCGGTTCAGGTAACTTGGGAAAAGGAAAAGGCAAAATTTTAATTTAAAAGAGGACTTAACTACCCGTAAAGTTTCTATATATTTTACAAGATAATACAGAAAAAAAAAGAAAGGGCCAACTAGACGGCTCGGTAGTGAAATCGAATCTCTACTCGCGATACGGCGTCGAAGCTCCGCTTGATGCTGCTCGCTGCCATTCGCGCGTGCGTGGGAGGGAAAAGGACGTCCCTTTTTCTGGGCGCTGGCAAATTAGGAGGCTGGTTTTCTCTCTCCCTGGCTCTCAACCTCGGCCTCTCGGCTTTCGGCGGAAAACCCATCAAATTTTGACGACTTGAGAGTCGTCAAGAAAAGTTGTTTTCCCTTTCCTTATTTTTTTTTTGAGCCATCATTTATAACCCGCTGCGTCGTAGTGCCCAAGTGACCATTTACATTTTACGATTTATGCTAGCCTACTACGTTTATTCAAGAAAAATATTGATTTGAACGCTCGCGCTTTACTTTCTATTTTCTTATGCACGTAGTTTACTGCTCTTACTTTGCGTACATGACAATACGTGACGTCGGTTCCTCACAATACCAACCACAAGTTATAATTTCAATATTGTCCTGATAGCTACATACAAAATCTGTAGTTGTATTTAAGCAAAATTCAACAAGATTATAAAATTTTGAAGGTCTGTCAGTTAAGTATTCACTTTTGAACCGTGAATATTTAAAAGTATTATGAAATCTTGGAGATGATAACTGATTATGCACGAGAGATTGCATTTTAATGATATTATTTCTTTCGTGTAGACAGACATAATCCATCAAAATAATTATATCTGATAATTTTCTTACGAAGTTTTTTCAGAAGCGAAATCCATAAACATCTAGGGGCTGAATTTTACCAGTCGATGGTATCGTTATTAGTTTTAAATCCACCTCTTTTGGTGCAATTTCTCGTACTTTTGTACCTCATTAATTCCTTTATAAGTCAAACTTCTACCAGTGCGAATTTCCAAATTAAATCCACTTTGATAAGAATTAAATACGTTTTTTGCATCGTATTTTGTAAGCGCCTGTAGGACTTCAGTTCTAAAAGATTTACCATGTCTTCTATTTCGTTAGTTTTTATCAATGAAGCTTTTGTAATAAATTTAGTAATTTTTCGAGATACGATATTGTGTTTCTTTTTAAATTCCTGAATCCATCAATCTAATGCTTTGAATGAAGGCATATCTATTTAAGCTTTTTTTTGTAAAGCCCATCTTATCAAATCAATATCATGAATAGTCACTTTTGACGTAATGGTTTTTTTAAATTATTTAAAACGTGTTCCGAAATTTTGAGTAATTTTTCGTATCTGTTGCCCCCCGCTTCAGTTTGCTGTTTCCACTGTCGCAATCGTTTCTCGCTACTTATTAGTCGGTACCTGCTCTGTACAGTATTTAATAAGTAAGACTTACTTCTTCCACTCAACCAGTACTTAACTGCTTCTTCTGTATATTTAAAGTCTACATTTTTCTGCTTATATGAACAATTTAATATTTCTGGAATATCTTCAGACGTTTCAATTTCTTTTTATTCAAGACCTTTTGCAATAACTTCATAGTTATCGTAAAAATAACGGCGTTGTTTCTTTTTCTACATCAACGTCAGAATTGATTACGCATTATGTTATTATTTCTGCCAGTATATCGTGTAACGATCTTTCTTCTTTATTAACTGTAAACTTAATTTCTCCATCATGGTTCAGATCAAAGGTTCTTGATAATAATATGTTATTACAACGGTCGCACTAACAGACATTCTATTATTTTATTTATTACTTATTATCTATACGTATTACTATTCGATAAATCTCTGAGCAAACAAGTTACACTAACAATAACTGAAGAAATATATATTTAATTTATAGCTTTTTTGACATAAAAATATTTATAATATAAATTTAAAAGTCAAAATATGAATCATGCATATAAGAGCAATATATTAACATTAAGTTGACATACTTATGCCTATGTGATACAATTGAAACTTCAAACTGAACTGGGCCTTTTATAAGACTCTTATTTATATGTTTCATTATACACATATGTAAAAATAAGTTATTTTGATTTCGAAAAAAATACAATTTTATAAAATTGATAAATTACCACAGATTTACAAATGAAAAATATATAACAGCGGTTTGCCATAGCGGTTTCACATCCGACCATTGATGAAGAAACATGATACGATCAATTGCGGTTTCCTTGTTTAAATTAGAAATAACATAAAAATAAATATGAAAAGATATAAATAATTATATCTTTTCATAAAAAAGATATAAAAATATAAAAATAGATAAAAATAAATAAATGTCAATGATAGTTTACATTTTGCTTATTTTCAGCATAAATTAAAAATTTTTTTAAATTAAATTCAAATTTTTAATGTTATATACAATATATTTTTAATAAATTATTGGAAAATTGTTATTTTATCTAAATAGAACTTTTATTAATCTCTTGATAGCTTGCCATCTCTACTTAAAACAAAAAATTAAAATTTATTAAAAATACATTACAACTTTATTGTCTATTATTATCTTTTGTGTATACTATTATTATTACACTAATTACACTAAATGCTAGCACAATGAGCATACGGCATGGAAGGCACGGCGTGCTCGCGACAGAATGCGGATACACTGGGACATCACGGTGCCGCGTATGCTGACGGCATAGTGCCGGCACTGTTATCTGGGTATTGAACATCTGTATGACAATATATCACACTATCATAGTCAAATCACCGTCACGTCATCGTCACATCACCGTCACATCATCCCAGCGTGAAACTTCGCGACCTCCCCCGTTCCAGCCAGCACAATTTCCAAAAAATTATGGGGAAAAATCAAAATCGATAGATTTTCATTTGCCCAATTCAAATATGTAAATGGATTTATTTGCCCACAACATGTTCATTAAATAAAAATTATTAATTACCTATAAATATTCGAACAGCTGTATTTTATTTATTAATGAATAAATTAATCCATCCAAAGTGGTAAATAATTGCCCACAGACCAATTCAATTTGCCCAGTTGAGAACCATTATCAAAAATGGATAGTAATTTGTTGAAAGCTATTATAAACTATTCTCGCATACCTAGCTTGAACGCGCATGCGCAACGCAGCGTCAGCGGGGTTTTCTCTACAATTCAAATTCCATACCTACTCGGACACTGATTGTTAGTTACTGAAATTATTTGGCTTACAATTTGAGTGATAGAACAAAAATATATACACAAAAATGAATAAAACAACATTTATGTATACATACATACATACGTTTTCAAACCCATTTTGAACGGTAGAATGGTTCTATTAATCATACAGCGACCCAATATTTTTTTTATACCTTGTTCATTTTTATTTTAATCTTATAGCTGTGGATGTACAAGTCTTGTTGCATAAAATCAATTGAATTAAAGTAAATGAAATATAACAGAAACTAAGTTTTCAAGATGGTTAATTTTATTTGTAGTCTGCTTTTTTTTCATACTGCGTTACATATACAAAATATATCATTTGAGAGTACTAAGTAAATGAGATCAGAAAATAATTGTGGTCGTACAATAATTTTCTCAACGTTAATTTAGATTTCTTTTCAATCCGTACGTTTGAATTTCCAAAATTTGCCGCTGTCGTTGGAAAGAACCAATAGAAATGCCATGCTCGTCATTATGAGTCAAAAGCTTTCCAACGGTTTCCGTCGTCGTTGCTCATTTCCGGTCATTCTTCAACAGTTCATCAATTTTGTCGGCTTTGTTTGTTTTTGTACCTGAAAATGGAATTAAATATTATAATATTTATATATAAATCGCAATAGAACATCATGAACGTAATAAATCAGTATTACGAGGCACTGGAATTTTTTTCACAACGTGAGAGACAACAAGGAAAGGATAAACTAATTATAGAGAGAATTGCATCGAACATCAAATTTGACTGTGAAGAAAGAGAAATAAAATATTCTAATGTCATACCATATAATATTTTTTCGAGTTGTATATTTTTGTCATGGTTAGGTTTGGGCAACGAAGGAATTGAAGGTTTAAATGGTAAGATCAATCACCATTAATTTTATTCGATTGTAAAATTCATTGAACACCTAATTGATATAATATTTTACCTAGTTGAAGAGATGGAAGTTATCTTTAAACATGCAATAGCACTGCATAACGGAAGAGCTCAAGAAATTTCATGCTTTAAAAATTATTATATATTCATGTGAGTTAAGAATTTCAACTAGTATAATTAATTAAATGATATAATTCTATTAATATTCATTTCTTCATAACATGTCTATAGAGAAAATATTAATTACTAACAAAATGCCAGGACGTAAGCCAGCTGTTCCACATGAAGAAGTAAAAAAAAAAATTGTAACAGAAATAATCTACAACTCCGACTACACACTGAAAAGTAGATATGACCCAGTTTGGGTAAATATTTGCAATTTCTTTGGAAGTAAAATCAAACCTCTCAATCTGTTCAAAATGGTACAGCAAAATAGACACGGGATTAGAACATTTTATAATGATCAAAAAGGTTTAGAAATCATTGTAGGTATAACAGATGAAGTAGAAAACGTTGATTTCCATGTCAGTAATCATGAAGCAGATCTTGATGACACAAAAATATTACCATCAAATGGCAACGTTAAAAAATCAAATCTAAAATTTGAAATCATAATTCTACGTGATGAATGGTCATTAATCAGCCCTAAAAGTATAGTATACAAGAGTGGTCGTTCAACTAGTGTGTTGCAAGAAGGTTGGGCAGATGTAATGAGAAGATGCATCTGGCATTCCCAAAAACTGCCTTGTGCGTACAGCTTCGACCGACACTACGTTGGCAGTGATAGTGCTTATATTAAGATCGAAGGGCATTGCACAGAAGCTGAATGCCAAGCAAGAATAATCTTGGTATGCCACGAAGTCGTCGGTAATGACGTTGATGTAAAATTCAACGTTATCACTACCGATACTTCACGCACTGTTCATACGAAGAAAATAAGATTACAGAAATTAGCTAAATCTATCATCGGAGAAAAACTTCTGAAAGAAAAACCCAAAGAATGGAGAAGAAATGAAGCGAGCAACCGCATGAAAGATGGAGATCCAGAACCTGCCGATTTATTTTCATTGAAACAGCTTCAAAACGCTAGACAAGATGCCAAAAACGCAGAGCTGGGAATTGTGCGTGGCGTACCTTTATTTAACTCCATATCTGCAATAAAAAATAATGTAGAATTTAATCATTACATCAGATTCATTGGATACGACTACTTCTGCTTGACTTACTGGTCACCTTCCCAAATAAGTGTTTACAATGATATCGCGAACGAGTTGGGAAATGCAGTGGCCCTTGATGCAACATCATCGATAGCATTGAAAATCAATAGACCTGACGGAGATTCCAGTGACATTTTTTTGTCCATAATGTGCACTCATATAGGAGATCAAATAGTACCAATTGCACAAGCTCTATCTGAAAAGAATGACACGATTTTTTATGTAAATTGGCTACAAACGTGGATACAATCTGGAGGAAAGGCCCCTAGAGAACTTAATATGGATAGGGGAAAAGCTATTCAGAATGGTTCTTGCTTAGCTTTTAACAATATCACATTCAAGACATACAAAGATGCTTGCCTATTAATTATATTTGGAGAGTCAATGTTCTTGAAATTGTGTACACAGATAAGGATTGATATTGCTCATCTTATGCATGCAGCGGCCGAATGGCCCTGCTACCCCAAAGACAATCCCCAAGTTAAAAAACTTTTTGTGAAATGCATTGGGTATATATCCACAATTTCTCAGTTGCATCACTTTGAAAAAGTAATAAAATGTGTTTTTATTGTTGCATATAGTCCATTTTTTGATAACACATGTCAACAAGCTATGAAATATATAACAAAATTAGTTGCAACTTATGAATTCGATTTGAATACTTCCACTACAATAAAACCGAGTGAAATTAAAAATAGTTATAAAGAAGAACACAGTAAAAATTCCAAAAAAAGTAATGAAAAATGGACATTGACATATACATACATTCAGATCATCAAGAATCAATCATTATCTAAAGTCAAGAAGGACGGTGATTTAGACTTATCGTTAGGAATTCAAAAGAATGATTATTTTTTACCTGATTTTGCTAATAGATTGATAGATTTAGCCAAAGATTTTGTTTGCTGGACAAATGTAATGCAACAGTTTTTCAATAATCCCCATGATGTAGCAATCTCAGCTAGAGCTGAGGCATGTATTGGCAACATAAAGGCTTCAATGGAAAACACAGTGATGAGGGTTGACAAGTTCTTAGTAAAGCATTGCCGGCAAATTCATTCTGACATATTACTGGCCAGAGCTGCAATAAATAGAATAATCAAAGATAAGAAGCAAATTAAGTCTAATGAGAATATAGAGGAATATGATAAAGAACATCTTCTAGTAGTAGAAAAATGGAGAAATAAGTGCAATAAATTGCTCATTGATGAAGACGATATTTTTAACGAAACTGCTGCATCAAATCTTTCAGGTATAATTATCAAATTATAGTTAAAGTATTGTACTTTGTTATATAGGTAACATAAAATATACATTTTTCAATTTCCAGATGCACAATTACCAAATACAGACCAAATTATAGAATTATCAGTTGTGAATAACAATGACAGTTTAAATGTACAGGAGTTAGATCATTCACTTCAGGACCATAAATATGCCAAATTTAAAAATGATATAGTCCAGCAATCTTCATTAATAATCGATGAACAATTAGAAATTGCTACCGTACCTGTTGCCAACGTCTCAGCTCCAGTCTCAATACCAGCCTTAGTCAATCCAGCTCAACCCAACTCAACTCCAAAGATTCGAGGAATACATGTTCGGCCTTGTCCTGATATTGCTCTGCACCTGCAACAAAAACATCACACTCGTTCAAATAGCGCAAGCAAAAGAAATCTTGTCAATGGGTCTAAGCAGCCAGGAAAGCGTATGAAAAATGACAGAATCACATTATCAAATACTTGTGCCTTTGATACAATCACTGAAATATTAAGTAGTACTTGTTTTAAAGTAATAGATTTCAAGGATTTTATTAAAAAAAGTATTGATGACAGGAAATCGAATCAATACTTGTGTTACGCCAACACAGTGTATGATTATTCTTTAACGGGAGTAGCTAGCATATTCTACACCAACCGTGCCCACATTCTCTACTCTATTTTCCATACAAACACCAGTCATATTGAGTGCAACACCAATATTACTCAGTTGTTTCAAACATTAATGATTAACTATGACTGTACACTTGAAAAGTTGAGTTGCAACAACTGTGGTTTCAAAGAAGATCTTAAAAAAATAATAACTTTTTTGCCAGACTTACGTATTGCATGGGTAGATAACTACCAAAGTTTAGAGCAAGAATTAAACATGTTTTTCCAAGACAAAATTTTGAATTGCAAGAAGTGTACAACATTGAACTTATTTATTACATATACTATGGGGCCATATTTATGGATAGATACTGATGAGGCATATCGAGCTAGCACATATGCCAAAGACGAACTACAAATAGAATCAGAAAAGTTTGCTACTGATATACGTATTGTGCCTCGAACCATTACAGTAAAAAATAACACCTTTGTGTTATGTGGAATAGTCAAGTTCATACCACCTTTGATTGAAAACGGTGTTGGTCACTATATAGCTTATTGCTTAACTAACACTAACTGGATCGAAAGGAATGATGTAGTAACATACAAAAAAATTTTACCTGTTAACACACCGCCAATCAAGATGAGCAGCTTATTTTATGCAAAAAGCATACACCTAACTCCACTTTAGTTGCATTTGCATTTATTTGCCATACAGTTCCATTTGCATTTATTTGGAGTATACCTATGAAAAACATAAATTAGTAATAGAACCACCAACACAAACATTTAGTTAATTAATAGAAACAGCTGAGTTGGTGAACTCACGAAGTGTTTTATTTACCATTTTTGCTTTTAAAGTAGGTTAAGTTAGTCAGTAAAAATAGCTGAGTTTGTAAACTTTCATTTTGTTTCATCGTTTTACTTATGAAGTAGATAAATTCTAACGTGGACACAAATATTGTAATGTTTAAATCAGTAAGCTGTAAAATGAAAATAGTTTGAAATAAAATGCAACTTATAATTTCATGGTTTGTAAAAGTTGCGGCGTCATTTTCTTGCTCCAAAATGAAAATGGGGAAAAACCCCAAAACAAAACTCCAAACGCCTCTGCTCTGCTGCTGAAAATATGAAAGTAGACACAAATATTTTTGTAAAGCTGTGAAATCTGTACTGGCATGTGTAAGTGAACTAAGTACAGTATGTTATAAAGATCAACTTGATAAATAAATAATTACCGAAAGATGTAGTCGTGATGAGATAGCATTTTCAACTGTAGGTAGAGCATGGAGAATATATCCGCGACGTCATCATGAGCGGGCGGCCGCTCCGTTGTCGGCGCATGCGCAGTAGACGCACAATCGTGAAACCTCTCCAGTAATAGTTTAAATTATTAAAGAAAAGAAAGGAATTATTGTTGACGATCTTTTTCAGCTGGGCAAATTAAATTAGTTCGTGGGCAATTATTTACAATTTTGGTGAGATCAATATATTCGTTAATAAATGAAATAGAGTTGGTTCGAGAGCTGGTTGAATAGTCATTGGTAGTTAATAATTTTTATTTAATGAACACGTGGTGGGCAAATAAATCCAATTGCATATTTGAATTGGGCAAATGAAAATCTATCAATTTTGATTTTTTCCCACGATTTTTCAGAAATTGTGCAGGCTGGAACGGGGGGGGTCTTCGCGTGAAAAGGCTTGAGAATCACACACACACACGCGCGCGCGCGCGCACGCACGCACGCACACACGTATACTAAGTACATATGTGGTATAATAAGGTATAATGTAAGAGTAGATACACATAAAAGATATAACAATGTTAGATGATTAATATTTGGTATTTAAAAAGTTAAAATATACAATAAAATTTATTGCTATCTTGGGAATGGTTTTCATCTGTAATTGACCATTCCTTCTTTTGAACAAAACTTGTGTGTTTTGTAAAATATAACATAACCCTTTCTGTACGTATATTTATTGTTTATTATTTATAATTTTCAAAAAGTCATAAATACGATTACAAAATAGTTTTCATTTTATTTTAGATCATTAAAAAAGTGGCAATTAAGAACTACTTTCAAATACATTCCATTGAGCGGGATGTGTGTTTATAATTGTACAAAAATAAAAGCATTTAATTTTTATTTTTTTACAAAGATATTAAAAATATATATCATAAAGTAGGTAAAAAGCGTATCATATTTTAATTGATCAAAGTATGCCAATTTGGACCATATTTTCGAAATTTCTTCGTCGTAAAGTAATTTTTGGACTTATTTTTGCTTTTCTACTTACATATTGTGTACTTAGTTTATTTTGTAATGAGGTAAGTGATTGGAATTCTATTATTATTGTGTTTTTTCATAAGACTAAATATTGTCAAAATTGCAGAAAAAGGAACAAACTTTTGGAAATGATTTTAATGACATAGATAATACAATTACTGGAGGTAGTGATTATCTATTCAATGTCGAAGATGGTGATTATAACAAAGCAAAATTTGCTGATACCCCATTGTTGTGGCAAATGAAAGTATTGAATGATATTGGAAATGACAACTCTGTAGAGTTAGAAAATGTTGAAATATTGAATGACAATGAGACTTCTTCAAAGCCTTGTCGCAACTCAGTTCAAGTATGTATATCAATTTACAAAAATACAAATATGTAGTATACACAAATACATAACAACTTAACTCTATGTGTGACATATTATATATTTAATTTTATTGTAGGGAAAGTCATTAATTGTGGATGAAAAAGGTTATGTGTGTGCTCGACATAACATTCTTGCAAATGGTTGTTGCAATACAGAAATATTCGAGCAAACTGAAAATCTATCCAGCTCTGTGCCTTATTTAACAAAAGCCAGGTATACATGTGAAACATGTAATAATCATGGCTGCTGCGCTATTTATGAATACTGTGTCTCTTGTTGTCTAGATCCCAAGAAGGTATAAATTGCTCACAATAAGCTAATAAAATTTTCAATTATTTTAATGTGTAAAAATAATTTGGAATAAAAATTATCACTACAGATCAAACTAAAGAAAACATCAAACACTGGACAATTTGAAAAACAAAATATGAAATTGAAAAAGATAAGTGACAGTTTGAAAGTACGTCTGCGTAGCCTTGATCGTTTTCAAATGTGTCTTGCTGCTTGTCGAACTTCTAGTGCAAGTGTCCAACATGAAAACACATATAAAAATCCATATTCAAAACATTGTTTTCTTTTACAATTGCCAAGCAGCCGATTATCTCGAAGACATAAAAGGAATTCTTTGTCTTTGAATAATAATAATAAGAATGATCTTAGTATCACTTTTATATCTTCTTCTAGAGTATAATTATTACATTTATCTCTTATTCCTACCTATTTTATTGTTAAAATGCTCATTCCATAATTGAATCATAGTTTGAATTTTTTCATCCTGAAATTAGCATACATTGAGGTATTTATTTAGAAAAACAATTCTTTCGGCGCTACTGTGCTTTTGGAGCTATAAAATAATGTAAAAACTAGTGAACAGTAATTATCAGTGTAAATTAAACCTACTTTATTCCTCTAATTTATTTCTACATTAAAAATGAAAGAAAACAAAATGCCATTATATCATGATATAGATTAATTATAAAACAATGACGTATATCGTTGACTAGTAAACGAGTGGAGGTGTAAAAATTTAGTCTTTTGTTTTATTGCTACGTTAGCTTTTCTTAAAAAATTCAACTAATATAAACCTATATAATTACGTTATAATTTTTGTTTAATTGTTGTTACCGATACAAGTGATCATAATTTAATTAATTTTTGATAAACTTGATTATATAACAATATGAAAACATACATTTACATATGCTTCAAAATAAATTTATTCTATTTGAAAATCGAAAAATTAATGTTTTTCATAATAATTTCTTTGTGTACGACATATTGCTAAACACAAGCATGTATGAAAAAATAAGGTTTTTTATTTAGAAGCAAGATTGAAACAAATAAAAAAATGCAATTTGTATAATCTTTCATTGAACTTAATTCAATCATCGCTTTTTTTATGGAGGTGCATTTTACCAATGCAAACTGAGAGCTTTCATCAACTTGGTTTATAACAAACTAATCCCTTAAGTCTACAAACAGAGAATTATAATGAAAACCCGACTGCACCGAGTTGCGTCATATTTTCAGCGCAGCAAGTTTAATAGTGCATGGTATAAAAATTCAATTCTTATATATTTATGGGGTTGGTTATATGGTTTATGTTTATAATGACAGAATAATTTAAGAAGTATTTTGAACTTTAGTACGTTGAAGATATAAATTCAGGTACAAATGGAAAAGCATGCATACTATATAGAAGGTAGTGTAGATAACTGTTGCTAACAATAAGTGTCTTACTGTCGACTCAACTCTTACTCCTAAGATTTTCTCTTTTTTATGGCTTATTGCAAAGTGCAATGCCAAATCTGCTAAACAGATGTTGACAAAAAACAACATGCTTTAAGGTAATGTTGAACAGGAAACTATATCCTGACTACGCGAAAACTCGTAAGCACTTGACACTCGCTCTATCCATTCCCTACATATTTATCTCCTAAGATCGACGGATTTATCCTTTTATGAAATTTTTTTCATAAAAAATAATCAGTTGATTTACCTAAAGAATAGAGAAAGTCCTCCAGTTAGTGACAGCAGCGCATGTCTCTCTCTCTTTCTTTCTGTAAATGCGTAAAAAACGAAGAATAAACCATAATAGATAAATATTTAAGAATCATTTTCTTTCGGAACGTTCACATTCCAACAGAAAATTCCGAATTCCTGTAAAGACTAGAAAGTTGCATATTGAAATTTCTGTTTACGGTGCAAACTATGTTTATGTAAAAAATATCTTGCCGAAGGACTAATGTACAGCCAGTGACGTATGAATGGAAGACCGTCGCCTAAACAAATAAAAGAGTCGTAAAATTTATCTACATCATCCTGTTATCATTTTCTTCAGTTTTTTCGTTATGTAGTATCCAAAGCTTAACATATAAGAAAATCAATGTAAAAATGTACGAATTTGATAAAACAATAAAAACCTGCAATATGAACCTACAGAAACCTCTTTTATGTTTTACGATCAGATGCAATTAGTTTCACCAAAAATTCATTAAAACCATTTGAAAAACGAATGTTTTTTAACTTTAAGCAATTTATTTGAGTAAAATAATCCAAATTATCGTCTATTGTTAAATTACGTTCTATATACTAATTTTGTATGCCATATTACTATTACATTTGATAGTTTTAATTTTATACGTTAACAAAATTATAAAGACATTTGATAAAAATGGTTTGATAAATGTTTAATTAAAAATAACTAATAAACTAATTGCATTTGCCAGTCTAAATTATAGTAATTTATGGTAAATATAATAGATTAAGTAGTTTTAAATAATAATTTTATAAGAAATTTTATATGTGAAAATAAACAATTGTAGCATGAGTAAACCCTGCAAAAACAATATATAACACGCGACGTCTTTAGTAAGAAACCTCGAATAACAATAGCATGGCTTCAAAGTGCGTTTTTAAAAAAACAAGAGTTTTCCACCAATGAAAATGTCTGGCTCGAACTCAAGGACAATTTTAGAATGTTGAAAAGGGAAGCCTTCCTTCGAGTCCCTGAGCAGGCTCAACACAAATCCAGTACGGTGCTTCCTGAATTGAGTTGTAACGTCGGGCCATTTATTATCAATAAATTATTTTTTTTTCCTCATGTACTTTTGCGTAGCTTAAATTTTAACTCCGTAAACGAGCAAAGGAGAGCATTCAGCTGAAGCAGCTGGAGGACACGTGAAAATAGCCGTCCCTTTGTCGCGCGCTTTCCGAATTTTACCTCGAACGATCGTAAAGTTTTTTTTGAGTAGGTTTAGATATAGAGTAAAGGAGCCGCGGAATTCCGCCTGCATCCTGTTATTCGATTTCACCCAAAAGTTTTCCACTTTTAGAAGCTAAAACTTTTGCTATATAAAAAAAAATCTTAATAATTAATTTTACGCAAATGAATCGGGAAAATAACAGCATGATAGGAAAATTTCGCAGCTTCTTGAAACCTCCCACACACTTTTTGATTAGAAACATAGTTGCCGCGCAATCATTGAAAATAACTCAAAGTTTTGAAATTATAAATTAGAAAATGAGGTAAATAGTCGAAAACAGTTACTTGAATGAATTTTAGCAAATCAGTTATACAGTCCACAATTAAATAATACCCCTTTTTCGTTCCATATTATTTAAACAACGAAGTGAGTTAATTAATTAAGTTACTAATTGTAAACATGTAGGATCAAAGATTTTCGCGTAAAATATGTTAAATAATAAGAAACTTGCGTTATTTTTAAGAATTAATTGTAATAATTTTACGTAATAAATAAATTAATAATTATAAGAAAAACTGTAATAAAAATGGTACTTGGAGAGTCATTTAGCGAGATAAGGCCCAAACTCTTGAACGCGCGTCCCCAATTCTCACCACGCCCCTGAACCAATTAGGGCCCGAAATCCGAAAGAGAAAAGGAGGGAAAATCTCGGTCAGCCAATTAGAATTCACTGGTATTTCCACTCTTCCCAAATTTTGAGGGATTGAAAGAGGGATTTTCCTCCCAACCACCCCCAGGGTTTAAAAGGGCGTGCGCAAGCGAAAATCGCTCTCTCTCGCTCCTCGCAAGCTTCTAAGTTCACCTCGTTCGACCAAGTGCCAGGTCCAGATTCATCTCTCCAAGTACCAGTACATTGAATAAAAAGAAAAGTAAGTTGAAACTAAAATTTTTTATCACTATCTCTCCTTTTCCTCTTCTTGTTAGAGTAGCCAATCGAAACTCGTGAGAAATAGGTCTTCGAAAAGTATTTCAGCAGGAATTGGGATACTTTTCTATAAGACAGTCGCGCCGTTAAACCAAATTTAAATTCTTTTTATGTGATAATTCCGGCAAGGTTTGGGATTTTCACATCCAAGCCCCGATTCCATTGGACCCTGGTGTTTGATGGAAGGCTTGTAGTCAAGTTTTATTTTTCACTCTTTTTACGCGAAACGCGAAGTAGAAAAGCTCTTATTCTCTAATCGCTCGTCCCGGTTTAAGCGTACGCACGCAAACCAAATAGAGCGCCTGAGATTACATCCGCCTCAGACGTACCTGAGATAGTGACCCGGACGTCACAGAGTCAATCAAAGGCCATCGAGCAAATTATCAATACGCTCTGCAACAGTCACTTTTGTACCATCAGAGCAATTTCTCTAATAAGTCGAATGCAGTAAAAGTCGAGCAGCTAAGCCCAGGATAAATTAAAAGTAAAAGTATTGTAGCATGTACAGCTGCAAATTCTAGTCTGAAACGGAAACAAACAAGCAAAAAAACAAGGCAAAGTCAATTAACTTTCTATTTCTCTCGTTAGCGCGCAATTCACTTTTAAATATCATTTCAAAAGTGTAAATACAAATGAAGATTGGATCTATATATTTATTCCCGTAAATTTGAATTATAGATTAGAATTATAAGAGTATAGGAAACTAGAACTCTCCCTCCATCGTTTTTGGCCGTAATCCCCGTTAGTTTAGGCGATCAGAAATTGCAGATTTAGCAAATAAAAAAACACTAGGTTACATCAGGCTTAGATGTACCTGAAGTTATGACTTCCACGTTGTCACAGAGGACTGTATATTTTTATTTTAGAGAATTAAAAAAATCCAGCTCAACCTAACAATTCATTATGTTAGTTCTTTTAGTTGCCCTTTCCTTTGAATAGAATAAGTTATTAGATTGATATTGAATTACAATTATGACTGCCATGATCATCTTTGTTTATAGCCTATATATTCATTATTGAGAAAATAAAAATAGAAATCGATTAAGTTACAACGAAAATTAAAGAAGTTTATTTGTTTCTGACATACCACGAAATATTGTCACAAAGTAAAACTTATCAATACAAAAATATGTACGCAATCGCCAAAATTTACAAACATGTTAAAGTATGTATATAATTTACAAACGTGGTAAAGTCAAAATTTTAAAAGATGACGTATAAGAACAACTACGAACAGAGTTTCGATAAACAGAATGTAGTCTTTTGGACTATAAAAATGCGTTCACCCAACACCCATCTTTTTTCATTTTATACGAATATTTTGCGTATAAAAATATCGCATATTTTGCATTTATTTATTATTATTTAATTATTACAAAAATCGATTACATATGAAATGCATTAATTTTTTTTGTTTATAGGGATGAGCGAACACCTCGTACTAAAGCCGATCGCAATCGCCAAGTATCGGCAAAGTCAACATCTATTCCAAAACGTTTTTTAGCTACGTTCAACACTTCATTCTTTATGCTTTCTTGCAATGTGCCATCTACCTGCAAATTAAATTATAGAATTGAATCAAAGTTAATGAAAGAAAATTAAAAATCGATAGATTAAACTTTAGATAAATAAAAATAGTTTGCTTAAAATTAAATATAATAAATTCTTTATCCTTACGTTGATATATTCGCACTCGGCAGCAGCATAATGGCATGAAATAGCCTTTCTGGTCCGATTTGAAAGATTCTTCCACGAGCCATGGATAAGCAGTGGGTGGAAGAAAACTGTGTCACCAGGTTCCATTTCAACATCAATCCACTTGACTGTCTCCGGTAGATCCTGTTATAAAAATTTTTTTTTAGGACTGCATAGTTTAATTACATTGTGAAATAATTTTTTTTTGAGAATTTAGCATACCTGAATACCATGGTACATTTTATTCACCGTGTTCTTAGGATAGCCATGAGCTTGCAAATCATAAGAACGATGAGATCCAGGGAATACATGGAGACATCCGTTTTGTTTATCACACTTTTCAATAGCAGTCCAAGCGGCTACAATACGATCAGCGGGACGGAATGGGAAGTAATATAGATCCTGATGGGGAGGATGCCTGAAATTTGATTAACGTTAAATTTATAAATATGATTGGTTTTAGAAAACGTAAGTAACACAAGCAAAGCGAATGTGAGTTGAATCGAAATTTCGTTCTTTACCTGGAACTACCAGCGCCTGCATCGGGTGGCTTGGCGATGAGCATACTGTGCACCGCTACTATATTTGGTCCAGTGAAAGTTTCGACAATGTCCAAAAGGTCCTTATTTTCAAAGTACTCGCGGAAAACGTCATCGTGCAAAATATCTTGTATCTTATTTACGGATTTACGATCTACTATGTCACGCATCACAGTAGTGTAGCCTTTGTCTACCTTTCCGCTAGCGTAATCGTCAAATCTGTAATGAAACATCAATTATGGTACGTGCGTGACTTTGAATAGTTCGAATGATACAACTCATAAATGACTTCTTTCCGCCATCATATTCATTTACCTTTTGCTACATTTATCGAGAATATCTAGCGAAACGATTCGGGGGATCACCAAAAACCCATTCAACTCGTAAAACTGCCTTTGGCCAAGAGTTAATCGGCCCGTGTCTTTTGTCAACGTCAACTTGTGCATTTTGCTACTCTACTGCAAGTCTGAACTCTAAAACAAATTATGAGGATTTCAAATGTCGTCAAGTCAGTGAAGAATATTACACACGTTGAAATTATTTATTTACAAAGACAAGGGGGAGAAAGAAGCACATATGCCTCAATTAAAAACACATTTATAATCTGAGCAAAATATAAAATTGAAATAAACTGTAAATAAAATCTTCAGTTTAATTTAACGGCAGCATCTTATCGAAGGGTATGTAAGTGATGTAAATGTAAGTAATATATAACGAAAATAGATTCTTGTCTCACACGTGTGATGAGGTTTATATCCCAGCCAAGCTCGAGACAAGCACCTATTCTTCTGCGCCAGTTAGATGACATTTTTTTCAAATCATCGTGTACAAAGCTCGAACTTGAATTTGAGCGCACGTTTTTTGCCAACCACGCGAGAAAGTTGTACTTTTTGTACGGGGTATTGAAAACAAATAGATTTTTATACACTTATCAGCACTCATCATCAAGCACTTATTAGCACAATAATTCGACAAAAATCAATGTGAAATGGATGAGTCCATCTCGAATTAAAACAAGTATATAGTAAATAAAATTAAAACTATACGATACAACAAAAATGAAATATCGTAAGTAATTTACACGATAGAGCTATTTTACTCTTGCATGAAAAGTTTCATACAAAAAATTTATATAAAATTATTGATATTCTACAGCAGAATGATTATCCGCCAAAATTCATAAAATTATGCATTGCAAAAACAGAGAGATTTCACAGACTTAAAAATCAAAGCAAATAAAAAGTATATAATTTTAAATTCAACAATTTAATTACAATTATTTCTATGTCGTTTTTCGAAGAATTTTATTATATTATAAATGAGCATTCAATAAATATAACATTCGTTGTGTTCTATTAATAAATCGTAAATGTATAATGTGGTTAGATTGGGTAAAGATCAAAATTGTAAATGGCTAGAGATTGGACTAGTATATAAATCTAATTGTAACGACTGCAACTCTATTTACATTGGAGAAAGTAAACGGTCGTTAAAAACTAGAATTAATGAATATAAAAAAATAATTGAAAAAATTACACCAAGTAAATAATTAAATGAAAATATATTAATACCAATTCTAAAACATATTTTTGAGATTCCAAATCATAGTTTTGATTTGCAAAATACTAGGATTATTCATGTGGAATATCTTCTTAATAAAAGACGGATTTCTGAAATGGTAAATATAAAATCAACTAGACGTACAATTAATAGACAAAACTTTTGAGTTCTCAATATAATCGTATTTTGTCATTTATATGATCATCTTACTAGATTAGTCTTACTTTCTGCCTTGATGGGATCCTAAACTCTCACTTTTATCTCCTCCAGTGCCGTTACTATATGATCTTATAGTTTTCTCTTTACTATAATTGAGTTTTATTCATCAGCATATTACGATTGAGCACACCTCTGACTTATGCTCGTTGTGATTATGCTTCTATTGGTGAGATTATGCGAATTTTGACGAAAACGTTGTATTGTAAGTGTTGATGGTTTATTGCCATATTTTTAGAATTGATATTTTGTATTTAACATATTGTATAACAAATTTAGTACTTGATGAGGCCGCAAGCATGGGCGGCGAAATGTTGCGTAATTTTTAAAGAGACTTGTTTTATTTTGAGAGGGATTTACCTATTTCACATCGATTTTCGTCAAATTATTTTTGTACACATTTTAATAATTATAAGATAATATCAGCTATCTTTTTTCAATAAAAAATTTACAACGGTATTTGCATGCGCATAATGTGCACACGTTGAGAACATTTTTGATTATCTGTGAAATAATATATATTAGTAGTACGTAGAAGTAAAAATGTTCAAGCCCGTTGAAAAATTTTTTGTAATTGTAAAAAAATAGCGTTCTGTCTTTACGCATTAAAAAAAAACACTTTAAAAGTAATTAAAAATGTCAAATATACGCATCATTAACTTTTTATTTACAAAATACAACTAAAATTTACAGTATTTCGTAGTGTGCGAAGAATTTTCCATTTTATTTTGGTATTGATTAATGATGCTGTCGTTGTATCACGCTGAAAATTTTGTAGAGCTCTCGTGAAAAAGCATAAATTTTAAGAGTTATCGAAGTACTCTGATGTGACCACTCGTTTGAAAAACGTCTTATCAAGCGATTTTTTGTGCTGTAGAAAATGACAACAATGAAAATGGAAATTCAGAGTCTATACTGAATGTCATGAGCTGTTCTTTTTAAACTAACTTGTTTTTATAAAATCAAAATAAATAGAAAGTTTATATGCTAAAAATGTTCAAGTTTAGGTTAATAAGATTTTAGCATTTTTAGCATCTTCAATTTTCAACAAGTATCATATGAAATTAATCTCCATTTATAGAGTTCAAAAGCTATAAAAATTTCAGAGAACAAATCGGAATAATAAGATTTCACATTGAAACATATCTAGATACTAGCAAATATATTTTATTATGTTTAATATATACTGATTTTTTTCTTTAACGACCATTTCTCCGGTCAATTAAGTTACGGGCTTATTAAATAAAACCAATATGTAGATCTCCGATCAGAACGAAAAATCTTGGTTTTTTCAAATACAGAATGGATTATCCGAAGATCCGTTGTAGCATTCCGATACATGAGAAGCATACACCTTTTCGTTAGTTTGCTAGTCGTGAATACAGATTCGATCCCCCCTCCTGTCCTCCACACACACACATATATACGCATACACACGCGGTATTAAACACAAACTATCATGATGTTAAAAGAGGCATATTCAACGTCTGTAAATTTTCAAGAAAATATTGATACTTGCATGTAGAGGACAATAACAATGAAAGTCGGATAGCCAACTATGTTGGAATTCTCTTTTAAATATAGTCTATCTTAAGTGGCCGTAAACTTGCCAAAAGAGCGTGTAGTGGAGGTACACGCGGCTCGGTGAGAAGAGATTGAACAGATGCTTGCAAAAGAGGCGCTACATAGGCGTAAGTGGCAGCTAGCTGGCGCGCGCGTGCAAATAAGTCGCGGCGAAGGGGCCAAACAAGTTGGAGCTTCGACGCGCGTGCGTCGCGCGGCGCCCGAGCGGCGGGCAAGGCGCACGTGGCGGTGAGCGGCGGCCGAGGCGGCAGCGACGTTGGAGCTTGCGATCAAAAGCGCCCCGACGATCCCACGGGCCACATCTCTCGCTCTCGCTCATTCGTTCTCCCATTATTTAAGACGCGCCTCTAAACACCCTCACAGCCGTCTACATGATCGATCCTAATTTGGCACGCAGTTCGGCATTCAAAGTGACAATCTCGTCTGCCTCATCTTGCTTGCCGAGTAAATTGCTTGTGAAGCAGTTGTGGCGCTGACAAGGAGCGCGTATGTAATGCGCTCGACAAGAGAGAAAGAGAGAGAGAGACAGACTAGAAGAATATAATGATACCACACTTAGGTGAGTCTTCTATTTCTATCTTTCTCTTCGTCAACAGCCTCTCGGTTCGAGCTTCTCGTTATCCGATACTTTTCGCGAGTTTTTTTGCCAAACTCAACAGTCCAGTAACTTCTCGAATGTGAGTTTGAGTGTTTCCTTCTCGCGACGTGTCAACTTCAATTGTCCTCTCTCCCCTCGAACCTAACTCCCTTTAGTGAACGCTCCATATGCGCTGGCTGAATAATTCATCAGTAGCGTTGATTATCGAAGAAAAATTCAATGGAAAAACTATTTTAAGCCTCGCGGCAGATGCTGAAATCGCTGTGTAATTCATAAAATAAAAAGAAAGAAAAGATTAATCGGAATCTCGCAAGTCGCAATCGACGACGTCTTATTGCGTACGCGAAGCATTTTACTGTGCCGCTGGAAAAAGTACGAGGGTCAAGCGGATCCAGGGGGGGGGGGCGGAGGCGCGGTACGATTATCGAAGCAGCTGGAAATAAGCGTAAAAGCTGCACTTAGCTCGAATCATTTGAATTGAGCGATTGGCACAGCGGTGCGCACGTATACTTGGCGATTGAGCTCGACTGCACCGAACGAATCGTGGAGCTCGCGAAAGGTCGCTGGCAATCGGAATACGTGGCTGCGCTTCCGCGACTGCTATAGCTCGGACGCGCGGCGAGGGTTAAAGTCCGCAAGAAGGAGAGCAGTCGGAGCTGGCGCCCGCAGACGAAATCGATGCTTCGCGAGTGCGATGAAGCGCTGCTCCGCGTTAATTATTAAGCGGCAAGAGAAGGTCTACAACCTCGGCAATGTGCGCGCACTGTAGGCATAAGCTCAGTCGCGGGGCACGGGATAGATCTGCGACCTTTGGCAACGCGCACACAGCGCACGCGGATACGTCGGGCCGACGGCTATAACACCGCTAGCTCGCCAGCTCCGTCGCTTGCTGGGGTCGCGTTGCGCCGCTCGCTATTATGCTCGCGACACGAGGTGCAACAATGAGCTCGGATGCGACGCGCGATTGGAGATAATTCGCCCCCCCCCCCCCCCTATCGGCCTGCACTGGACGTCGGAGATTCCAAAGCCGACAGACCTCGACAACGGTGTGAGCGTCAGTGGACGAGGGCGCCGACGAATGTCCCAGGGGTCTGCGAAGTGGCGTTTTCTATAGCACGCTCGCACCTGCCGACGACGCCGATCAGTCCTTTCTTTATGTTTGTTTTTTTGGCCCAGAGACGTGATGCGAATCGCGGATACCGCTGCGACTGCACTGCCTTTCCGCTAGCCAAACTCTTTCAATGTGGTGCAAATTGGAGGTTCTATCGGGTGCTGCAAAACTTCTTTTCTCGTGCCTTTTTGTTCATTTTGTTAGCGCTTGGCCAATGCAGATTTTATTACTCACGTGCGAGCAAATGAAGCTTCTTTTTTTACGACGCTACCGTTGTAATCGAATTCAGTCTCGAAAACTGTACAAAGAGCAGGCTGTCAAATGATGCAGTTCGGACGGTGTTATATTCTAGAACTGCGCTGTCGGAACTATTTTCAATTTCAATGAAGTTCCAGTCTATTGATACTCGTCGCGGAATAATAATGGAGCGTATATGTGCCGAGAGGCCAAATGAATGAATTAATATCGTAGAAATGGAACAAACCAAGTTAGTCGAAATCAATAAAGAGGTCGTTTCCTTTTTTCACTGCAAATTTAAATGTACATGCGGAAAACTATAACAGACCTCAAACGTTTACTTTCATGTTTTGCTTCCGTTGTGATTTTAGTGTCGCTATTCTGAAATATTTTCAAATACCTCTCAATGTAATTTGATAATTTAGGTGATCGAGATTTATAACATCAATGTAATATGTAGTGGCTAGTGATTTTAATGACAAATGATCATTGCGATTTCATATGTTTTGAATATTTTATGTCTTAAATACATTTACTGTATGTAGTTCAATTGTTTTTTAAACACTTGATCGACTTCTACTTGATTATCAAATTAGAGTATATAAAAAAAGTTAAATTAAAGGAATTTTCTAACGGTCAATTCATAATCATTAAAAGTTAGCACTCAATTAACACGAACGGTTTTATTTACAATCAGATATTAAAGTTAAGTAGTTACATTGGCTGATACTTTTTGAGTAATTCAGTCATTACTGTAAAACAACGATAGCAAAATATTGTAAATCGTAAAAGCCCAATGTCGCAGTAGCGAAACGTATTAATTGACATCATATAAAGCACGAAGCAATAATACATGATCTTCAATTTTCCAATATATAGTGATAGCCTCGACAGCCTCGTGCATAATAACTTGTAGAAGTTTCCATAACCCTTGACATTTTTATAACAGAATAATTGTAACAGCAAACACTACAATATACGAACGATACTACTAGCGGTGATCAAGAAAAATCAGTGATTCTAAAAATGTCTGCTGTCATAACAAGTAGTGAAAATGTAGCAACATAATCCGCCGCGTGAAAAAAAAAAACGGTAGTTATAGTAGTTACTTGTAGCCGAGTCTCACTGCATAATTATGCGAAATTTGCCTTAAAAGTCGCGTAATGTCCCAAATTCGACAAGGACTTTTTGATGGCCGACGGAAGGAGCAGAGTAAGAAGAGAAACGGACGCTTTTCTTGTTCCATCCGATACGTTTGACCCCGATTTCGCAGTCGCGCGCGCGTCACGGAATCGCGCACACATGACGAAGCCAAAAATGATGTATGCGCGCAGTCAGTTTTTTCCTTCTTCCGGGAGTCGCTGGCATTCATAAACCTATAACGCAAGGGATGTCAATATTTTAGGTCACTAGTCATGAGGGTTAAGCTGAATGTTGACCGCGTACACAAAACTGTAGTTAACAGATTTTTGCCCGACACATCGCTCGTTTGATTTTTATAGTTTACTTTGTGAATAGCGTCGCCTTTCCTTCGAAATTGCACGGTTAAAAACTTTGAAATAATGCTTAAAAAAGGCGCTAGGCAAAAAAGCTGTTTTTATTGTAAAAGGTCGTGACGAGCATTCGATTTATCATCGGAGAGGTCCCGTGAAAATGGAATCTAAAACCGCAGCTGTTAAGCCGCTACTCTATCACTATCTCGATCGAGCGGAAAGCCCTTCAGTTTTCCTTTCGCCGCGTGCTTTCGAGGCGCGCACTCGGCCCGTAGCCGGTCTCGAGTTGCAGGGAGCTCGCGATTGGCGATAAAAAAAAAAACACCGAAAGGATCTCGGGGCCGATGAAATATTTACGCAAGCACCGTGCCGCCGTATATGTGCATTTTCTGCAGTCGATCTTGGCCAGACACACGGGCGACTTAATTCTTTTTGTCGGCTGCTGCCGCTCTAACGCGCCCGTCACGTCGGATCCGTAAATTTCTCTCTCGCGACTTTCGTCCGGATAAAAGGCTGTTAACCCACTTCTCTCTCTCTCTCTCTCTCTCTCTCTCTCTCTAGATCCATAGCAATTTTTTCTGCTCTTTCATATACATACGTATCTCTACACACCTACTACGGAAGCTAAGTAAGTTCAATGATCCGCGATAATGTCGCGAAAGAGCAAGCGAGTGCTCGATTGTTCTAATATCCCCTGGCCTTCATTTTTCACTCTCCCTCCCGTACCATAAGTGAAGTCCGTCGACAAATGAAATTACCTCCTTTCATTTTTCTTAGGATAATTTTGGCTTTTAGTTCAATAGATTCCTTCACTTACAACTTTCATTAGATCCCGAACTTTTCATCTTTGAAGTGTTCAGTTATACCATCTGATTCGCTTCTGCTCATCGACTTATGAAAGGCCAGATCCCTCGTAAACGTTGGCTTAGCTGAAGGATTATTATTGAAGCATTAAATATGGATGCTTCGCTATGCAGCCATAAGAACTCGTTATGTGTAAAGACGCACTGGGTAGTCTTTCACCCTATCTTATATATCTGATAGACAACGTATGTTTAAGCCTATAACTCATCGCAACTCTTTCTTGAAATTGCGAAATAAAACTATCTATTTATTTTCTTCACTGATTTGACGAGGACGCTCGGAAAAGGCTTGCAGCGTCCGAATTTTATTCTATCGACCACAGTGTCGAAGTCCAAATGCCATTGTAGAACATGTATACTTATGTTGAGTAGAGCGTGAGCGTTTTAGAGAAGGAAAGAACAGATATACGACGATCAGATAGATGCCTTACAGCCGCATACAGAGTTTTAGGTTGGTTGGTTGTGTACCAATTATCCGTTTATAAAAGCCGGCGAGGCACCGTAAAAAGGATTGTGTGTTTTCCACGAAAAAATGCGACCAAATTCACCATTTGATGTCCATTTACATACTCTGAATAATCTTTTTTTTGTTTACGCGTGGATTGTACGTTTGTATTTTAATTAAATTCACACACGATGGAGATGAAGATAAAGATGTCGAACTGATTCATTTTCAAATCAGCTTTGTTTTCATATCTGGAACTTTAGTATACACTTATGTAAGAGAGTCTTGCGGTAATCCTGTAAGATACTTGGGTGGACGTTGAATCAATTTCCGATAATCGTGAAAGTACGTTTTTCTCTCTCGCGCGCTTGTCGAGCTTTTAACGTCGGCAACTGAATCAAGAGTAATTTTATAAAAATTGCTAGAGCTCGCTCTCCCTTGCCCCTCTTTTCTCTCGCTCGTTCGCGCGCGCGAGAATTATTAGGTTTTTCAATCAAGGTTATGAACAAAAGAAAATCTCCAAAAGGGATGGCTAAAGAGGCGAAAAAGGCGATGAGAGGATTAATCAAGTTTTGCGCTTTCATGGTTTTTCGTTTATTCTTTTTTCGAGAGTCATTGATAGAGCAAGAAGGCTATTGAGACGAGAAATTATTTCCATCAAGAGAGAGAAATGAACCACACAGTCGAGTTTTCTCACAACGTCATAAAAACAGTAGAAAAAGAGAGAGTCCCAAAATTCTTGCATAAACAATCGATAAAAGAATAAAAAAGAGAGGCACGAGCGATGATGCGAAAGTACACTGTCGGTCCGTACTTTAACCCCTCCTCACCCAAGCAAAATTAGTTAAACTTTAAGGAAAAGCAATCTATAATGACGAACCGAAGCGCGTTTGGAAGCTCTTTTTCGGAGCTTTCAAATGGTATGCATTACGAATGCAATCAAATGGATTTTATTCTTATTTTTTTTCACACGAAAATTCAAAATTAAAAAATCTAACAATTCTTGTCCATCTTTAATTTTTCGTCGGCTCTTGAAAACCATCGCATATCAATTACAACATTTTAAAGCGCTCTGCAAACCCTATCTAAAACACTCATCAAAATTGATGTTCATCAAATTTGAAGCGCTTAGAAATATATCTCCGTAAATTCATATAATAGACAAAAATGCATAGGCGAGATAATATTTATTTTTCTACGTAGAACACTGTGAAATTTTAGAAGATTTTTCCCTGCAGCTCGTGTACTAATTATTATCTGAGCTATAAAATTTCTTTTTTACTTCTAAAATAATGATATAAAAAAATTATAATTTTTGGAAAAATTCTTTTCTTCCATTTTTTTTGTGTTGTAAAAACTAATACGTAAATAAAAATAATAACATAATAATAATAATAAATATAATAATGCATATTAGATATTCTGATTAAAATTATTTAGATAAAGTAGATCTATATACACTTATAGGTTTTTGTCACGTTCATCAACATGAATGGTAAGTTCAGAAGCTGTTATTTTATAGTTTTACAGTTTTATTTAACTTGGCCAATGTAGTCGTTCTTTTTTAACAGTTGTTTTTCTTGTTGGCTATTGACGTATATTTTCAATACTATCAGTGTTCACTATTTTACTGGAAGTATGTACGCTTATATTCAGAATTAAGTATATTAGTAAATATTTGAGAAAGTATAATTTGAGAAAGTATAATTGATTTGATGATAGTAGGGATATTATTTTATTTGTAAACATAATCAGGAGGATAAATCACCCTATTGGAGAGGGGAGGGGTTATAGTACGCGATAGGCAGTGTATTCTAGTAACCTAATCCCGCGTTTCTGAATTGTAGTCCGGGAAAGAGAGAGAGAGAGAGAGAGAGAGAGAGAGAGAGATGTGAAGCTCTTTAAGCGCTTTTTAACTGGAAGGAGAAAAGCGCTCGCTCACGGCGACTGTGATTTTCACAGTAGACTAAGCGCGCGCACACAGCCAACTGCACATAATCGAAATCGCGCGTAGCACAGGTGAATCCGCCTGCGGAGAGCTTTTGATCGTTTGATGCATGTGCTCAAATCGAGCATTTTCAACGAAGAAAAAAAGTCACAAAGGAAGCAAAACTCGCAGGTCTCATTCTATTGGAATACTATCAAGAGCAATAGGATTCGATGTTGGACTTGAAATATTAGTAGGTGCTAGTTTACGCTTCGGTAATAATTTCAAATGCCATCAATTATGGAGTAAAAGTAATTAATAAGTACAGAATAGTAGGTAAAAATGTGATTAAAAATTCAGATAAAAACGGAAAGCGTGTACGTGTACTATGCAGAAGGTCCAGATAACTAACTCTAACTATTCTTGTCGCCAAGAGTCTCTCAGCTCAATTCTCACTTTTTTATGGCTTTTCTCGAATCCTGCTAAACAGTTGTTATTTCTCATTTGAACTGAACACGCAATGCAATAACTCACAACAATAGTCGTAGTTGTTAGATTTCTCCTTTACACCCTCTCGAACTTGTATGCTACCTTACTTATCACCGGAGTGTGGGAGGTATTTCACTTCTTTTTTATATTCCTTCTACTCTCTGTACCTCCTCTCCTTGTGAATTCCCGCAAATTATCGGATTACCGCATTTTAAAGTCAGTTTTCGTTTCTACGGTATGTTCAAGACGTACATCCATGTATAGTTAACTGGCCGTCGATCCCCCGGTTACTGAACCTACAGCTTAAGATGAGCTTCGAATCATGAGAGTGGCGGTATTAATTTCAGCATGTACACCTTAAAGAAAAACGACTAGCATCCTTCGGGAATCGAACCCAGACCGTCCGTAAGGAGTTCTGCGCTCTAACTCCTGAGCCATCCCGGATTTTATATTAATAAACATAGAATAAATTGACTGTGATTTAATAGCTTAGAACACGTGACGCGAAATGAGTTTGTTTCCTTTCAATTTTAACATCGAGTTTTCCTATGAAAGCCTGATAGTGCCATCGGATGACCAACCCGGCTTCCAAATAAAAGTTGTGACATGATTCGGAAACCCACGAGGTTTCCTACAAATCTTTAGCTTATAGCAGAAGTTGTTTAAAAGGTGATAACCTGAAAATTTTTATTATTTAGAATATATAAGTTCATAATGTATGAACACTTTGATGCAATTAACAATACTGTATGCATTTGTATAATCTGATTACTTTATCTTTGTATCAAGTATACATGGCCTTTTAAATTTATTTTTGGTGACAATTTTACTTATGCTGTAATCATTTCGTCATTACTCACTGTAAATTCTTCTGGTTTAATGCTATTAATGTTGATTATATTATTGATAGTAGCCATTCCATCAATTCTAAGTTGACTAAACAAATCTTTTCTGTGAACTAGAACTTGACTTTTTACATTATTGACACTTGCATTACTCTTCAGTAGCATCATTTATGAAATCCATTTACGAATGTTTAAATAAACTTGAATTTGTTATCTCAAGTGATTAGATACAGATTAGTTTTCATTGAAAAGTTATGACTTGATAAAAATTCCTATAGATCACGATTATTTCCATAACATACTTTGAATTCTTTCATCACTTGGATATTTTGTAGATCATTGTCAAGTAAGTATACATAACTAAATTCATTTAGATCGAAAATTTTTAAACTGAACTACCTGTTTATTGAAACCTCTAGATGGCTTCATTATTTGTTGATATTGTAGATCTCGCTAATCTTCATAAACCTATCGAAAACAAAGGGGTTTATGGAACTTCTTTTTATTATTTGTTTATTGAATATTAGATGATAAATTTTTTTCTAAAATAATCAAAGTGAAAATAATGTACCAGCTTTTGAGTAGTCGAGTTTTTGGGTGCTCCATTTTCTTTTTATATTTCTCTGTTTACTTTAATCCTATTGAATAATTGCTCCACATTACCTTTGGTAAGATTCGTATCATCAACTTTTTGCTCAAAATGATTTACGAAATAATCTTATAGAATGTTTCTTTTTTAATTAAAGTAATAACATACATATTTGCAGATTAAATATATACTTCTATCGTTCTTAAAAACAGTGTAATACTTGTCAATATTTTATTCCAACATCAAAAAGTTTTCTGCCATTGCAAATGCACAATATTTGTTTTAGCACCACTGTAGTATTTCAATCCTATTATTCTTGGAAAATAAACTTTTAGACATGACAGAGAAATATTGCTTTTCTCATCCACTGGAATTTCAGTAGAATATTCCAGATCCTCTGGATCTATGACTGTGACACGTCGAACTATCCTGTATATAGTATACGAGTTATTATTTTAGATTACTTAAAATTTAACAAACTTCAAATAATTACCTGACTCTTATGTATATAACAGTAAATCATTAAAATTATTAAAAATTCAGGTTATTATAAGTCATAAGTCGCAACGTGACACACTACAAACTTTTTTAGAAAGGAAAAACTCTTTCCGAATCATATAACGGCTTTTGTTTGGAAACTGAGTCGGTCATCTAATGGCATCACTAGGTTTCTTTTAAAAAATTTTTTCGCAAGCACACGCTTTCTAAAAGGCAAATATGGTTCAAATAACTCGAAGCCGGATTCCTTTTTTTTTTATCATCTTTTTTGGTTGAAAGTGATGTTATTTAGTTTACCATTAAACTCTAATAACGAGTTTTCAGTACACTTTGATTTTTAAAGGTTTTTTTTTGTTATTTTCATCTTGAAACAAAATATGGAGAATAAGAAGGGTGAGAGTACCAAGTGTTTACTAGTTTTCGCGTACTCAGGGTATAGTCTTCTGGTCAAAGAAGGAACATAGGATATACGCTTCACATAAATATTTGTTTAGCAGGTTCGGGACTGGACTTGGAGAAAAATCACAAGAAAAAGGGAGAAGCATCGAAGTGAGAATTAAGCTGAGAGCGAGGCTCTTAGCGACAAGAGTAGTTAACGGTCAGTTAATTCGGAGCCTTTGTATAGTATAGTACACATGTAAGCTTTCCGCTTGTATTTAAATTTGTAACTTTAATACATTGAGTTTCAAAGTATTCCCTGAATTATTCCGTTATCATATACACACACGCATATACACCCACACACATAGACACACACACATCAATCATATCACCGATCTCACAAAAGTAAAATGTTTATCTACTGTAAGTAAAATATTTACCTACAATACTATATTCGTACTACGCAGCTTTTAAGGTAAATTTTGAACATCGTGAAATTGTTTGTATTGAGTTTTATTGTCGCAAGACTGTCCGCGCTAGTAAAAATATTGTTTTGAAGGTAATTCTAAGATACCGAAATGTAATAAATTCATGCTAGTTTAAAAACTGGTGCGATGACATACCGTACTTTAAGAGCAGTCAACAGCAATTTTAAGTTATTTTATATGTATATAAAATTAGTTTATATGCCTCTCTGCAACTAATTAAGTATTCAGAACGATTAATTACATTTTCTCGTTCTACTACTTGATATGTCTAGTTATTATCACATTTGTGATTGAAAACTTTGATAAGATCATGGATGTTAAGGAATAACTTGTATAAGTTCCAAATCTTGTTAGCTAAGTGCTCGTCAAGAACCCTGTTGGATCTACACACTGATCTGATCTATAAAAAAACAAAGTTGTTATTACGGAGATAAAAAAAATCGAAATATCGTAGACGCTTGAAAGTTTTACTTATCTCTTTGTATACAAGGCAAATACAAATACTGTCATACGTTAACAATGCGGAATTATAGTGTCCATATACCCTGCGCCCTCATCTCGTATACCTGTCTTTCTTTTCCTTTTTCGCTAATTGCTTTAGGTTAATCTGCCATAAATCGCACTGCGGCTTTTAACTGTAAAACGTGGCAGTAAACATAAAGTAACAAAATTATATGTGGCAAGGTGTACTGTGGTACTAAGTTTTAATATACCACAGATTTAATCTTTGCTGCGCGATCGGTAAATTTTCTTGTCGATTTTTCTTCTTCTCATTTGAATGCTTCTTCTGAAAGAATAATTCCAGGAATTGCCATCGATTCGAATAACGTCCGCGCATCCCTCGCAAGGGCGACAGATTTATTTTCACATCTGAAATATTGGGACACTTGCGCGGGCGCGAGCTTCGATGATCGTTCAGTGGAGTCACAGGTTGGTTTACCAAGGGTGCGAGTGCACGGCGAGAAAGCGAGTAGAATGGAGCTCCGACTATTCCTCCCTCACCCTCCCACTCTCTCTCTCTCTCTCTCTCTCTCTCTCTCTCTCTCTCTCTCTCTCTCGGGGCTGGTTTCCTTGGAAATTCCACGGACGGCGGGCAAAATACGCGCGTGTCTAACACGTGTGCGCCCGAGATCGAAAGCTTTCCCGAACGTTGATCGATCGTAAATCGACGCACGCTTCAAGCGTAGCTCCCTCGAAACAAGCTTGGGAAAATTGCAGTTTCGGTTGTAACACGAGATCACTGGATGGAGAAAGCAGAATGTTTCAAGTTTCCTTCTTGGTAAAACTCTCGCGACTGTTTGATTTTTCGAAATACGACGTGGAATTTTATTGCTCTCGCGGTACAAAAAATTTGAAAGCTCAAGCTTTACCGCGTCTCTCGCTCTTTTTTTTTATTTTGAGGAGAGGGGGAGAGAGAGAGAGAGAGTCTGAAACGCATAAAACGTGTACAGCCTTATATTTTTGTCTCTCGAAAACAAAATTCAGCGTCGGTTCGGAAAGTTTCTTAAATATCTCAACGTCGCTGTCACGCGCGGAAACACAAAATAACATTTGATTTATAATTTTCTTTTCCGCATTCTAACCGCCAAATCGCCCCTTTGGTGCTTGCTTCCGGCTGTCATGCGAAAAAATACTGGCCCTAACTGATACGAAATGGCTTTTTGACGAAACGAAAGGTTTACAGTACGAGCCGGAGGCGAGTTTCGCTCTGGTGTAAACCTCACACGAGACAACAATTAACTTTCCGACAGCAGTTAGCTACAATGTACTATTTTTCTAACTCTTCCAAATATTTATCAAAAGTGCTGTTTAATGAGTCAAGTTTAGTTGAAATACATCATGCTTGTTAATACATGACACTTAGTTAATTTTCGACAGTAAGCCAGCAAAGCGAGTTTTCTAGTGCCCAAGCTCGTTAGTGCGTTTGGTCGAAAAGTCAACCACGCACATTCTCAAGTAAGCTAAACTAGAAGCGTCATTGACTTGTCGCCTTTACTCGATAAACAAGTTCCAAGCCATCGAATGATATTTGAAAATTAACTTTAATGAATTTCGCCGAAAGACCCAACTCTTAGCCGTAAGATTCCCGGTACCTGTTTGCCTTGTAAAAGTTGAAAAGTTTGTCTAACTCTATCATTCGTCACGCGAGGATCCCTAACGAATGGCCCGCGGCAAATAAAACCAAACAGTCCTATTTCGGTGTAAGTAGCTACGAAGGGAGAGAACGGAGACGCGCTCTATCTCACGCGAAATCGCAATTTGGTGTTGAGGCGCGTGTCGCGTTACCTGTTTCCCGGATTAGTGTTAATTACAACGACGTACTTGATTATTTTGGAATTTCAGCTTGACGCTAATTTTGCATTGCGTGATGGATAGATACGAGATTTGATATACCATGTTTTGTCGTGATAGAAAAGGAAGCTTATTACAATTATTTTATCGTTGTACACAAATCCCCAGATACGGTAGACAAGTATCCAATCGAGATCTTGACAATGAATGCTAAGCAAGCCAGAAGGAATTTTTGAACGAATGCTCAAGAAGTGGTTTTTCTTTTCTTTGGATAGAAACTGAATAGAAGACGTAGTACTTTCTTTCTGGCTTTTAGTGGAGCGGTGGCGTATAAAAAACCGATGCATTCCAAGGTGACTATAAAACTTCACTACGTAATTTAATGTCCCTTTAACGCTATTTTCTCTCGAAGCGAGCGTCGTGCATGTTTGTTTACGACGAGCACCGAGTAAGAATGGACTAAAATCCATTATACACTTTTTTTTTGTTAATCAAAATCATAATGCGTCACATTTCTATAATTATATTCGTATTTCCCTTTTTGCATCCAGCTGTTCGGTCTATTTTTATTTTTGCTGTTACGTTACGCGGCATGTTTGTAAAATATATCAAGTCGAGTACGTTGTACGTAATAAATTCGATTGAATCACCGAATCATTAAATTAAGCAATATTAAAAATTCTTTTAAGCGGACGAAAATAAGCAAGAGGTAGACGCATTCGTAAGACAGATTGGTCACATGTATTTTACGGGTCACAGAAGCCAATGTGGCATCTTTACGATCCTTCGTAACAAATGTGTTGGGAGTGCGAAAATTGTAATTTTGTTAGCGGGATCTTTCAAGAGCAATGCACTTAATATTCGAATACGTTTAGATCTTCAACAACACCAAGTTATAAATAAGTGTTATAATGAAAGAAAAAGAAGAATAACGTAAAAAATGAAAACTAGCCGTTGGAGAACACACCCAATTCCAGCTGCTATGGACACGAAAATTCACTTCTAATCAAGCGTCAAACGGAATTGTACATGCTTAGTACGATCGCGTTGAGAGCCGCAGTCAATTACAATATCTGACTCGATTACACATCCTTTGAGGGCGATAATAACGATGACCAAAGTGGGATCAGTACTCGTGTCAAGGCCGGCAATAGACCGTAAAGTCGACAGTTCTACCTTTTCCACATTATAAACCCCCCAAATAAAGGTAGTCGGCTGATTATGTGTATAAACCTTTCTCTCTCTCTCTCTCTCTCTCTCTCTCTCTCTCTCTCTCTCTCTCTCTCCCTACTTACACGCCGTAAAACATTTACCTCCATACCGGCGTTGAAGATTTATGTCACGAGACGCCTTTGAGACTTTGATGGGGTTTACTTTTTTTTTACACCGGCGCTTTCAGTCTTTTGATGGGTAGATTATCGCTTTTTTTTCTTTTGTTTTAACTCGTGATGGAAGTGTGGCGAACGCGCGTGGTGGTATTGTTTGAATATCAAAATTAATTGAAGTATACCGTGCATAAATTAGTGCAGACATTGATGAATATAAATTATCGTAAAATTGATGGGTCATACGGTTAATGCGTAATACCGACTTATCGATTTTCCATAGCAGTCAAAATTTAATATTTGAGGTTGCCGCTTCTCATCCAGCATCAATATGCTTGTTTCCAATAAACTCGATACTCACGTAATTGAACGTTACTCTTAGAATAATTTTTATCGCTGCTAAATCTTTTACGAAAATTTATTGTTAGCCTAGTTGAATCATTTTAATGCTGCAATACATTTTAATGTTACAAGCTGCGTTTCTTTTTTTCATTGTTGAAGCAGATAAACAGCGAAAAAAGAAAAGAGAAGCACCTGACGAGCCCCTATTAGTTACCCATGCCTCTTTTCGTCGCGTTTCGTGCACCGTCTTTTGTTACAATTTTTCACATTTGATATTCCAGATGCCGTTACAAGAAGCAAATAAAAAATTTATCAATTAATCAACAGGGAGATACAACCCCTAAACAGTCGAGGAGGCGAATAATTAAAAGAAAGGGGGAGAAACCTATTTTCCCAAAGGATATAATAACAAAGTTAGCCGTGCACGCGGCCTTGACACGAATGCTGATGCAACAGTTCGACTAAACAATCCGTTAACATCGTTTCTCAATGGCGCGCGGACAAGAAGGAAGAGGAAAAAAAAAGGCGCGGGCGTCGCGTCGCGTGTGTGCGCGATCCTTAATGGCAACGAACAAAACTGGGACGAGCAATCGATACCCAGACACTCGTCTGCGAGCTTTCTTTTTTCTCTCTGTTTGTTTTTATTTTTTGAGGATCGATAAGTAAGTTTAGAGCTTGAACCTTTCTCTTTCCTTTCTCATTTGACTTAGACAATCAGAGGGATCTGTAGTCAGAGATTTACAGGCTGGAATTTTCATTTCGAGATGAAGGGAGCGAGGGTTATTCGTACCAATCTCTGTGTGATCGCTTAATGGGAGTTTATATTACCGAGTCATCAATCATTTGCCTTGGCACTCTAAATTAAATTCGCTGATCGGCGAAAATGTGACTTGACGGATACACTAGGTAGTTATACGCAATGCACAAAATAGAATTTTAATTCGTCTACAAAGGCACCTTGAATCGACAAAGGATTCATTGCATTTTTTTCGGTTTTGTCAAAATTGATCTTGAGCAGGATAAACGGGGAGCTTGTTTACGTAATTCAGACTCACCATACCGAGACTCACCATTCTGTCACACTTATCGTATCCTATACGGCAAATTTGTATATGCAACCAATCAGACACACTCGAGGCAAGTACAAAGTAAGACAAACCTCGTGTTCGGCCCACCATTTGCAATCTCTATGAAAAAGCATTGTCCGTTGTGTTAGAACAGCGACATCAAACGAAAGGTGCCCACAAGCTGAAAATTCAAGCAACGAACCTTTATTGAAGTTTCACGATAATGTACATCTTGCATCCTTGCGTTTCATTATCGTCTTTGGCTGAAATAACCGACAGCCAGGGTACCGCTGTCGATGAGTACAAAGACAAGAATGGCAGCTGTACGGTCGGAGTACTCATAGCCAGCAGCGTCCTGGCAGAATTGACGCTCGTGAGGAGGCTGAAGGTGACGCGCTTCTTCTTTGCGAACTCTGCGTATGGTGAATTCCATTAGATTATCAATATTTTTTTTTCTCCGCGCGTTACTAAGGATTAGGCAATTTCTCGTCGGGCTTCTTTATCCACAAGGGACGAGACAGCGATAAGACTTAATAGATTTGCGCCTGTGTATTTATAAGAGCGAGCCCCGTGTAATTCCTTCTCCCTCACCGCCACCGACCAAATTGATTTTGTTTATTTGTTGCAAGCTTTGATTTTGACTCTGTCTTCTTGATTTCCATTAGTTTAATTGCATTTTTCTTCAACCAGGTTCAAAAAAATTCACTCTATGAGATATTTCTACGAATGTGTATATCCGTCTTTTTTGACTTTGATACACTCTCAGCAGGAGTGAATTTTTATGCTTCCGAGGATAATAAAAAAGCTTTTAATTCCATTGCCGTATACACAGGAGCTTCTTTTTTTCATTTCACAGTCTAAGGATCTTTTGTATTACGGACACGCACACGGCTATACATTCCGTGAATTCGCGTGGAATAGCCGATACAAAGATACTTTGATTGCGATCATATTGGTCGGCATTCGGAATATCAAATGTGAAAAATCTATCTCTGGAGAGTTTCCAAATGCAAAGTGAGAGCAGGCAATTTTTTACGAATGAAAGATATTTCTAAGCGTAATGAGATTTCGCATAAGGACATCTCTATAGATATACACGTGGGCGTATGTGGGCGAGTAATTGCATAACGAGGGAAGCTTACAACAGCATTCTCATAGTTCTTGACGAAAGAAGGTTCAAGCCAAAAATAATCAAAAGGTGTATACGACGTTAAAAATAGATCAAGCTCAACGTGTTTTTATGTAACCACTGAAATTGGTAGATTAAACGTTCGACACGTGCGCGCGTTCGAATCTGCCGGGCGCGGCTGTTTCCTGGCGGCAGCCAAGAGAGATCGATTCGCGCCTTTACAGCTCCGCGTTTGCTAATGCAAGATATAGGGCAACGACAGTAAGATTGTATACCGAAGTCCTTCTGCGACCAAGGGTTTACGATAGGGTAATCCGTATAGTTTCCTCGAGCTGCCGTTGTTGTTACTGCTCACGGTCACCTCTACCAGATTAGCAGCCTCAACGCTGCCGACCACTGTCTCGGGCATCTGGCGATTTGTCTTCGCTTATTGACACGGCGCGGTTTTCTATTGTGTCAACTTTATTTGTCTTCTTCCCTTTGCGCCGACTACTTTTGAGCGACTATCCTTTTGATTGGCAGCACGGACTTCCGCGACTCAATTATGCGATGCGCGATCAAATTGCATTTTTTATTTTTAACGCGACGCGCCCAAACTCTTTCATTTTCCGATACAGCTCTTGGAATGACAGTTATAATCAATTGGCATGCTACCTGAAATTACTTCGCGGACATACGTATATTCCGATCTAAAATTAAATAAATATCTTTCCATTCGACCACTTCAGACTTGCTTTTGGTTCTGCAAATTATATTTTTCGTTCGAGCTCAAGCTGTCCGACGGTGTGGCGTGACTAAGAGTAGACGAAAGCACGGAATACCGATGAGCTTATTGTGCTATTGTCATTCAGCAAGATAATTTTTGTGCAAAACGCACACTTTTTCATCAGAGTTGAAAATTCGATTGCAACCTTGATTCGCTTCATACCCAAGTCTGTTCCAACTTTCTCTCTCAATTCGATAAAGTATACGATTGTTTTTGTTTTCGCTGTCTGGAAATGCTTTCTTCCTGCCGTTCTTTGTGTTTTAGCCTGATTGGTGTTCTATAAAGGTTTCTTACCGTATTCTTCGTTTGATCGAAGTCGAGTTTTCATAGTTTGGAGAAACGTATGTATGTTCCCAAAAGAATTCATGCTCTTGTGCTCTCGATATGTACACGCTGGCACAACAGACTGCCATGGGACGCGAGCGCGAGCTACGTGTTCGCCTTTTCTCGCACAAAAGCTTCTTTATCTGCTCCACCGTTGCCAAGTGATAAGCCCTGGTACTATAAGCTTCTATTTCTCTTTTTCATCCGTCATCAAGTCTCAACGATCTCGAAATGTATACAAAGTGCACGCAGCGATAATAGTTTTTCGTATCACGATTCGGATGAAAGCTCCCTCCCTAAATGCCTGACGTACTATGGTATAAAATGTTCGTCGACGGACGATGTTACTACACGTGCAAAAAAAATACCACTTCTTTTTATTCTCTCAGCGATAACCGAAAATTTGTTCGTTTCTCCTTTCGCAAGATTATTCGACAGCTCAAGCTTATAATCGACAATAACTAAAATATAAAAGAAAACAGACTCGATGAAACGTACAAGACTCACTGCTAAAATAAAGCTCGAGATTGAGCCGTAACGTCCTTCAATTCTCGTACCATAAATTTTCTTCGAGGGATACGCTCGTATATAAACGAGCAGTGATCTGCATCGCGCGCAAAATGTTATTCCCGTTTTAGGTAGTTATTGAGCCGTACATATCCCCACACGAGCGAAACAAATAAATAAGCTCAATGAGCTGCTTCTCTTTTTTTCCTCTTTCTCGACGGAAACAAAGAGTCAGTCATTAACGGAAAATCGTGCTTTCTTCGTTTCTTCGCCTCCTTTCCGGCTGCCTATATTAACGAGGAGGCGAGAGGAGGGGGGGGGGGGGGAGGCGTGGCGCAGGTGCCTTCTTTTCTCATCCCATTGCCGAAAGTGGTTTGCTGCCCACGGTTACATATACCGTGCACGTGTATTATGTATTAGCTGAAATTGCGCGCTGCCGCTCGTTACGCGGACAAGGCCAAGTTCTAAAATGTGTAGCCGCACGTAACGCAAACATTACGTAGCCGCGCGCGACTGCCCCTCTTTCGCGTTCACATGTCTTTCCACGATTTGATAATCTCAAATGAGCACTGGATCTCTTTTATTTATTCCGAGATGGAGCTCTTATTCCGACGCGCGTTCGGCTACCCCGATGAAAGTACCAGAAATATAAAACCGCCAGCGCCGCAGATTGAGTTTCAATTAGTCAAATTGGCCTTAACGGCAGCTGCAAACGATTTTTCTTTTGCAAAGTGCTCGGCGTTGAATATTATCAAGGAATGTTTATCACTGCGTCCACTGAAATGTCATCGACCGATAAAACTTCACGGAGCCTTCTTGTTCTCGACGATCCGAAGTAGTTATAGAAGGGATTCAGCGGCATTTGTCAGAGGTAGAAGGAGAAAAATAGTGCCTCGGCAAGCGAGATTGACTGCAGCCCCGCGGGAACTATGCCCTTTTTGAATGCAACGGAGCGCTCGTGGCAAAGCTCGTAAACTAAACGATAAATTGATGGCAACATCGGCTTTTCATTTTATCATCTGAACCGATCGACTTAGCACTTTAACACTTTTAGCTTGTCTACACGGACACTGCGGTCAGCTCGAATGACAGTTCAGGGGACTTTATTTAAAATAGCAGAACGGGTAAAGGTCGTTATTCTGCAGATGTAGGCTTTTGTTGTCAATTCAACCTGTTGTGCAGAAAGAAAAGTAATAATCCAACGAAACAAAGGAAATGAAACTCATAATCGCGCCGCAAAGTGGGGGCGGAAAAGTGTAGCCAGCCGCGAGATAATCGGAGGCGTGGAGAGGAGCGCCGCCTCGTTTCTCGAGGGCTCGGAAGTGCATTCGCCCCGTCTATGCACTGCGTTTCTTCCTTTCGACTCGAACCTCTACCCTTTTCGCGGGTGGCAGGCTTTGCTTCCGGTGGGTGAAATGGTCCACCCGCCCTCCATCGCCGTCGTTACAACGAGATATCAACACGCTTTCGAGCACTTCCTCGCCGAGAGAGCACAGCGGCTCTTCGGGGGGGCTTGAGCTCGCCGACAACGAGCAATTGCGTTTGCAATTTTTATTTACAATAGAAGAACGCGTAAAGGTCGTTATTCTGCAGATGTAGGCTTTTGTTGTCAATGCAACCTGTTGTGCAGAAAGAAAAGTAAGTGCTGAGAAAAATATTTTATTTAGCCTGGCAAACTCGTTATACTCGCGGGCGGTGATTGCTGCGTAAATTCTAAGTTTTAATGACACAAGACACCCAAGCCATCGGCAAATATCGCCATTCAAACTTGGTCTTAGTTTTTTTTGCCGAGTGACAGAAGGGAAATTCGGGGAGGTGGTAAGCTTCTGTCAAAACTCGATTACAAATCTTCTTTAAGAATTATCCGTCATTTGATTTATCACGAAAGTTGTGAAAAAGTTACTTAAATTTATCAGTACTTTTACAACCTAACCAACAAAGTTAGTCATCTACAAGTGTAACTATATGTGGAATGTGTGGTTATACGTACGGATACCCCAGGTTTGATAACGCTTGTACGTAATAATATCATTTTTTTATCATTTACTCTTATCTCTTGCGTATTATATTCCACATAGCGTTAATAAGTACAAGTTAGTGATTGTAACAGTATATTTATTTTGCAATTATTTACAAAAGCTGTAGAGCAAGAAATGATTATTAACCGCTAATATATTTCATAATTTTCTCTGTAATTAAAGCTAAATGCACTTTTGATTTGTACTTTTTGTATTAACACAATGTATGTTGAAGAAAATTTTTTTCGCGGTCCCTGTGATTTTGGTTGAATTGTAATTAAATATTTGCGTGTAATATGTATGAAAATTTGTCTTCTTTTCGGAAATAGTAGCTTGACTTTTTCAGCTGTTTGGCGCGTAGCTGTCATACTTCCTAAAACATGAAAGTTTGAGGTACCACTGCGGAAAGACTTATTTTACTTGATTTACCGAATAAAATGTAGACCTGCATCCAAGTGTAATTCGCTACTCATATTTCCCGAATAGTAAGAAGTTGACCGAAAAGTTCGAATGAAACATGGTAGAATGTGTTGTGAAATCTTAGTTACTCAACAGAAATGAATTGACTTTGAAACAAACGATCAACGAAATGTAGGACAAAGCACAGTGAAATAAACTGGTAAAATAACAAACCGGAGTTGTGAGTAAACGGATAAGACTCTATTCGCGCGCTTTATTCGCGCAATTAAAAAAAAGCACCAAGCGTATAACGCAATTGGTAGCGCGGATCTCGCAACGTCGTATACGGAAGAGGCGTGACAGTGGAGCTTCTTCTCATGGTCGTAAATCGAAACGTAAAAGGAGCAAGCGAAGGATAGAGAAAAGCAAGAAAGCTTGTGTGAGCGCGAGTAAATCGCGTTGAAGCTAAAGTCGCAATTTCATGACCGCAGGTGACTGAAATAACCGCGAAATCAGCCGAAAGGCTTTTACTTCGGGGGAGAGCAACGGCAAACGATCAAGTTTGACGTAGTAGTGAAGAGTGGGTTGAGGTCCATCCACCCTACAGAGGGTGGATCCGGTTTACAGGTGTGTGTGTTCCGCCAAATAACAGACCGTGCGTTCGCTTTCTGCAGTTTGGAAAAATCGACCGGAGAGCGGTTTCTCCAATTCCATTTTCTTCGGGGCTTTAACTTTATTTCGCAAGGTCGCCGGCTGCCGGACTAATGGGATTTTTAGTTTGCCAATCGGAGTGCGCCGCGCCACGAGTTCGCAAGAGAGTCAGACAAGTTGGCCTGAAGTGGCAAAGCTGGTTTTCCAAATAAGCTTATTAAAAGTTTGCGCTTTCTCCTTCTTTCTTATTTTTCGCGCAACTTTCGTTCGAGGGGCAAGGCGATTATTGCAATTCTGTCGATTGACGTGCATCTCCAATCGTATCCACAACAGTCGACTTGTGCAACTCAAAAATTAAAATATAGCGGGTTATGATTGTGATATCTGAATTGATGCTTGAAAATGTGGCCGAATCCTAACTGACGCGCAGCACGCCAAATTGAACTAATTCTCAATAATGCAGCGGCAGAACAGTGGTGCGCGCAGCATTTATTGCACGTAGTTATCCCCATAATATTTTGATTTGCGACGTGCTTACTACTCCCCAACGTTTATTACGTTATGGCTTAAGGCAATAAACTCATAGACGATGCTATCGTCATCTATTTTTTTTTCTTATTTTTATGCTCGCTTTCCACAATAAATTGTCCACGACCACACTTGACATTCGACAGATAATTGTTTATTGACGCGCCAGAAAAAAAGCGATAAGTAAATCTCATTCTCGCTCACGTTTTGTCGTAAAAGAGGTTGTGACGCCGTGACCGTAAATTTTGCGAATCTCCGTATATGCGTAAAAAGAGCCGAAAATACGCGAACGCGAAAATAAGCTAATGACACTCGAGACTGGGGGGGGGGGGCCAGGAGCATTAGCGAAACCGAGCGCGAAAGACTTCCCCTTTCTTGCAATCGACTTTCATCTACTGTCGCACTCACGTCCACATCCCTAATGGTTTGAAGTTCTTGATTAAGATGAAGTTTTCGATTTATCATTTGACGCGCGTGACGATTTCGCACGCTTTAATCCTGATTATCATCAGTCGACCAAAAGGATCATTAAAATCGACATTCACAAATGGCTGCGCCTCTTTGGATTTATGCTCATTACGTCTATCGGAAAACTGATTTGACAATCGTCTTGCGCGATATGTATGTGTTGGAAATGTTGGCAATTATTTCCTGTTTTTATATTTTTATCGAAATCTTCGTTAGGATTAGGATCTTTTGTTCGCGCGTCGAGCGAGCTTACATCGAGCTATGAAATCGAAGCGCAAGCTGTGCTAAATCATACTCGTCTCCGTGAAGATAATTATTTGAGCAGAAATTGAGTTATCGCGAAGAGCTGAATGTTTTTGAGGACAGACGCGTTCTCGTTTTCATTTGATGCCGGCTGCACTTGCGAACGGGTAAGAATTAATTTTCAAAGAAATAACGAATTCAATTGTCGATTACGCTATGACGCAGTTTCAACGATTTTCACAGTTTTCGCGTTCGCGAGCTTATTTCTCTGAATCTTGGGTATAACTGCAGGCAAATTATGCAAACACGGTTGGTAGATCGCGAGACTCGCCGTGAGTCCAGTCGCCATCCAGAAAATCACTTTCGACGATACGTCACAGGACAAGCAATCAAAGTATCCAAGTAGTTTGGCTAAGATGCGCCTGCTGGCGGGGAACCCTAACCAAGCTATCCCCCTGCCGAAGGAACGCCATGAATTCCTTCGTTCATAGCCCTCCCCTATGTAGCCGCATGAAAAACAAAACCCGAGCTCGAGTAAAGCGAGCCGCAAGTGGAAAGCTTTCGGCGAGCGCGCAAAGTTGAATTTCATCGGAATCGATCGAACAGCAGCGCTATAATTAAGGGTTCGCTGCCTGCACGCGTGGGCTCGTACGACAAATTAGCGATCGAGATGACCGTCCATCCCGAACGGTCGATTCGAAGCGAGAGCCGAATCAGCTAATGTGCCGAAGACGGGAAAATAAATTCGGCTTTCGAAGGCGAAAGGATTCATGGCTTTGCACTCGACAATCACAACGGTCTGGCTTCTTTATTGTTCCTCTGTATTATTAGGTGGCCTTTGGCCGATCCGCCCCGCGTTATCCGTCGCGCTTTCCGGCGCCGTACACGCGAGAACGGGGCGTCCGGGGAGAGCACAGCACCTCCAAGCGACAATGCTCGAAATGGCCAAATTCAGTTTCCGTCAGTCGCTTGCTTATCCTTTTATGATGCTTATCGCACATAGAGAAGCGAACAGTGGCCAAATGCTCGCACGCTCGGAATCGAGCTATAATTGGAAATGGAGTCGGGGATTCAGCGTTGAGAATTCGATTTTTCTATCGGTAATTCGGCTCGCTATTTGCGCAAGAGTGCAAAACTGTCTTCATTGCGAAGACCGAAATTTCGATAATTTAATATAACTGACGTGACATAGCGTTTTGTTCCAAGAAATAACATTATCAATTATACTTCATTTAGCATTTGTTCATCCAAGTGGCAAAATCAATATTCGCCCATGCTTTTTAATGCTAAGTCATGCTTGGGAAATTTCTATTGTTTAATGAACGATTGCTTTATCTCTCTTTTGCGTGGTTCAACGAAAATTGGAGTTCAAACTTGTTAAAGCAAGACGATATGGTAGGACTGTCACTTTCTTTCTACATAAATTTTTACATGAACGTTGATAGATGCGTATATTACTCTAATTTTACTGGGAAAAGAAAAACTTTTATCGATTTCGCAAAAAGCTCGCCGCCTCGATATAGCACGGATATGAGAAAGAAAATTGATAGGGACAACGACGCTTCCATGCGGTTTTGTTTTTCAGAAACCCTTAAAAAGAAAGTTCCGCCGTAAAAGTTTGAAAGCTAAAGGTTACTCGCGCGCACAAGAAAATAATGACGAGTATACGGTCTACAACACGACTTTCCGCGTTTTCCAATGTCAAGTGATATTTTCGCCAAATGAGTTTCATAAGCCAATTTAAACACTCACGGGAAGGAGGAGGTCGGTATACGGAGTAAATCAATCGTACTTTTATGCTGCGCGAGCAAAAGAAAGAACCAAAAAATCCGAGCGATTGTTTGTAGAAGTAGAGAAAGGCCGCGAAGGGAACTCGCACGTATCGAGCTTATCTCCAGTTCGAAAAAGGAAAAAGAATATCTGCGCTTTCTGTATGTTTGTTCGCGTGGTAACTCGTGAAGTTTTTCAGTCTTGCAGGTATATGTACGTAAATACGTGTGCCGACGATAACCGAGTTACAGCGGGAGGGAAGCGATTGGGAAATTATATTTCGGAAGCAATTCTCGTGACCTCCTTTGCAAATTCCGCGTGGAAAATTGCAGCGGCTTATCATCTCCTCGAGTTTAGTTCGCCTCTGTGACTCTCCCGCGCTTGGGAGAAAGAAAAATGAACGACGAAGAGTATTCTTCTCATGGGTGCAATTATTTCAACGTTGCGAGGCTGCAAAGGCGCGCTTTTCTGAATTATCGAGGAGCGCCGTCGCGCCATCGGAAAGGAAATCGATAGAGGAGCCTATAGCGTGATATTTTTCCAAGCGCCTAAAATTCGATTATCACTTCACCGCTACGTTGGAATTCTTCGACTTTTTTCTTTGCGCGAAACCATTGTAACACACGATTAGAAAAACTTTATGCCATTGTTGATCCAAACTTTTTCCCTTTGTTTATTTTTTTTACGCGCAGACGTTAGGAAACTTAGCTTCCGTACGATAAAGAAACACGAGAAATGCGTGTATATATGTACGTGTGTGGAAAGTCGTTTCGAAAAATCCCGTATTTCCTCTTATTTCAGAGTACATTGTGTACTATGAAAAATTGATGGCCTTGTAGGAAAACCCTCCCCTGCTCAACGAGGACTTTATTTGAGGTCGCGACTTTACAGAAACCTTTTATCGGCGGATTTTCAACTAAATAGAAGGCTTTATGAAGGCTTTAGGCCTTATCCAATGAAATAGATTAGTTGTCATGTCTTTTACACGCCATGATTTTTTATGCCAATTAAACCTCCTCTCTTATTTTCCCAATGAGCTTTTTAATACGCGGTACCTTATATATAAAGACCACTGTACGTAAAAAATGTCATGTTTCTTGAGTTTGATCACCGTTGTCTCTGGCCCTCTGTTTTGTTAAGAGCCTCGCATCAGCATTTGGGAAAGCTCATCGATTGGTATTGGCTCAGTGGAGATGCAAGTCACCTCAGGTAAAATCGTCGCGCAAGACAGATGAAGCTGGTTTAACCATCGTGACACGCGCATCTTCTCTTAATTAAATCCAAGAGCCAATTTGCGTTATTCAAATACGTATATCAGTCACACATGCGATGCTGCTATCATCGACATTCCTTGCCGTCATAAGTCTCAAGGCTGGAGGCACAATAATCTCTCTCCATTCCCCTCCTGGCGTAAATTAGGAAGTTTGTCGAACATCGATCTTCAGTGAGTGATCCTCTTTCAGTTCACTCGCCCGCGGTTAGCAGTTGAGCTTCATTAATGGATTTCAATTAACCTTTCATACGTGAGAGGCTGCGAAACGAGTCGGGCTTTCTTTCTTCTTTTTTTCTTTCACTTCAACCTGAAGACACGACTGATGTACAGAGCTATGGGAAAAATTGATATGCCGAGCTTGCAGTCGCGATTATTATTGGAGAAAAGGAGGCAGAGCGCGATCCCCGAGTAGAATTTAATGCCGTGCTGAGGATCAGTGTAAATCTGGCAGATTGCTTTTTTAAGTGGATGCGAGCTGCTACTTATTTTAGTGCTCTCTTTGAAAAGTAGAAGGAAAGCGTTGTTTTTACAAATTGGAGCTCGAATTCGGCACTCGTTATTTCTTGAAGTCGATTTGGTCAACAATTCGCTGTCACAGAATTTGTCGCCCTGCAAAAATTCTCCACTGGATTTTTCAATATAAGATTGACAATGAATTAAATGCCGCAAGCTCACTTGAAATGTAAAACTCATTTCACTTTATCAACTCTGTTACATCAATCAATTTTTTTTATCTCCTTCGCTATACTTGTATTATAGATTTGTAGATTGGATATTAGAAAGAAATAAAGGCGAAAATAATTGATAATTTCCAGGCAAAAAATTGGCCGACACGAGGAGATCTGAAAGATGTCAATTTGGCGAAGAAAAAAAAATGTGAAAAGCAATGAAAACGGTGGCGACGGTTTTGCGAGATGAAAAATGAGTTTGGCTGTCGCGAAATCGAATCGAAGAACACCGATCTTTTTTATAATGTACACGTAGTAAATAATACGTGCACATGAGTATAACTGGCCTTACGGAACATGATCGGTTTTCGCTTGGAGAGAATCTTTCGAATAATTCAGTCGATCCCCGAGTCTCTCTGTCTGCTTCTATCGCTCGACGACGAATGAGCGAAGTCTCGACCTTAGAGAAAGTTGGCCTTTAGAACGGAACAAGGGCGCACGGATTCGCACGTCAATTAGGAGGAAGACGACTGCTGCTACCGACCGGAGGGACGTGGGCTTGTAATTGTCTTGACGCACAATGTAAAGGATCTTATTTCCACCGACCAATCAGTGCAATATTATATCATTCAAGTTTTCACGATGGAATGTTGAGCTTTATAGTTTTTTCGATGGAGAGCTACGTTTTATTTTGTCGATAAACCTCAGACTGCGTTTCTGCGACGGGAATTGATGCTCAGTCAATTGCGGTTCCTAAAAATCGTATGACCCATGCTATCGAATGAATCGAACAGATGTTATCAAGCGATGAAGTGTGCCGTAGATTTAGAGAGGTATGTAGGCAGAAGAATGACTGTTCATCGAAATGACAGCAATGAAATATCGTTTTGGAAAAGATGGTTTGAAAATGAAAAAAAAAAAAACGGCTTACGGTACATTTCTATCGCTTATTAATTCTTATTATTTTTGAGCTACTATATACTTGGAAATAATAACTACTAGTCTTATACACCACTTAATTTGCAGAGGCAATGCGATATTGCATGAACTGAGAATAGTTTTATAAAAATTAAGCGATTAAATTGAACTTTTCACACGTATTGCGGATTTAAATGTTGATAGGAAGTGCGAAGTTGTTGTCGGCGCCGATTTATGATCAAGCAATGATGTAAACTTGGTGGTTGTTCGACCACATAATATAGGATTACTTGAGTTGCAATCTCCGTGACAACATAAACGAAATTGTTACCCTGAAATTTGGCAACAATGATAACTTTCATTATAAAGTTTAAATTTAATTTGAACTTTGAGCCACACACATGTGCCTACATCTAAAAAAAATTATAAACATTAATGCGTTTAGAAAATGATGAAATAATCCGATATGTACACTGAAATATAACTGCTTTAAACGAAAATTTAATATATTCGTAAAATATAATGCGTGTCTATTGCAAAAGTTGAAGCAGAACTAGTAAAAAACCGTCACAATGAAAAGCCGAATTGACAGTACAACGTAGTTAACGAGGAGAAAAAAGGATATATTGAAAACTGCAATAAATTAACGAAATTTACGAGGCAATAAAGCGCAGAACAGGGAGGTATCAATGATAGCGCTCGGCATGCGCATAGTGCACACCTGAGCGAGTATTTTGGGTCGCTCGGCCAATATCGTTACAGTTGACACACATATGCGTAGAGGCATGATACGGCTACTGCTGTCGTCGGGCAAAGAGAGCGAAAATACCGTCACTTTGGCGCAGCTTTTATACAATTAGAGTTAGCTCGAACCTCGACTTCGCGTGGCCTCTTCTCATAGAGACGGCAACGAGAAACAGCACGTACAGGCGAATAAAAAAAAATGGTCGTTCGGCTCTACGCACGCAGCTTCGTCCTTCACCAGCACATTCTTATTACATTTATTATTGCATTATTTATGCTGATCTTTCCAGAGACATTTTCTCATTAAATTCGGGGCTTCCGAATATACGCGCATACACACACGCACACACACACACACATATGTCGATTTACGAAATGCCCTTTCGATGCACACACAAATCCGTGCGTATCAACCATAAAGGGAATACTCTACACGCATCGTGTTGCCAGAGCACCATGAAATCGCTTGTAGCGTAAAGAAACGCGTGTCGTCGTCGGCAGAAGCGCACAGGAACTCTGGAGCGGGGAGTTTGTAATCGATATTGCGTCTGAAGCGATGGTGTTACTCCGATATGGGGCCGTTTTTTTCGCATTTTCGACAGTTTGGCAAAAATATTCCCCAAGCATATCCTCGCCGACTGGCTGCAGGATTCTTAATTAACACGATCTAGGCTATAGGAGCACGCCCTGGCTGACACTCGGCAATCGATATATAAGCGCGTCTGGAAATAGTCCCCCCCCCTCTCTCTTTCTACATCGGCTGGCGGATGAATAATGAATATTTTTTTTAAATCGATGTGGCCCATTGCAAGCGCGTAATTGATTTTCTAATTGCTCATGCATATCTCAGTTTGCCGAAAATCATATGCATCATAAGCTTGCAACTTGAAAGAAAGCGCAGTAATAATTCTACAATTATTTGTACGTACTTTTATTGTCTGTATCACTCTGTACTGAAATCGTTACGAGCGTCAATTTCATACATTTCAATTTTCATTTAATGGTGATTTCGTTTCGATAAATACCGAGTTGAGTATTCATGTTTGCTAATTTTAGCTACCATTCGACCAATAAAATGAGCTCTATTAAAGAGAATTAACGTCTTATCAACGTCAAATAAATAAGCGTATATTCATCATTGAAGAAAGCTGAAGTTAGATTATCGCTCGAGAAAGTTGCGGTAATGAAAGCAAATTACGGAAAGCTAGCGTCCTTCGGGAAAAGGGAGACTTATCAAAAGTTTCGCAACGAACTTCACAATATTTCCTATTAAATAATTACCGCTTAATATGACAGTTATGCAAAATATTATCGTAGCCTTGGTCATCTCATTGTGCATTTTTATAATTATTTTTAGCACCTCGGACCGTCAATTTTTTTGTCGACTTTTGAAGTTTGTTCTTACAAGTATGCCACGTGCGAGAGACAAACTTATTTTCGCTTATCCAGAAAATAATTTCTTCCTTGATTTATGGAAATTCGAAAACCAAGTGACTTGAACTGAAGTTTTTTCATAGTAAAACTGATTGTGAGTTAACGGACAATTTGATTTGTTCCAAAAAGTATTTTAGACCGTTATGAAAATTAAATCAGGCAGCCATTAATTTCAAGCCACGTATATTTCTCACAGTACATTCGCTTGTTTTCTGGCAATGTTGGAGGAGCCATACGTCTCTCGAATTGCATTGTTGAATCTATAATTCGAGCCGTAATTGAATCAGCCACGCGCCTGCCATTTCACGTGTACCTATGCAGGTGGAGTTCAGACAATTTGCGACGCCGCCGTTGTCGTGTTTCACAAATCGAATGCGAAGTGTGTACACGTGTTGCGCCGCAAAGCATTCGATTGCGCACTATATACACGTTGATGAAAGAGCGACTACGTATGTCGACGATGTTTTATTTTACTCCTTGACGATCGTTATGAGCGATTGTTTTATCTCTGTGAATTGTGAATTGGATATTTTCGATAATGAACGCTTGAGAAAGGGACGGTGCTCGTTCGCAAATCAAGACGATTGCGCGTAATAACCGTTAAATAAAAACTTATTTTTTGAGATGTTACTTCGCAAGAAAGTGGCATTGAACAAGACAAGAGCCACATCGAATCTCGAGGCTGACCGGGTTACAAAAGAATCGCGTAGGCACCAGTCGAAAGGTAGATCTTGCGCAGACGCATGGGATTCGGCCCGGCGGACGAAGAAGACGGAACAGCTCGAAACGCCGGTCGGAGCGCAGCAATATAACCCTCTGGCAATTCGTCGTCGAGAGAGCATTGAACGAGCCACTTGGCAAACATCGGTAGCCCGAGCTTCCAAACGCGAGCGACTCCGGGACAAAGCGCGCGCTGTTTATTTCCGCGGCACGCGAAGCGCCGATGCTCGATAATGGAAGCTCCATATACGAAGCTAATCGCGTTAGCCGCCAAGAGACTGCGCGACGCCCCATTGCTGTTTACGCGTCCACGCGCAACTCGCGCCAGGATCATCGCTGCTACAACTCCGAGCTGTACTTTGCGTGTCTCTTTTTAGATCGACGAATGTGCAAAGGATCGGGCAGCGAGTGGGGTCTAAAGAAAAAAAAAATCGTGCCTTTGTTTGCCTTGACACGGATACTTTGGATGAAATCCAGCTACTGTTTATCATGTTTGTCGGCGCTTCACGGAACTCGCCAATTCCGCAGATAATTGTTTGACGTTCGATGTATACTTGTTTACCGTAAAAGCTCAATGCCACGTGTGTGTGTGTGTACGTCTGTGTGCTAAGCTGGTGGCGTGTATTTACTTTTTCGTTAAAAACACTTGCCGCAGAAAAGAAAATTGATTGATTCATTTAGAAAATTGAAGCGTGAGAGCTGGTAGTCGTTCTCCTGGAAAAAGTGCTTGCCACTACACTCGAGCCGCAGTTCTTAATAGCAACCCTTGTTGTAAAAGAACTTGTATTAAACTTCCGAGGCTCGATTGCACGTAGTTGTACAGAAAAATATCTTTTCTCTCTCGCGCGGCGTTGCGATGATTAGCGGCTGAACGATCACTTTCACGATGTGATGAATCGTTCTTCAAAGCGGTACCGCATCGACGAGTGTGAAGCGATTATTTTATCGAGAAAAATTATTACGTGAAAGTAGTGTTTGCTTTCGATCGTCCGGATTCATTTCGTGCAGATACCGGTTCTACGCGGATTTTTACATTTTATTTATTTAACATGATGCTTTTTTACGCGAACAGGAAATATAAAGCTTCCTGCAGAATATTTGATTGAAAAATAATGAACTTAAATTATTTATTTGCAAGAATTACACGCTTGAGATTCTGCCCATTATTGAAAAATTATCAAATGTACAATTGTGCCGTGTATAAGTATATCTTTAATCGTTTAATAAATTATCTGTAGAAAAAAATGATGTCGAATAATATTTCATTTTTCATGAAGTATTTTTCGTGTTCAATATATAAGTATTAGGTCAAATAATAAAATTGATAAGAAAATTTAAAGATTTGTGTACAGTCGGTATCTGTGTGCATTGAACACGGCCTCCCGTTCGATATTTTTAAATGTCGCTGTGAAGAAGTCGCAGAGCACTCGCAATAAACTTACCACAATGAAAAATACTTACGATCGCTAAAAAAAGAAGATTAAAAGACCAGTCTACGAATCCTGACGTTTCTGCAAAGAAAAATAAAACAGTATATTACTAGAGAAACTTACAAGAATCATAAAAAAATTGCAAATATTATCTTTATTTATAAATTTATTTTGACCGCCCGTACGATATTGCAGAGTTTGTATTACAAAGACACCGGACTCGTTCAGCTTAATTGTCTCGATAAAAAAATCTAGAAAGTGGGTTAATACTGACTGGCATACGTGTGAGTTCTCTTTACTGAGCGTTCACTGTGTAGAAAGCTCTGCTCTAAGAACGACAGTAGAAAAAAAATTACTGCGGGTCGCGTTTTCAGAGCCAAATTAAATGTCATCTTTCGATAGAAACAATTGAAAGCGTAATATTGACCAGACGATAAAATAACTTGAAAGAATATCAGCAAAACGTTGAAATGCCGTTTCGCGAAATGCAAATTATTCGTGTGGTGAAATCGCGTTGAAATTGAGTGAAGCGCAACAGTAAATGTTTGCTTTTAAAAGAATCAAAAGGTTAATGTATCAGTGCAATCGCTGATGTGATGAGATATTAAAGAAGTTCATTAGAGTTCAGCTCGGATTGCAACAATCAAAATTATACGACAACCTTTATTGGCGCTGAAAATAGGCGTCCAGCACTCTCGATCGAGAGAGAACCACAGTGTGCGAAAAAATAAACCGACCAGCAGAGAGAAAGAGAGAGAGAGAGGGAGAGAGAGAGAGAGAGATCCGGAAAGCACGAAGCACTCGCCATCTCCGGCAACGAACGAGACTCAGTAATCCCGTTTCCCACTTCTCTCTTACTTTCGTCCGTGCGAAATAAAAGAAAGCAATGAATTTTCACGTCTCTCTCTCTCTCTCTCTCTCTCTCTCTCTCTCTCTCTGTCGGCGTGGCCACCTATTTTTAAACGACCAAGAAAGCTTGCGGACCACGCGCAGCCAGTTAGTCAGTCGAGTGAAGTTAGTCGTGCGCGCGCGCGCACATACACAATCACACACACGCACGCGCACGAACAATCATATACGCGTGCGCTCAAGTGCACCTTCCCTGGCTTTTCCGCCACCTCCTTAAAAGCTTCAACTTTTCAGTATTGGATTTAAAAGTCAAGGTTCAGCCAGTGACATTGACGGCAAAAGTTGAGAATAATATGCGGTTTTGCGATGGTGACTTCCGTGACTTGTTGATGCTGCTGCTGGGCTTGAGTAATAAGTCTTGAGTGATGTGCGCTGTGGTTAGTGTCGAGCATTCTACAGGGGCTTTAATCGTGCAGCCCCCGAGGGAAAGCTGAGCTTTCACTCCGCGTGCTTTCCTCCGTTATTGTTGTGATCTTTATAACTCGCTTAGATACGCTTCAGTTAAGTCTTGAAATTCCCGTTTAATTTGATTTTCGCGAAAATCCACATGCTCACTGTGCGCGCTACCGTGTCGGATATTTAGATACGTATTTAATACTTGAACGCTACGCGCGAGTAATCTGGCAAAAGTAACAAATGGAGATTCAATGGAAATGTTGCAGAAAAATGGTCGAGACACTTATGGACAAAAGGGTACGACAATTTCAAGACGCATAATACGAGCTCGGGGGCAATGAGAGTGGCGTGAAGATTAGGCCTGCGGCCGCCGGAGCAGTAGCAGCAGCCCCGCAAGGCAGTTCGGACAGCATAAAACGGCGTAAAACGGTAACGCGCGTAAAAGTGCAGCCGGCAGCGCTGAGGTATGGGCCCTTGGGCCTTCGGCGTGCCGCTCGCCCTTGTCTCCGCTCTGGGACTGCTGCTCAATGCCTACGTGCTCGTCGTCATTGGACTTGGCAAGCAGGTACAGTCTGTTTTGTATATTTCGAGTGGTCGACGATGATATCGATGAGTTTCGAGCTCCTCGGTACGAGGCAACGGGTACGCGTAAATCATTTATTCCAAACGACACGGAAAACACGCGTAATAAAGGTCGTCGTAACGTCAAGCTGATTTTAAACGATTCGTAGGACAAACGAACGTGTCGATTAACAATTTCGGGAACAATCCACTACTATTCATGTGAATCATCGAATTGAGTCACCGTGATTCCCGCAAGCTTGGGCGTGCGCTTGATTCATTTGTTTACAGTATCGTTAGGGAAAAACTGATTCCATAGAGATTTTTCGAAAGTGTATACAGCATGTTTACTGGAGCTCCAAAACTATGATATAATTTCAAGGTTTGCTAAAAGTTCTCAACGACAAGAAATTAAAATGCGATGAGTTTGTTTTGAAAAGGGAAAATTAGATAAGAATGAGCGAGGAGTTTATGGAGTGTTCGAAGACGATTGCATCGTATCAATGTTCTCTTAAGTTCGGATATAATAGTACAGCGGAAGTTCGCTGTCGGCTAATGAGAGCGAGAGAGAGAGAGAGAGCGAGAGCTTGCGCTCGGTAAACTCATTAGCCGCGCACTGAGCTTTCCGCTCGCGGCCACTCGGCGTTGTCGAGCTCTCGGCTAGCCTGTTCGAAATTTGCTAAAGTACATCGTTTCGGTGTCTTACAGACGCAGCAACAGCAGCAGGCAGCGGCCAACACCCTGCTACTGATTCACTTGGGCGCAGTCGAAGCCGCGGTTTGCCTTGTCCTACTGGTCTTCGCGACGGGCTCGTGGCCGGCCGCCGGCACTTGGTGTGTCATTCATGGATTTTTGCTGGCTCTGCTGCACCCTGTCGCTCTTTGGACCGTGACTGGCCTCAACTGCGATAGGTACATCTTCGCGTTTACGTTGATTTTACGAGCTCGCTGTCCGCGTGCCAGCTTTTTCGGGCAGCGACGAAGGCTTTAACTTTTATATTATTCAAAATTATTGCCTTCTTCGCGAAAAAAATGTTTATCGTTGAAAATACAAAGTGCAAGCGCGAATCGAATTTACCAAAAATTACGAAAATAACTTTTGTCGCGAGAATTCGTGCGTCGTTGTTTAAGGTGCATTCGGTTTTGCAGCACAGGAGAAAACAAGGTTTTTCGATGTAAAGGCAAACGTTCGTCACCGTTAAGCTCGTAGATCTATATTAGTACTTAAGAGCACATATATTTTTAGGAAAAAGGGATTATTTGAGGAATAAATGAAGCAGGCACCATCGCATTTCCTCAGGTTTGAAACGCAAAAGAAATTTTCCCCTTCACCCCTGCGTTGATTTATTCCGTTTTATCCAAGAGCTGATACATGCGTATATATACACGCAAATAGCTGCGGGTCATACTCTGTCAGTGTCCTGTGAAGAGCACAAAAGGCTTTTACCGCGAGTATTCTCCGATCATTGGAGGTTTGGCATCATAGTCGGCTCTGTGTGTGCTGCATTGGCCGAAGAAAGTCGCAGCAGGCGCTTTTTTTCATGCATGTCCGAGTACTAGAAATATCGCTCTATCAATTTCAACTTTCTATATCATTGCACGGACATCTTTATAATTTGCGTGATCATGCGCGTATATTTATAGCTATTCGACGGAAATGAGCCCAAATAAAATTCAATTTAAAAGTAATGGACTTTACGACGGCAATGGCTAGAGTCACATCTATTCTTCTTATTGCACATTGTAATTGTAATGGAAATAAGTGAGTTACATAGAGTGAAAAGTTTTATTGATTTTTTCTTTTAAGTTGATGATTCAGCATTATATATATAAATACATATGTACATGTTCTCTAGAGTCAAGGCTATATCTTTTTTGGTGATCTATGGCTGATGTTTGATGATTCTCTTAGTTGTATGATTAATTATTATACCGCAGCTATGTTTTTAACTTGATTAATTCATCACTTTATTTGAAAAAGTCACGGAAACAATATTTATAGCTATCAAGTGAGTTTGACTACTATTAATCATCATTCGTCAAAGGGTTTTACTAAGCTAAATTAATTCAACGTTGTCGTGTGTTCAATTATTTATACTTCCATAAGCTTCTCGCGAATCGAATGAAAAAAGAAAAAAAAACGCTGATCAATAGTACTTGACATGTATTGAATATTAATCATAGATTTGCAAGTTCTTAAGAAGTTCGTACATAAGCTCGTAAAGATTTATCAACAAGATCCATCGATATACGCCCCAAGAAAAAGAAAAGTAATAAGATGAGTTTTGTTTTGTCAGGTATTACGCAATCGCAGCGCCATTACACTACTCCGCAGTAGTGTCGCCCCGTCGAGTAGCCTTGGGTCTCGGAATATCGTGGGCGGGTGCGCTGCTACTGTGCCTACCACCGTTTTCCGGCCTCGTGCCACCTTATCGCTACATGCCAGGACTGGGCTGCTGCGCGCCAGACTTCGGCCAAGCCGGTTGGGGTTCGGCCGGTGCATTGTACGGCGCCATCTATGCGCTGCTCGGCTTGGCGCTACCAGCACTGCTCGTCACTCTGTGCAATCTGCGAGTGCTGGGCATCGCCAGGTACCATCGCCATCGCATCGCCAGTGCGATCTACGAGGTGACGCTGAGCGCGCAAGTGACCATCACCCATCAGAGGAATCCGTTTTTCGTCCCGGCGGTCACGGCTCCCTCGGCCGGCGGTCCGCCCAGATTTCACAGCGCTGCTAGCACGGTGAGCGTGGCCCGTTCGAACCTGCCGCGGCCGACTGGCGGCACTATTTCCTTTTATGCCCGGGCGCCGTTCAGCGCGTTAATTAAGTTTCTTTTCTCGTCCAAGCCGAGTTCCCGAGTTGACGGGGGACAGCTTTTCCTTTTTACGGAATAAAAAGCGATACGGCCTTTCCCTGGGACAACGGCGTTTTTTCAGCTTCGTTTTTTTTTTTCATCGCCGCCCATTCTAAAGAATGGGCGGCGGGTAAATTACAACGCCGCCGTGCTCTTCGCGGACGAATTATTATTGGAGACCTTCTCCGCGAGCGAGGCGGGAGTGTCGGTTGATTGCGCGTAGTTTTTCTTACTATTTCATTTTGCACTTTCAGCGCGCTTTTTCGCTGCTAATGGGTTTGCATTCCGCATCAAAAACCTTTCGTTAATCACGTTCCAGTGCTTTTTTTCTTGTCGACGACGGAACCTCGGAGAGTTCCTCTGAATGAACGCGCGCGCGCGCGCGCGAGCGACGATCGACAGGAAAACTGAAAAATATGTCGGAACGATTGGTAGGTGATGCAGCTGGTAGGCTCGCTGTATCTACTGTACTTCCCCTACTGCGGACTGATACTGTGGGAGGTATGCGGCAGCGGCAACGGCGGCGGTGGTGGCAGCGGTAACTCGAGTTTGTCCGGCGGCACGTCCAGCCTGTACGGGTCCATCGCGCAGCAGCCGCAGCAACAGCAGGCGGCGGTGGCACGACTACACGCTGTTCATCCGCGCTTCGCGTCCCTGGCCTCACTGCTGCTCGCTTGCTCGCCACCCATCAACGGCCTTCTCTACGGACTCAAGTCGCGAATGCTGCGGCGCTCGGTGCAGAACTACTGGCGCAAAAAAGCTACCAAGTCCGAGCTCCAGCAGGTACGTTTGCCTGTTATTAATGGCTGATCGCTGTGCGAGAGACAGACTACGCGATAGCTTTCCGCGCGGCCAATTCTCGACAGTCTTACCACGATAAATTTCTCATACGCCGTTGGCCTTTCGCAGGCCTGCGGTCCGAGCGCGCATTCAGAGGACTGCTAGGTCATAATAAAGCAAGCGATTGATCGCATGTTAAAGGAGATCCAAGCGCGCACGCCAAGCGCGGCGGGATCGCGACGACCCTCGGTCACCGGAGCGCCGTCGTCGTTCTTTCCGTTCCCGCCGTTGCAGCGTCGTCTGAGCGAAGCTTTGATCGCCTTGGGCAACTGCCGCGCGGCCGCTGGCTTCGGCAGCGGCAATATCGCCAACGTGTTCCATCGTGCGAGGTTACAACCGGCTGCCTCCTGCAACACCCTTAGAGTGCCAAACGCCGAGCTCGGTGAGTCTGATCTGCATGCACTTATCGGAACTTGCACTCGCCTCGCTTGCTGGCCGATTGATCCCAGTGTTTCGCTGGCGCAAGATTCGCCCGGGCTTGGGGAGCGCATGCCGGTCGATCGAGCCACTTCGACATTCGTCATGCTTTATGCTTGTTCGTGCTTCCACGCCGAATCCCATTCTGATGATATTTAATCAACTTGCCCGCGAATACTCTTGTTTGCTCGATCGCGCGTGTACACCTACCTCCGAGATAGCTCCTAATCAAAGAGCCCACCTCTTCGCTTTGAATTTATGTCCAATGGAATCCTCGCGCTCGCTTCATCGCTAAACGTAATGACGTTTTTCTCTCCGCGCTGCCGCAGAATTATCAGGAATTTCGCTAAAAAGAACTATCGTCGCTCAGTGCCGTTGGCGAATAATTCCGAGTTGGTCACGCACACTCTCAATAATTATATCAACAAATGCAGCTCGACAACACTTATACCTGCTATCGCAAACACTACCGATGCTTTTTTGTCGCTCATAGATATTCGAAATATCATCGACCAAAATGAGCTCAATTTTTACGGAAAATCATATTTTTTGTTTTCTCGGCACTTTGAACCACAAAAAATAGACGTCACAAGGAATCAGAAAATGGGCCTGCGTACTGCGAATCTTTTGATACGATCCGTAAAAACACGAGCCCCGGTAGTTTGAACACGCGAAAAGGTGGTGCCAAATTATGATGCTTTTTTACGTGCACAATTCCTCATATGCGGTATAACAATGAAAATGCAATTTCAAACTCGCTTTATCCGTCGAACGCTAACGATGTTAATTTTCCAGATGTTATTCCGTCGCGAGTCCTTTACGCGCCACTGCCAAAAGCAATTTTAACTAATTGCAAACGCGCGAGCGTCAACTATAGATGAAAAAATTTAATATTCCAACGGGGGATGCCGCACGAAAATTCCCGCTCATTACGTAATTCAATAACCAATCGCACGAGTATATTTTGTAACATTATAGAGAATTGACACACCGGCGTCGCGAAGATTAAACGTTATATTTCCCTTTGATTCATTGGGTGTATGGATTTGTTACTCGAAAGCTCGACTACATTGGAAGAAAAGAAAACGCATCGATCGACGTAAGCAAATGCGGCACAGCTCTCTCGGAAGATTTTCGGCATATATAACTCAATTAAGTCGGCAATCTATCGACTAAAGTGAATTTCCGTGCGAGCCAATGAAGGTCGCGCGCGGGCGGCCGCGCGAGCTTACAAGCCGCGTATGTGGCGCGGCTCGGCTTAAATGCATCTCTGCATCAACAGCCATTACATTACATCGCGCACGCTCTCTGCTTAATTGCGCGGAGTGCGACGTACGTATCGATAATACAGTAATTTAACCTTCGACGACAGCGACAATTGTATCGACCCTACATACGTGTGTTACAATACAATTATGCGTCGCGGCAATTGCGAGCTTTTTTCATACCACGCTGATAAATCATTCTCCTTGTCCTTTGTAAATACGTGCCAGCCAACAGCGGTTGGAAATCTGCATTTCTCTGGTCATCCCCTGCCCGCCCCCCTCCCCCTTCTTTCTCTCAGCGTATATACCTCGTAACATAATATTCCTCATTCGGGTCAATTGAACTGTTCTCTCGATTCTTGCATATTTTTCGCTGGGGCGCGACGTGTCTATGTGGATACAAACTATTTTGTAGCTGCAGCGCTACGAGCGCATAATAAATCGATTCGTCATGCATGTGATGCCGTTGTTTGCTTTCATTCTTGAAAGTCACGTAGCTTGCTCGTTACTTTTTTCCAACGTTAGTAGGAATCAATCCATATGCAATATCACTGCTGTTGCTTTTTCTCTCTTTTCATTTTCAGTTTTTTATCAGTAGCTATATCGCATTAAACACAGATTTGCCCTTATTATATTGCCGACTATGTAAATTTTCAATAAAGGAGCTTATATAACTTTATTTTATTGGATAGTACTTTATGAAGTTTAATAATTCTTGCTTTTTAATACCTTTACTAAATTTCTATTCTTATAAACTATAATATATTAACAAATTACCACTGTCATAGTGATATGTTTTTATACATTGGGAAAACGATTTGATAAAATTACATGAATCAGTTTGTTTGAGTCTTTTCTACAAATTTATATGCAATTGAATTCATTAGTTTCCAATTTCTTTGCAACACTTTCATATTTAAAATGTTTTTCAATAGAGTATGTCATAGGATTGATGATCTATGATAGTGAATTATTTTATGGAAAATATAATTCTAACGTTAATATTTGAGTTAACATGCAGACAGCTGACAAGCGTTTGAAATTGAATGTATAACATTACCTCGCTGAACATTCATATCGCACGATGTTGATCGGTAGATGTGTTTATTTTACAATTCAAAGGGAAAATAAGAGAACCGGAAAAAGTACGTGCAAACCTGCAGATTCACGACGAATATGATTTTAAATATACATGTACTTAATTTTTACAAAGGATCTTTTACAAAATGCAAAGCATATTAAATATCGATCATAAATAATCGAGATATGAAAGCACATTATTTTTGCAAGTAAAAAATGTTCATCTCGCGTAAACACGCACTGGACGAAAAGGAAAAAAAAGGCGAAAGTATAAGTACGAAAAACGCTCCTTGAAAAGCATTATAATTTGTTACCTACAAAGCTCAACGCTATCGTGCATCAAACGACTGTGCGCGTTCAGCTAAACCATGACCCAATTCACTCAATGAGTACCATTGCACGCTATAATAATCCCAGCCCATGTCGCTGCTACAATGTAACTAATCGATGTGAAAAATGCCACGAACGTGCGGTTCACCGAGAAAACAGGCGTATCTAAATCATGCACGTGCGACGATATGTCTCAAGGGACAACAGGGAGGGAGAGAGAAAGAGTCCACTCCATCCCTTTCATACTCGTAAATTGGGGGCGCGCGGGCTAGCGAACGCACCGCTTGCGATCCACGGATGTGCGCGTGGCATAATAAAGACACCCCGGGTGCGCGTAATACAAGTCAATGGTGTATAAATTCAGGCGAGAGCAGACGGTTGGTGAGGTCGAGTGCCTCGGCGGCGAGTCTGATGGGGCCGCACTATCGTAACGATTTCGCGGCAAGCGGTGGTGCCGATGCACTGGCGACGGCGGTGGCGAACGGCACCACGTCGACCACCGCCCTCGAGACGCCAAAGAGAAGCCCGAGGATACTCATCACCAGGGCTTACAGCGAGGAGAGCCAAGACGGTGGCAGCCCACTGCTGAGAAAGCCTTTTGCTGCTCCCGTCTCTTTGCCACCGTGCGAGAGTAAGTTCAGGATCGCAGTACTATCACTGTATTCTTACTCGATGGCAAGCGCCAGTATCGCGCGCGTCAGTGATGTTGACATTTTGAAATTACCAAACAATTCATTGATCTGACGTTTAATGTCCGGCTATGTTGATTTCGCGGCGTTCGGGAAATGCAGTCACCGCTTAAACGTCATATACTACGCGATTACTTCATCGTTATTCATTTGGAAGACGAGGGTCGAGGGCGTTGTACGTCAGCTTTCTTCGTGCCAATGAGATATTCTTGATGGAAGCCGATCCGCGCTCGATGATCATCGATAAAATAGACGCGCGACTGAAATCCATGAGTAACAAGGACAAAAATGTGGAATGACAGAGCGCAGGTGGCGTCACCGAAGTACCGAGAGCGATAGCAGCACTGGGAGCAGCGACGCAAGCGTCTGGACAACGGGAGTGCAAGCGGCAAAGCCACCGAGGGCTGGTGCTGCCAATGGCAAGAATCCATCGCACATGTGGCCGTGTGCTAGACGTTTCACGAGAGTGAAAACACTCGAGGAAGGCGCAGCTGTGTTTTCCGTCGTTCTGGCCAATCGGATGGCCATCAACAACAACGGCGACAGCGCGGACCTTGCAACGGACGCTGCTGCGACGAGCCAGACTATCAAGGCGCCCATCAACGTGAGTGTCTTTGCAGTCGAATTTTCAATGATACATCTGTTTAAATTGGCTATTTTTTATTTGGAAAGATTAGTGGAAGATTTTTTAATTGGATCACGAACGAAACGTCTTTTGAGTTGTCGATTTATTTTTCAACGATTAGGAAAAATGCACTTTCTCAGAGTGGATCGTTAAAAATGTGGAATAACTGAATTCACACGTAGCTGTAGTCTATGGCATTGGCCAGAGCAACATATTCAATTGACTTCATTAAAGGCCTCATCTTCCAGCACTCTTACGCCAAGTACAATTTGGCGTCCATAACAACATCTGATCTATTGTTAATTTTGTTTACCAAACAATTAGGTGCGACGTAAATTAACATTCCATATGAACACGAGAGCTAGTCAATAGCGGTACACTAATCAAACAATTGGTATGTGCTTGCATTTGTCCAGACTGGGATAAACCTGCGGGCTTAGAACAATTGGCGCGCGTGATTCGACCCTGATTGCATTAGCGGTAAGACTCGGAATGGCTTTAATAGACTGCACTAAAACTTCCCAAATTCACGCTGAATAGTTGATTTTCCCACGACTAATCCATAACAACAGTGTGTATGTTTGTACGTGACGTGACGACGGATTCTCAAAGGACTAGTCTTTAATTTGGACGCACTGACAGCACCTAGAGGCTAACGTATCACCGACACTTACAAGCTAAAGCATTAATACACTCAAAGAAAAGAAAAACCTCACGTGCTTTTGTCGAGTTGTAACGAGAAGGTGTAAAAAGCGAGAGAGAGAGAGAGAGAGAGGGGGGAGGGAGAGAAAGAGCGTCGCTAACGCACGCACGGTCACCTGTTGCAGGAGCAGCAGCCAGTAGCCGAGTTAGAAATCAGTTGCGACGAGAAAGACGAGGTGGACGACGAAGAGCAGGAGGCGGACAGAATCACGCCCGAGGACGAGCATAGGGCTAGTGCGAGTTCCAGCAGTTGGAGTTGCGCCGAGGACACTACCGCCCACTCGGCCCTCAACTCGCGCGCTTCCAGTGAGTGTGGCCTTGTGATGCATCCCATTGGGCAAACCACTGGTGAGCGTCAGCACTTTTCCAAATGACATCTTCCGCTTTTCGACAATCGTTCTGGATCCGCCGTGCATCGTTATTTTCAATGCCCGGGACATTGAACAATTGCTCTAATCGTCGTAAAAAAAACTGAACTAACGCGATACTATCACCAAAGAATTGTACCAAGTGCCCATTCGAGAAATATCCCCTCCACTAGCGTTTCCACTTCGAAACCAATTGAAAGTCTTTCGATCAATCGAGAAGGCGGCAGTGGCTGCTCGAGCGAAAGAAAAAGTAAACTTGGCGCGGCAACCCCTTCTGAAAATTAAGCCTCTCGGTCTGCTCGACAATCAGGGTGGAGTGATCGGTTTGCAGGAAGCAGCCGTCCAAAGCGCGAAGAAGCCGCGGAGGAAGAGAAGGAAGAAGGTATTTGCCCAGCAGAAGGGGGAGCGAGAGGAAGAAGGCCGAGGCGGAAATCGAGAATCGAACGCGAAGCCGAGATTACGGTGGTGGTGGTGGACCAGTTGCGACCTCTGCTTACCTCGTCGTCCTAGCCTTCGTTGAGGGTCAAGGAGCACAGGCCTGCACCCGTTTGGATTTAGACAAAACCAGACCAACGGGTTCGTCGTTGTGCTAACGAGCGCGCATCATACTTTTGCGCGCTCTCTTTCTTGTTACTTCCTCTTCTTCTTCTTCTTCTTCTTCTTCTTCTTCTTCTCTTGACGCACGCACGTCAATTTGTAAGTTACTCGCCAGCTCACGGTTTCCATGTGAAGGAAGGAAACAGCATGCCTCTTATTTTCTCCAAATTACTTTTGTTGACTTTTGATAATCTTCGGAATATCATTGGTCTTTTTTTCATTTGAACTGTCAAAGATGCGCTGTTCGATATACGGAAATAGCCGCGCTCGGTAACAATGTGGCACACGCTGTGAAAGAGGCACTGGTAATTTTGGTTGCGACGGGCAAAGTACGAATTATCATGCATCGTGCGTTGGGAAGCTCGACGAAAGCAAACAGCGGTGACCGGAAGCTCCCCGTCGAAATACGAGTCTCATCGAAATCCAAAACCCAATTATTCTTGTTGCTGCACGGTCATCCCACATCATACTCGCTCGCCAAGTAATACGTGTACAAAACAGCAGCGAGAATTAGAAAGGAATTCTCGACTTTGTGACGTCACTCGACTGACTAAAAAAAAATAATAAAAAAGAAAAGGAATCCCTGTGATCTTGTTACCGTACAATTCCTTTGTTTTAGATAGAAGCCGAAGAAAAGCCTGTGTATTTTGAAAACCGCTTGAATTTTCGTTTTAGGAAATGAAAAGAAAAAAAACGCTCTCGTTCTTTTTTGTAACATATGATTGTCGTTATTGCGTATAAGCTTTTGTATATTTATCGTGCTCAGCTGTGAAAAAAAGAAAGAATCCTACACGTGAAAACGAATAGTCATAGTCTTACGAATTACGAAAGTGGATATCTTGAGAGAATGAGAGACGTATACGGTCGGACCTCGCGATATGATATTTTTATAAGGAAAAGAGCTGGCAGATGATATGTGTCGGCTCATCTCTCGTTTGAAATGAAAGTTGATGCGCGGATTGAAAGTTTTATTTTAATAAAGTGTTGCGAATGTACAAATTGCGATTAGAGGTAATGGCGAAGATGATAATAATGGCATTCAAGTTAACTATAGTAGAGACCAGTGTCCACATGTATGCAGTGTACCATGTAAGCAGTTAAATTAATTGTACTTGGTGTATATCAAACAAAACATAGAATCGCTGTTGCGTAGTTTTAACGTAGCGAATACAACGGAACGTTCCTAGTAAACGTTTATTTATGTGTATCCACACATACACACAGTTAAGAGAGAATAAATACTGTGAAACACATTCCTATCTCACTAAGATACATTATATATTAGAGCGGGCGTGGCGGCGGCGTTTTGTCGACATATCCTAAGTAAGTTATATTTTTATAAACGTCCGTTTCGTTCGCGCCCACTAACTACACACGTAGGCAACGACAATTTGCTGCTGCTGGACCTATTTAATAAGAGGACGTTAATAAGCTGACGATATGCATGCACGCACATGAGTATTCGTCCCATTGCATTTATTTTCTATCTCGCGCAAAAGTCAGACCCTCTCTCTCTCTCTCTCCCTCATACGCATACACGAACACACACACATACCTCACGAATATACAATAAGCTCATCAATTTCAATGTGTTTGCGTATATCTTTGACAGTGATAAAGACGAAAAATACAAATTAATGACTGGATTATACATCAGACGGACGGGAGGGGGGGGGGGGGGGGGGGATCAAGATCATTTTTAATGCTGTAGCATACGTCTGCTCTGTATATATACGCATTGAAGTTGATTTTTTCAATGATCCGCGACGAAGCGAAGTTTTTTTCGGACCGCGCGTCACCTCGAGTTAGCGTGAGAAGTCTGACGAAAATGAAAATCCAATACTAACAGTAAATAATAACGCAGGCGAATGCGGCGTCCTTCGTGCAGCGTAACGACGACGACTTGAATTGGCCACGGTCGCTCGGCGCGTGATTAATTGTATGTATTTGTCGCGCGCTACGTCCGACGGCTAGCGAGCGTCACGTCGATGATCGTTGTAAAAGAGAAAGAGTCTCGCGTCGTGGCAGTCGCATCGGCCGTGTACAAGAGCGTCGGCGGCGATCGATGGTTCGGCCGTGTAACTCGCGCCGCTCCGCGAATAAATGCCAGCGATCTCGGCCGTATACGCGACGAGGCACGCGGCAACGGGACGCAATCGCAACGCGCGCGCGGGACCGCACACGAGCTCTCGCTATCGAGCTCCTGGTGTAAATACAGCTGCTCGCGGGTTGCGACCGCACGCGCGGAACGATTTGACGAGACGTGTCTCCGCGCGCGACGGCTTTCGTCCGCGACAATTTATGCTCTCGCTTTCTCGCGCGCCGCGCCATCAAGCCGATAAAGTGCACTCGCAGCGCGTCCGATTAATGCGTTCGAGGTTCCTATGGAAAAGTAATAGAGAGGCTGGCGGTGCGAGCGCGATGCAAGAGAGGCGCCAAATTTTACACGTAATATTCCGGACGTCTTAATCCTTCAGTTCTCGCTTCTAACGCCGTAAAAATGTACTTCCACGAATGAGAACGCGCGACATGCCTTGCTTGTACAATCCAGATTTCATCGCTAATCAAGTTGGCTGCAAATTATTTTACGTTCTTATTCTTTGAACGCGATGGAACTTCGCCTTTTTCTTCTTGTTTTTGTCAATCGAAGCCACGGGAGGAATTTAATCTGCCTGGCAGTAAAAAATTCTCGAAACGTTTTCCCGATAAACGTCGCGATGCGTCTGCGCCAAGCGGCCAAGGGAAAATATTCTTATATAGATGCATGTGCATGTTGGTATGCAAGGATCGAATAAGAGTCAGTATAGCTTTTATAGCTTTTGTCGTAATAGCTCGCAAATAATTGTCACAGAGTACTAGAACTATATACTTTGTATATTTTCTTTTTCGTTAGATTTTGCTCACGAGGCAGTTGTATTCATAAATATATTATGAATGATTTTGTATGCTGAATGAAGAAGCAAATATGTCGGCTTTCAAAAGCAAATGTTACCTATAAATGCTCTATGTAATCCAATGCCAAGGTTTACGACAGAACGTCACTAGTCAATGTTACGCGGAGGTTGTGATCTTTTATTTATTTATATTAATTTATTGCGTGCATCTAATTTCGTACTTGGCTTGATAAATTTTTACTTGCCGATGCTCTATATAACAGTTTAGACATCGATTTTTTCCGTATTATTCTCTTCTCAAAAAAGTCACAAGTCGAACCGCAGACTTTTACGACAATTATAAATTGATTTGCAAAAATAAATAATGTATTTTGCTATCGGCAATTGTATTCAGGAATGCAAGAAAACGAAATGATTGGAATAAAAGTTGCGCTCATTAGGATTCAGCGAAGAGCACCGAGAAAAATAGAATATAATCGCAATCAAGGAACAGCCGCACAAAATCGATATGGATTTCATCTCTAACGTCTGTGCCTGCACAAAGTTATTTGAAAAACAAGCCAAATCTTACCTTGATGTCAAGCCTTACATTTAGTACAATCAGAAAAGCCTGTACAAACGACAATCTTTCATATATAATAAATATTTTATCTACAAAGTAACTGAGTTCGTGCTCATAAACAACTTTTTCTTTCGAGGTAGATTCATTTGCAGTACTTTTCAGCTTGAATAACGTGTACTCAAGCGAGTGATGTGTTGAATGCGAATACAAACATTCTCAGAAAAAATGTCTAGTTCGTATTCTGGGGAATCCAGAGATTTTATGTATGCGTGTCATAAAATATATATCGCATAATTCTATCTGAGAAAACGTCCATTGACACTGTATGTACCATATATATATATAAATGACAAATTTCGTCTTTACGATGTTCACACTGTCAGTGGTAGCGAATACAGCCATGTGGTCCAATGAAAAGATCCTCAATGATGCATCACAAACAATGTGTAAAGCCGCAGACAAAAAATTATTTTAGCAGGTGATCCTTTGTAAGAAAAGCAGAGAGATGAAAACGCGAGAGCACTATTTTTTCAAAACTGTTTTAGTGTTGAATCGTTAAGATAAACAATATAGTTCAGAATGATAATGGTCAATTAAGCATAATGCCACTGTCGGTGTATAGCAAGCTGCTTAATTATCATCTGCGATATGGGCATCTCTTTGTAATACTGTTCAAGAAAAAAAATCTATGCCGTATCTGTTATATCGCCGTGACTTGTGATGATCTCGATGTTAATATAACAAATGAAAAGAAAGAATGATCGATCTGATGTTGACCTTTCAAAGGCATACGTTTGAATGTATAAAAAACAGTTCATTATGTTATGTATAGTAAAAACGTTGAAAAATTTTGTGTCTCAACATAAGGCTTCACTTTATTTTACACTCCGACTGAGTTTTTCTGTTAAATAAAAAAAAATCAATTCACCCTATAGATGTCAATTTGAGTTTCGCGTTGAAACCTGCAACTAAAACAATGAAATATTAAATTTAAATTGAAAAATAGTTTCCTAGTTTATTAGCGTAATTAATTTAATATACGTGAGTGAAAAAACGAGTGTTACGCAATGCTGCCTAAATTGGAGAGTATTTATTCAAATTAAAGGAAGGGAAAAAAGAGCAAATAATAACTTGACTTCAGACCGAGGCAGGTGAGCTTTCTATTTATCCCACCGGTCACAATGTCAGAGTTTCCGGTTTCGAACTTCTCCTTATTATTTTGGAAGGCACACACGTATTTGTCATGTCCCATTATATGACGTGGGTTTCGCACTTCGTTCACCCGCACGAGTTACAAGGCCAACGGTATTTTTCATTTTATACAGCGGCGACAATTGTATCATCGAGTCTATTATTTTACAAAAACAAAAAAAGCTTATTCGATGAAATCCCATCTCTTTGGTAAAACGAAGAACAAAAGAGCAAGCAAACACATGCGAAGGCCAACAGATTCCTTTTCGACCGAAGATCACGTGGATAATCCAGAGCGTCGGCGTCCCTTTCACCCGAGTGTATAGTGTTCGGCGGATAATCGGAGTCACGCTAACGCATACCGGCAACGCACACAGTGCGGCGATCATCAGCTTTTCAACTCACGGGCAGTCACACGCGCGACGCTCAGCCGTGAGCTTCCTCGTGCCTCGTTCTCTAAAAGTCCCCCATTACGCGCTATATACCGTATACGTGGACGCGACGGCTGACCATGGCGTGATTGATCGCTCTCCTTTTCGGTAAGCGCTGTCTGTGTATCGACACTGTAGTGGGACAAACGTGTGTTTGTCTTCCTTCGCTGTAGAATGCCACGGGGAAACGATTTCAGGTTCGAGACGCTGCGCGAGCGCAACAGGTAAGTTACAGCCGTGTGGTTCTCACGCAAGACTTGTTGGTTGCGGCCGTCGATTGAAAGACCATCAGTGTACAAATTCCAAGTTTTCATTTGTTCTTAGCTAGCTTTCTCAGTGTATTGTGTTAACAACCCGAGCGATACAATTTCCTGTCAAGTGGTTGCGAAAATCAATGCGCACGTGGCAACATTTACCGAAAAAATAGTCGAACGAAAGTTGATCTTTCTGAAAATAGATGAGAAACAATCGTTAATGTCATCATTTGTCAATCAAGCATTTGGATGCGACTATAAATCTACAGAAATGTATATAACTTTGAAGGAAGGAATGGGCTGCTGACCATTACACTGTTAATATATCTATCAAAAGTGTGTTTAATCAAAGAATATAGTGCTGACCCACACGCAGACAAACGTTCGAAGGCATGAACATTTGATAATGCAATATCTTAGTGTACATATGTACTTGAGATCTTATCCATGGACGCGACGATCCGACAAAGCCTATTAACCCAGGCAACGTCTTACATAATCCGCTTCTATGATATATCTTTACGCTCATCTATGCCTCTCTATGTGATTCCCAATCAAATAACCGCGACCAAAAAGATTCATTCTGTATCGGCACTGTTTTCTAAACTACTCTATATTTTTAGATTCACATGTGTATTTTGTATGTTCGTAATACTTCATCTCAAAACAAGCACATAAGTTGTACCCCGAATAAGATTAGTTTTGACAGACATCGTTGACCTATATATGAATCTGTATAGTGTAGTCAAAGATTTCATGTTACGTTACGAAGATGAATTAGCAATAAATTTTTTTATGCACTATAATATGTTTCTTGAACGCTATTATCTGTTGGTAATTCGATCCTCACTTTGATTTCTTCGTATAATTTTTTTTTACAAATACCAAACTTTAATATCAGTCGTAAATTAAATCTAACAAAACAGTGTTTAGCTTAAATGTCTTTCCGTATGACAGTTGCTAATTTATGCTGATAAACATAAATTACGTAGCTGAAATGAAATTGAAGGACCAAGTTAGTTTTGAACAAATTCTGATTCTACAGGATTTGATACTACATGGATTTATAAATTTTGTTTATTTAATATATTGGTTTTTTAAATGCACAAAAAATAGAAAATAGTATTTATTAGAAAAAAAGATACCATTGAATATATAAATTTTCTACAGAAAATTCAATTGAAAAGTAACTGGTCCGAAGTATTCTACGTAAAATATTTGTCCACGAATAAATAAATATTTGAAAAATATGTTTCAGATTCGGCCCGTAATTGAAAAATAATCAAACGTACGATTACGCTGTATAGAATAACTAGTGCCAATTAAATTTTTGTTAATTTTTCTGTATAAAGATATAATGTCAGATAATATTTCGTTTTTAATGAAAATAGTACTTTATTTTTCGTGTTCACTACATAAGCATTACGTTAACTAACAAAATTTAAAATTTGGCGTAGAATCGGTACGTGCATTAATGTATTTTTTATTGACAGCTTCAATCACGAAAGTTTTTTTTCATTTATGTATTTATTGTCGCATTCCCCTTGAAGGGTATTAACGGCAGTGATACAGAGTGGAGTAAATTAGTGATAATACAGAGATGACAAGAGTACATTACAAGTACAGGGATTTTATAGAGCGTGTAAGGTTATACGTTGTATACATTAACATGAAAATTGGTTAGGAAGTTATATTTAAAATTAACGAGGTATGGATACATATGCGCTTAATGATACAGTAGTTAAATATCGTGACGTTAGATTTTTCGTAAAACTTTTTATTGAAATGAGATAGCGTTAAAGATTTAATTTGCATGAACGGACGTAGTTTAAAAACAAAAAACGATCGCGTGCTTAGAAGTATCGTAGAAACATCATACAAGAATGCTTTGGTCTGCAAAAACATTAAGAGAACAAATGCTACTGAAAAAGTCAAAGTGATCATACGTTAAACCATACCAGAAAAATACTACGACTGTGCAATGTATAGGACAAGAACTAATGTCTTATCTGCAAGTAAGGACACAGCAAAAACTTAGCGTCGAGCTGTTAATCACATTATTTCTAGTATATCGATGTTATATATATTTGTCAGACTAGCGTATGGTCACAGTATATTGCTGATTGCCTTAGCACAGTAAGCTAATGAATAAAATAAAGCTCTTAGGATTCAAAATAATACAGCGCGCGCGTTCATTTCATTTTCAAGTTTTTTGAAAATAATTTTGCGTGCGTTCATCGAAATAGATAAGCGTGAAATCGTATGTTTGAAAAATGTTTATGAAAGTGAGAGCCTTAATGCTCTTGTGGAAAATTTTTCGACGTTACCTGGATACCTTATCGATATTCTGCGAGATGCGATTCGTCTCGACCCGCGAAGCAATCATCCTATTATACTTTTATCTGAGACACAAACTACAAAGAAAAGTCAGGCTGCACGGAGCGAATAAAAATTGGTTTTGAATTTTTCGAAGAAAGTGCATGCGTACAGACGTTGTAAGGTAGGCTCGTCACGCTTAATTGTTTGCAAGCAGATAAATGCCATTCAAGCTAGAATTCTTCTGTTGGTCTGAAGTCACTTTTGCACAGCTCACTAACGGTATCGGCAATCTTGGCGTGCAATCATTTCCAGTGATCAATATTTTACACATCTCTTGGATTTAGCTTATAATGGTTCCGAGAAATTAGTTGACGGGTGTCTAATAAATCGATAAACATGGTTCTTCAGTCTGATCGAATCATAAATTCGCAATGAGCATTTGGAGCACAAGGTTGTAGCCTTTGGAAATACTTTGCTTTCAATATATTGTTACAAGATTATAACTTTTTTCAAGCAATTTTCAAAAGTTAATATGTATATAACTGCAACTATTATAAACTTGAATGCTAAGCAAAATCTCGAGCATTTTATCATAATTGGAGTGGTATTGTTTTTTAATGCTTTTAATAATTAGCGACATTACGTTAATAGGGTATTTTAGTCTGCAAACGCATATTGCTTCCGGTCGCCACAAAGTGTGCTATAATAAAAAACACCACTTCAATGCGCATAAGTCAGGGCAGTCAAAGTGTTGAATATAAAAACTGACATTTACATGCAACGACAAGTAATTTACACTACTCACGGAGGATAGTAATTGTTAGAATATGAAATAAATTTATGTTGGACTCAACAGTACAATACACTGCATAAAATGCATAGCTTAGCTGGACGATGCACTCTTTGAAATTTTGGCGGGTGCTGAGTTGTGTAATTACAACTCAGCAATTATCGGATATAAAAGCTCCGAAGTCAAGCGTCTAATTTTAGTGTATGTCTGTAATGCCACTCGTCAAATATATTAAATACCTATAAGAATTAATAATCCCCTTTACTCATACTTTATTTCAACAGTAATAATCGATTTTCAAAGTAATAAAAATGTAAGAGAAAGAAATGAGACGAAGTGCAAAAAAATGTATGCCGGTGTTGCGTAGAATTCTGCAGCTCGGCATCCGGTAAAAGGCATCCACCCGCGCCGATACGGCTTATCACTTGACCCTCGCGGTTTACCGACGTTCGCTTGCGGACACACACATGCATACGCGCACGAGCATCACCACGTCGCATTCCGCGCAGACTCGCGATCGACCAGCTGGCTGGCGAGCAAGTCGCTGGCTGATCCGCATCGCGGCAGATTTTGTTGTTTCCGGACGACGCGTGATCCGTCGCGAATGAAGCCAAGATCTCAGTGAGGCGTAGGAGGATGATTCTGCCGAGTTCGGGCGGTCTCGACTTCGACGTTACGCGCGGCGACGGTAGCTACTTTGCCTTGCAACCTTCCAATCTCAGCACGCCAAGCTCCGACGACCTGGTGCCCGGCTCTCATTTCCTCGACGAACCTGCACTCGAGCACGATCGTGACGACATTTGCCCCGGGCTCTTCTATTATTATTGGCACAAGTGAGTTTGTTGCCACCTTTTTTCTACTGACTTGGAACATTCTTCTTTTTATTAGTGCCTCGCACTCGCATCGCATTGCACTCTTTTGTTTGCAACGTCATTTTAAATTTCTTGCTTCATTTTTTGCCTCACAGTTCGAGGTCGCTTTGCGCCAGATATGCAAAAGATAAGTAGTAATTAACTTAGTTGATATGACACGTTTTGTATTATGACATTTATCGCGCCAAATTTGATTTTACCAAATGCTGGTAACGTACGCGCGCTTTTCGTCAATCGATCTATATTATTATATCTGGGTATATTATTGCAAAGTTATCAGCTACCTTACCGATGTTGTTTTGACTTTTGCTCAACAGTTCGATCAAATCATTTAATCTGACAAATTACGGCTTTGAGATTCCATTGTACGCAATCTTATTGCATGTGAAGTTACAAATGGAAATTAATTTAAATTAATTATAGAATTCCGACACTTCATATAAACTTGTTTGCGACATCATTCGGGACATTTGCTATAGACGGCACATATTTTGTATTATTATTAATATCAAGAGCAGACTCGACAATTTCACTAATAAGATACCTAAAGCGTTTATTGAGTTATAAAAAAAAAGTAAGAAACCTAACCTTTCTCGCTGTTCCTAGTTCTAAAATTGTTACAAAATTCCATTCAAATTAAATGCAAAAGTTTAACGTAAGATGGAAACAATTTTTGATTGCATACGCTGGGGGAAAATGAAATACTACTCACTTTTGTTATTTAATTCTATCGAGTCAATACACTCGGCTGTTGATGCGCGTTGATCAGTCTGCTGTTCGTTTCAGCGCGACAACGTCTATCTTGCGCACTAAACTTCGTATGACTGGAAGAAGAAAAAGTGATAGTACGTCGTGCGATCTGTCGAGCGAGAAGTCAAGTTGTTGACGAGGTCGCTGCACACAGATATCGTGTAAAAAGTATTTCCATTATTTAATATCAGATTGCAATTTGCCTGCTTTTCGTTGAATTAGGTATTTATTCGCTGAATAGGAGACGTCTGTGATAGAATCTGCCAGAATTATTAAAGCATTCAAAAAAAATTTTCAATTTGAGCTTTGATACAAATATAACAAACTTCAGACGAAAGAAATTAACCCTAAAATTATAAGTTGCACATTATAAACTTTACGATTAACAATCAAAGATCATTTGAAATTTTTAGTTTCTCTAAAAAATTTGCTGTAAAAGCTAAATATTTCTTTTCTGTTGGCATTTTGAGACAAGCAATATTTAGTAAAGAAAAAGAGTCTTTGTAAACAGGAAGCTCGTAAAACATTCAGCATTTTCTTCGACAATTTTTTATTATTGGCCCGTAGCTCTACCACTAAACTGTCGTTCATTAATCTGTTGATAGCACTACTTTACATTTACTGTAAATTGTTTAACAGATGTAACAGCTTGCCAAGGTTGGAGTGAAACGTTTTTTAGAATGTTTTTATCAATAAGAAAAGTAAAGAGCAATTTTGAGATTTGCAGGCCATGTCTGACAAAGAAGCTAATGATCGTAGGTGGCTCGGTGCTTGCTGGTCTGATCATCATTGTAATCATCATCAGCAGCTTATCCGGAGTCGACCATGACAACGAAATCGAATTAGTGCCGCCTGACCCGGAAGTACAGCCACCTCCGTCATACAGCCGACTTAGAGCATTCAAACGAAGTGCCGTTTGCGCAGATGGAGCGCCTTGTGCTCTTATTGGCAAGTGAGTATCACGCTCTGAAGCGATTGTTCGAGCAATCAGATTAATTCTATTACGGAAGTACAATTCAACGAACTTGACCTACTTTCAGATCAATTCTCGATCGCAATGGTTCAGCCGTCGACGCGACAATCGCAGCTCTTATTTGCAATGGAATGGTTAATATGCAGAGTATGGGATTGGGTGGAGGTTTTGTCATGGTGATTTATAACAAGGCTACAAATAGCACCTATGCATTGAATGCAAGAGACGTCGCACCAGGCGCGGCCGATCCTCATATGTATGACGGATTGTACGAAAAAGCATCGCTATACGGTAATTGGTCATTTTCACAATCGCCTTGCCACAATCTTTTCCAATGCTCGGATTACGAAAAAGTTCAACGTTTCTTTATTGTTTGCCGTGCTTGCAAAGGTGGCCTGTCAATAGCAGTGCCTGGCGAATTAGCTGGCTACTGGGAAGCGCATCAACGATTCGGCAAGCTGCCATGGGCTGAACTTTTCCATCCGAACATTGATCTCTGTGAAAAAGGATACAATTTAACCAAGATCCAATACGAAAGTTTGTTAATTAATGCTACTGCCATTCGTGCAGATCCGACATTCGTGTAAGTTTGGTAGCGTTGATAAAACTCGCTTTTTAAATTTAATTTAGTTTTTACGTTGTATTTATGTTTCAGGGATCTATTTGTTGACCCAGCGACCAACGAGTTTCGCAAAGCCGGATCGCTCATTCGGCCGAAAAAATTGTGCGAAACGCTGAAGATCATCGCGGAAAAAAATGCTACTGAATTTTATAATGGTACCTTAGCAAAGCGTTTAGTAGAGGATTTACAGAAGCGAGGCAGTATTATTACTTTGAAAGATTTGAGTGATTATAGGCAAGTGAATTTCGCAAAATATTAACAATGCTAATATTGAAGTACTTTATTCCTAGACACGAAAACAAAGTCGTTTTATTTGGTTAAGAATGCTCGTTTGGTTGGTTTCAGGGCCAAATGGGAAGAGCCTGAAAATATAGAGTTGACAGATGGCACGAAAGTCTATTCTACGGGGCTTCCAGCGAGTGGAAGTCTACTGTCGCTAATTTTAAATGTTTTCGACGAATTTCACTTCACGCCCAGTGATCTCGCCAACACAAGCACCACCGTAAAAACATATCATAGGATGATAGAAACGTTTAAGTACGCTTACGGTTGGAGGACGCAGTTAGGCGACGTAGAACGGTCCGGTGTAAGCGATGAAGAATCTAGCAGCTCGAGCTGGTTTGCGCGAATGTTTAATAATCCTTATTTCCATTTTGCAGTTAGCGAGAAAATTAAGGTCCAAAGAATATGCTCGGTCGATACGAATGATAATCAAGGACAATAGAACGTGGAACGACCCAACGCATTACGGTGCGCATAACGCGGACAATGACGACCATGGCACCGCGCATATATCTGTTATGAGCGAAAACGGCGATGCAGTGTCTGTTACCAGTACCATCAACACATAGTAAGATTTCGAAAATTGTTTAGCATTGCGAACATTACGACAGTCGATAGACGATCCGTAGGCTATAAGGTTGTTTGCTTTTTCTTTCCAGTTTCGCTAGTGCCGTGGTGAGCGAGAGCACAGGTATTCTAATGAACAACGCGATGGATGACTTTGGTTTGCCGGGTCATCTCAGCTATTTTGGCATTCCGCCGAATGAACATAACTTTATTGCGCCAGGCAAGAGACCACTGTCATCGATGACCCCGGCGATTCTCGTCGATGACAAGAACGACGTGAAAATGACCATAGGCGCTGCTGGTGGCACGAAAATTACTACCGCAGTCGCTTTCGTAAGTTTTTTTTTTTCATGTTTTACGATTTCAGACAATATATTCGAATTGCTGTGCATGGAAATAGCTGAAAATTAGGGATAATTGAATTTTAACCGGCCTTTTTTACCCGACTGCGCGCTTGAAATATTAAATCATAAGTCAATAGTGACACACTTAACCGGAAATTAACTATGATTTAGAAATCAACGGAAACAACTGATCAATAAACACGGTAAATGCCAATGTCATTTCAGGTGATAGCAAGACGCCTGTGGATGAATAATACACTAAAGGAAGCGGTGGACGCGCCTCGAATTCATCACCAAATTTATCCCATGGAAGTGTCTTATGAGCTCGGTATGCCAAAGCCAATCGTCGATGGATTACGAGCCCTTGGACATAAAACGCAACGCTATAGAAATCGCGGCAGTATCGTTTGCGTATTGGAAAAAGTTAATGGCACCATCTACGCGAACGCGGATTATCGCAAGGGAGGTGACGTTTACGGGATCAATTGAAAGGACCAAAAGTGACGATCAATTGTTATTTTACATTCCATCCGTTGCATAGAGTGTATTTGACCTTTTCCCGCTGCGATTATTTAAATTATAAGTTTAGCATTCAACGAATTTTATCAGCGATGAATCAGCGGTAAGCTCTAATTTTATAAATCAAGCCGTATTCTCGAGATTTTAGTGTATTTTAGAAACTGCGATTTGGTCTATCACTGAATTTTGATCAGCTATTTTGATCAATATTTTAACATTTATTCTTGCAAAATATAAGTTGGATAGATAAACCAATTAATAAAATTCAAAATAACAAAGATAAATATTTGTCTTTTTCAATAAACAGAAATTTTTATCTTTCAACGCTGAACGCATGTCACGTAAAATATGCCTAATAAGCCTTATAGCCTTATCGCATTGCATTTTTTACGTAGAACATATATTTCAAATTTGCGTATAAAGAAAAAAGAATCAAAAACCATTGCAGATACTAAAACGTTTGATATAACGATTCAAGAAAAATTATGACCGTCAATAAATTATTTCATTAGCTTCCAAATATTTTGATCTCCCTAATGTTAGTATTTAGATATCTTTTTTATCCAATAATATGTAATGAAAAAAAGGGCAAAAAGAAGTCTTATGACATTTCAGATGTCATTCCAAGTACACAAATAAATAATTTCATACGAAAAAAAATTTATGTAAATTTTAGATATGTTAGCGTTCACGCGTTGCTTTGCAAATATAATATAAATATTTATAATACATGATTGAATCTCCGTGTTTTTCTGCACTGCTCTGCAGCACTGTTATTGTCTGTTCCAACGATATACATATGCGCGCTATCCTTGACGAGAGTTGTAGACTCGCTAAAGCCTTGACGGATTGTAGATATTTACCATTTAAAAAGAAGTGTAAAAGTGAACTTTTACGATACAAACGTGTCAATATTATGCAAACAACGAGTGATCTGCATGTAACACAGATAAATCAGATAATTAATGCACCTTCCGTTCGTGCGAAAGTATGCAAGAGATTTTGGATTATTTTTTTACGAAATTTCAAGTATCTTTTTAACATATAATATTTTTGCGGCTTGCGGTTTTGACAATTCTATATGCTCGAATATCATTACTGGTTTATGAATGTGAAAATGTTTCAACGTTTTAATTTTTCTGATTTGTAAATTATAATAAACACTTGAATTTTGCCATCATATGCATGCTTAATATTATTCATTTACCCATTTTCTGATTAAGTTGAATCAATTGAAACGCTTGTTAAACAGTTCTTTCCGACAATCATGTTGTTTTACATTAACATAATAGTTTTATCACTGCTAATATTATTTTAATACACGGTGTCAACCTAAAGTTCTAAAAATAAATCAATACGCAATCATAATTGTTACACTATATTATCTTCTATTAACATAAAATACAATGTTAAATACGCAAAACATTCGGTTACTGTGTAGCATTTTAAATATGTTATTGCGATAAAGAAAATGATTATAAAACAAAAGTAATTTAGTTACATATATACTTACTAGACTTATTTGACTCATCAGATTTGACTCAGTCACTCAATCAACTGTTCTGCTCAGACTGACCAACTCAGTCTTGGAGTGCTGCATCAATTGCAGTAATCACAATCAACAATAAGTAACTTCGAGTTTGTGTGTTACGGTAAAATAAACGTATTAAAGCTGCAAAATTGATAATAATTGTTTTCTGTCATTTTTTTAATTCAATATGTAATCATTGTATCTAAATAAGTAATTTGATACATATCTACGAGATAAGCAAATAATGAGCTCCTGCTAAGGCTTAAGATATTTAATGAACCTTTTTAAAAGGTTATCTTATTTCCAATTATATTATTAAATATAGAAGCTCAATTGCGTTTTATTATACCATTCCAATCGAAGTCACAGTACAAAATTGAATAGTTTCATATTAAAATGAAGTTTCCACAGTAATCCAATATTTATGAGTGTAAAAATCCAATAGATATGCATTGTACAGCGATATATTAAAGAATCAACGTTACAACTTGACATTATTTTTCGTACAGGTCTTGAAATGTTTAAAGTAGCTACTTCCATTAGTAGTTGCTTCTCTAATTTTCATTCCTGCTGTTAAATAAATTTGCGGATTAATGCGCAATTCGATCGACCGGCGTAAGCAAAATGTGCTGTTGCTTGTTATCGTGCATTTTCGTCGGCAACAACTGAACTTGTTTTGCAGAAACTCGATGTGAAATGAATGTCAATCGCATCGATAAAATTGCTAGGAATTTCTCTAAAGTTATTGAGAATGAAATCGCAATATGTGAGAATCCACAAAAGTGAAATGCAAAGAGGGGCATTTGTCTTTTACTATATAGGATCGATTTTACAGAGCTTTTCACGATACACCTGCTGAATCAGCTCGTGGACTCGACACTTTCACGCGTTCGCGCGTGATTGGCCGCGCATTGTCTTTGAATTGATTTTAACAATATGCTGATAAGTGTCGATAGTTGAATGTTATTAGTGTACGCGGTGAGTCATTATGTAAGAACCGCGATAATACGGAAAAATATTTGAAACGTGTTAATTGCGCACAAAGGAATGATGAAATTCTGCAAGTTTCTGACGTGGCGAATGTTTGTCGTTATATCGCGTAAATGTCTGATAGACTGTCACAAGTAATATTTTCCCTAATCATAACAAGTTCACCATATGAAGCGTCGAACGTACACGTGACAATGCTGTTTTCACATGGAAACACAATCACTTTTAAGCTCGTGTAAATTATTATCTAGTCTTTATTATCCAATGAAATATATTCCTTAGCTTATTCGCCGTACGCTCACTTCGGCGTAAACCTCTATTTTGCAATCATTGAGCATTTGTACATCTTTTAATTTATAACCTCAGTGGCGCTTTATTATCATTCTGTGTATTTTGCAATAGTTCATATACCCATCCAGCGTCACGTGTGTTCGCTTTTTGACCGTAACTTCCCGAATCGACATATCTTCGACTCTCAAGAATGGAAAATTTAAAAAAAAAAGGTAAATTTTCCCATTATCAATAAATCAGATACAATCATAATATATTTCTGCAGAACAGTTAGCATCTAAATATGTATTAACGCGTAATTATTTCAGTTTTGAAAAGAAATCTCTCGTGATATGAGGCTTCTAGAAAAAAATGAACGCACATACAAGCAAAACTGATAGTCGGAAGGTTGTTTGAAAAAGCGGTGAGAAAATCGACTGCTAGCCAACACAATCAAGTGCATTATTGTGAGAATATTTCTGGATGCAGTAGAGCGGCCGGTGTGTGGGGCGTAGACCTGCGCATGGGTGGCTGTCGAGTAAAGGTCGGATACATATATACTAGACTAGGTGCAACGCACTTGTGCAACCCCATTTCACATTGGAACTGTTCTCGAGTATTCTCGAACGTGATTTTTCGTCTTTTCTCCAACCTCAAACAGTCGAAATATGAGTTGACATTGTCTTCAGGCGATATTTCAGCTTGATAGTACACAGACTAACAGGTCTAGTCAATAATGTCGATCCAGAAAACGTGATATAGAAAATTTTTGAAGCGGCGGACGTGCCTCTCGTCGAACTATCGTATTTTTATTCTTTACAGTTGGATTGATAGAGAGACCCACGCACGTGTGTCGTCGGGTATATCTTTGGCACGAGGCGCAGCAGCAGCAAAAGGCCGGTAAACCAGAAAGAACGTGATCCTACCTCTTACTTGCGTCTTCTTGCTCTCCCGCTTTTCCCCCACCCGACCGTGCCAGCTTGCTTGCTCTGCGCCTTTCCATCTTTGATGCGAGTAGCCTTCGAGAAATTGAGCACGTACGTGTACTGGCAAAATATTTGAGACTGTTTAAGTAATATTTGACTATCTTTGCGAGAAAGTACGCGAATATTTTCGTATGAGTCATCAATGCATTTTTTTATTTTCTATACAACTGTGCTAATTTTTGTTTATGCTCCCAAATTCAATTGACATAAAATTCCTTTCTAGAATTCTTTTACATCACACATGTACTTTGCAAGCACGTAATTCTTACATATATTTTTTACGTTATCTGCGTATTTTCTGAGACTTAATCGAGCTGTACTGAGTAACACATTTAATTTTGAATCAACGCGATGTCACGTAAAATAATGAATGTAACATGATCATTCTCTATAGTAGTTAAATAGTATGTCATACACGTGTATGTTATACAGATGATGTTCAGGTAAGATACTAAATAGGAAAACACGAAATAGTCCTTATAGTAGTTTTATGTACATAGTCATGTGCACAGAATAGATATACGCGTTCCCAGATTCCCGACAATCAGTTTATCAGGAAGGAAATAGTAGGGACTTCTAGCATCAACTATAACTAAGTACGTGAGTTCATCAAGCCATGAGAGTTCAGTTGTGCAGCAATCTCATCTTGTAATGAGAACTCTTAGGAGTCCCGTCGATTGTTTTTTTTTTAAATAAAGACATCTTTACTAGATATATGCCAACGTTAACGCCCAGATCCTAGCAAGTACCCGCATGCGCCTTTAAACTCGACCATTGCTACCGTAGATACCGTATGTTAATAACATCCGATAAAATAGGATGGCAGTGAAAAATAGCATTGAAAATTATAACATATGATTGAGACACAATGAATTTAAGGAAACAAACGAAGTAACATAATAACAAAGTTACGCATCGAAGAAATCCAATTCAAGTTTATCTATCTGGTTTAAGAAATAAGATTAAATACATCAAACTACACTGTTAACGTTTTTCATAGAATTAATTAAAAGGAAACGATCATTACAAATTGTGACCTAGTGAATGAGATAAATATAAGTATAATAGGATCTGCGCCAAAATATTTGTGAACCAACATATGAAGTAGTCACGATATTTAGTATAATTGTGCTTGTAACTACTATTTCCAAGTCGCTCTTGCTCAGCTAGCAGTTTAATAACAAAATAACAATAATATACACGTCCACATTCACGATACACCGGGCGTTAGAACAATATTTATAAACTACGCTGCTCCCGTGCACGTATGCATCACAGATATGTACATGAACACATACTGTACCGTCAAACTTGAAAACAGCACTGTGCGCAAGCGCATATAGATCTTTCGAGCTTGTTCGCCGGTAAATGAATACGCAATTACATAGCTAATACAGCTGATAAAAATTACACATATCTGTACATGTCTCGGCAATAAAGAAGCGTTAAATTTTTTTCGTGCACAGAATCTCGCAATACAGCGTCAATTTTACTTTCGTTGCGTAATTTCTCGAAGAAGAGAATCGTTACAAAAATTAAACAGTAATTCTGTTCGGAAAGGAGAAATGCGCTTGGAGAAGTCACGAACTGGTAAAACGGTTACACGCATGCGCCACGGAACGTCGGTTATAAAAGGTACGTCGCGGCTGTCGCCGCACCAGTATTGAACTGACTAGCAAAGCTATTTCTAATACTATTTTTGTCGTACTACTACTACATCTTTTTTTTCTTCAATATCCATTATACTGAGTCTTTTATACGACAACTGCGTTGTCTATTGACTGACGTTCAAGAGTGAACACAACAAAAAGTTTATTGAGTAGTTTTATCTTTTGCGTATCAAAAGAACACAAAGAAAACATTCGAATATGTCGGAGCAGCATTTTGATGAATACGAGCACTTCAACTACGATCACGATAAGCACATCTTCACTGGACATAGCGGCAAGCAACGGAGTAAGCGTGAGGCTGACCAGCACACCAACCACTACGATCCCAGTGGACATTCTCGAAAAATCCTGACTAAGCTCATGAACTCCGAGCACAATAAGCGTGCTGTCAAGAGCAAATCGTAAAGCTACTCGATAGCGGGTAAATGTTTTTTTAATTTATTTATTTTTAATGATAATAAACTAGACATAAATAGAATCTAACGATTAATCATCAACATTTCAACTAGCTATTCAGTTATCGATTTTGGATGTGAATTCGAAATCAATTCTCTAATCTAAAATACTAAAATATCGATTTAATCGGTTAAAACAAAGACCTTTCTCTGCCTTGTCTGTTTTCTTTTTGTTGCGCCGTAATTTTGTTCGAACGGGTCATAAAGATGGCGCTCGGTACGGATTTTTTTTTTCAAGAATTTCGAGGTCTGAACCAACTACGTCTTTTTTTAAATTGATATTGAGTTGTCTTGCAGGTCACGGACGTTCAAATTTTTTTTATATTTATAATTAAGTTTTCAAGTTATTTTTTTAAAAAATGTCTTAATCTACGCTTTTTAATAAGTTTACAGTGTGTATACACGTAGTAATTTAAAGCGAATCAAACGTTGCCAAGTGTTCAAAATTTTTTCAGATTCTTTGTTATTCACGTATTTTCTAACTCATATTACTGGTATTATAAATTTTCATTTTCAAAATTATTTGAGTTTTACATGAATTCCTATTTTTAAGTACAATATAATAAACTTCAAAATTATATATTATTAATTAATTATATATAGAAGTATTCTTTGTTCAATATTTTATAAAATTAAGTGTTTCTTTATATGTAGTAATTTATCTTTTATTACAAGTCTTATGTTATCTGAAAAATAAGTACATTGTCATTATCCTATAGCTATTCCTTAAAAGTCCATTTATCTATAATTATATATATATATATAGAATGTTTAAAAATTCTTATAAAATAAAATATTTTTGTTGTTTGTTTCAGGTTTTTGAATTGGTGCCTGCCCAGTGTAACATTTTTAAATATTGCTACTAAAATGAAAGGAAGATAGCACCTCAATCTCATAAACCTGTTATTCATATTGATACGCATTTACATATTAATGTTTTTGACCTAAATTTTTGTTCTAATTTTAGTGTACAACTTAAATTACATTTAACATTCTAATTTTATATTACTTTAATAAAAACACTATTAAAGTTAGCAACGCGTTATTTATACGATATTCTTAGATAAACTGATTCAACAAGTCATTGTTAAACTCATTATTAACATCAAGCTGTATCATCAAGATGTCTTATTTGTATAGACTCAATGTAAATTATTATTAGTTTGGCTAGAAATTTTGTATTTTTAATTTTTCTCAAGATTCAGTAAGTCTTGACAGAAATAAATTCAAGTTTCCTGTAGTTGAATTATATGTATAGTAAAACTGAAAAATAAAAAGTATTAAAAGAAGTATAAACTAATTGTGTTAATTTTAATCACAATATTTGATAATATTGTGTAATATCCATGCCATTAGTAGAAATGTTATTGTTGTATTAAAATTTTTTTTTTATTTAAAATGTATTATTTTAAAGTTACATTATTACAAAAAATAAAGATTTTAGTTAGGTTGATTTTGAATAAAGTTGAAATATTATTTATTGAATACTGAATGAAATAGATAGCTGACTGATGTAGAAATGATTTTTTTTTTTTAATCATACTATAAGTCGAGTCAGGTTTATTTGAAACTATAAAAAAACTATGCGCGATGTATGATCTTTGAGGCAGTTTACAATAATAAGACACGCAGCAATATCAGGTTTTTTAAGTAGTATATCCGTTTTAAGAGGTGGTTGAAGGCCAGTGCGAAATAATTGTTCGAACAGTTTTATTTTTTGATTGTAATATATTGGATAGTTCCAAAGTATATGTTCAATATCTTGCGAAGGGAAGGAGCAAGGATAGGTGGGATTGTTGATATTTAGATATTTAAAATTCTGGCAAGAGATGCACTTAAGTTGTAATGATTTACCCGTAGTTTATTTACCGTAACTATCACATCACGAGAGAGCCTTTGATTATGGAATCACAGTTTGGAGCTATCGTTATAACAGAGATCAAAGTATCTCTTTCCTTTCTCAAGATCTGATTTTGAAATTGTCGTCTTTGTATTTTCCTTCATACCGAACTGAAAGCGTTCTTTCAAGTTCGAGAAGGGCAGTTTGTCACAGTCTATGCAGCTTGCTGCAGCTTTAGCTTGTGCATCAGCTATTTCATTACTTCTGATCTTTGCTTATGAGGGGGCGCAATAAAATTGAATGTTTCCCATGTCAGTTTTTCATTGATGGAAGTCAAAGTATTTGTGTTTGATTTCGAAGAAGTAAGGGTTGAATCTTATATCCATTAGTGGGCTTTAAGAATATTGAAGAAATAAATATTGTGTACTTTTGTTTAGAACAGCACGAGATTTTTCCACGGATACTCAATACTAAATGTAATAACATATCTTTATCCAAAGTTTGAAATCGGTGCAAGACACTGTTAACCAGCCGTTCAAAAAAATTCATCTATTTTCATGTTTTTGCGTAATATCTTTTTTACAAGTAGTTGAATCGAAAAATAGTCTGATAGTTTTTTCTTCGTCTTGACAAGATTTACAAATGTATATATCACAGTTAATACGTATTAATTAGGTAAAAAGTTATTAATACAAAAAGGTGAAATTTTACAATTACGAATTTTTTCTTTGGCGTGTTACTAGTTATAGCTGAAGATAAGAAATTAACAAAAGAATCGTATTTGCGATTGGCGCTTTGCGCTTAAATTACTAATATAGCTAATATAGTAATATTAGCTTGTTAGAAAATTTTCAAAAGAAATCGTGAAAATTTTGGTTACATTATTCTAGTTTGAGTAGATTTGATTTTGTAGCTTTTTTTATGATAAATGTGTCTAATCGCACTGAAAATTATGTAAATGAGGAAGTAATCTGAGCCCCAGGTTTCATTATTTACTTGGTCGTCTATTTTTTCGGCGATAATTTTGCTAAAGAGAATGAGATCAATATTAGATGAAGAAGTAGAATTAATGTGTGTGTGAGAGAGAGAGAGAGAGAGAGAGAGAGAGAGAGTATCGGAATTATATATAAAGAACTTGATTTCTAAATACATTCAAGCAAATTTTCGTCGTTTGTGTCAGTTCTATCGCAATTTCAATATATATGGTGAGCATTAAAATCACCGATAAATATACAGTTATTTTCATTTTTTAAGTTCTTAAATACTTTTTTTCCATTTATCAAGTGTCAAAGCGAAACCTGGCACCCTGTAGTATTAGACTAACAGGTGGTTCAATATTGTTTCTTTTAATTCCGTAAATTTCAAATCTTATGTCGGGTATATAACAATTTTTGATTTAGCGATAAGCTAAACTACGTTCGATCGAATCAGTAAAAGAATATACCACCTCCAGCTGAATATATTCTGTCTAATCTGTAATTTACAAATCCTGGAAATTTGACGTCAGTGTTATTATTAAGCCAGCTTTCATATATCAACATGTACAAGCATATAGATTTTGTGGAGAACTTACTGCGATGTATTTCTTCCTTGCGCTTGATAAAATTTCTAGTGTTCCAGTAGTACAATATTCTGAGTGAATGATCATTTGTGTTATTCGTTTTAGAGAATTAAGTGAAGAGTCTGAATTGGTAAGGTCTGTATATTATTGTCTGAGATGTAAGAGGAATCCTGGGTACCGAGCCTTTTGATAATTTTGGTTATGAGATCTTTTATTCTCCGTTCTGAGAAGTAAGGATAGGTATTCCTGAGCATGATGTTAATAAGTTCTGGTTTGTAGTAGTAAAATACGCTACTTCTACTATTTGATTACTGCCATATATTTCAAGCAAGAAAGATGTCAAGTTATCGAAGTCGATCGGGTAGTTATTGTCGTTTATTCGGAAAAATTTTTTTACCGGAGCGATCTGCTGATTAATGTCCTGTCTTGAACAGAGTTTCTTTAGGAATTTTTCATCCGGCGTTTGCCTTTGGATTTGACTGCCGGAGGTTTAATGTGCGCTGTTGTTTTTGTGGGGTTTATTTGTTCTTACTCAGGAGTCGATAAGGTATAGAGCCAGAGAGAACACTATTAGTTCTCTTAAGCTTCAAGCCGGTGGTGTCAAGCGTAGTTGCTGGGAGTATTAATTGAGAAGGAAATGACTCATTTACCCTTTCGGTAACCTCTATTTTCATTTTTTCCGGCAAAATATCTATATGTGAAGCTCATGTACGTATGACATGTACGTATTCTGGCTCGTTGATGCCTAATTTAATGCATGTGAGGTGAGAAACAGGAACAATGTCGAGAGCTTTAATTTTGTCTTCGATGATATGATGCGGAATAATGAGAGATAATGATTCTCTTAGCTTTCGATACTATTGATCTTAGTGTTAATGTGCGAGGATCAATATTTACTTTCATATCTGGTTCAGTAAGCTTATCGATGTACTCTTATTTACTCAGGTAGACACAAATTCTTCCATTGGAAATTTTTGAGAACATTGGCTGGCTTGACAATTTTACTAATAGCGAGAGTATAATCTTTTATTGTTCATCCTTCCATTGGATCTGTGACTACTGCCTGATCTTTCTTAGGAAACTGAATTTGTTGGACCATTTTTCTGTAAAACACTTTGGTGTTGGTGTGATTCTGTGAGGGGGTTATTTTTTCTTGAGTGTAGTTACTTTGCAGTCAGAGGTAATTTTCGCGGTGAAAAGGGTGAACAATTGAGACAGTGCAGTCGCACTATACTTGTAGTTTTGCACAGAAATAGTACTAACAAGGAAACTACCCCAGGTGTACTTCATCGATTTTCTTCACTTTTTGATATGTTGTGTGACTTTTCGGGCAGATCGGATTTTTTTAGACCCGATAATAATTGCTTATCGCGAAATGTTATAATAAGGAAAATCAATTGAGTTTCCGTTGTGCGTACGAACAACCTTGTTGCAACGCCGCGTATTCTCTACTGATCAGTATTCTCTACTGATTTAAGGAGAGGAATATTTTTAGGCTTTATTTATTAGGCTCGTTCGTTCAACCGGTCAAGGAAGCTCGGCGGAGCACAAATATTCTAGCTGCCTCCACTCTAGCTGAAAAGGAAATGGTTCAGGATTCTTGCATGGTTTCTCTCGTTTGGTGACTAGGTAAATTAGCCACTAGCGGAGAGTCACGTCAAGCAATTCGGACAGCCAGAGTAAGAGTGCATGTCCAAGTTGTTTGCACTTATATATACGTTTTTCATAAGCTCGCTTTATTTACATTTATAACTAATTCTATTACTAAGCCTATCGATACCAGCTTCCCTAGTCTTGTTAATCCTTTATTCCACAGATCATTGCTTGTATCTAACCTCGGTATTTATGTACACAGTTGTATATCGAAAAATATTTGACCCGTGTCTTTTCGTTCATGCTAATCTGGCGATTTAAGGGGTGAAAACCACCTCAATGTTCACCCCCAAAGCTTATAAAAACAAGGAATTGCAACCCTTATTGGTGAAAATAATATACAAATACTTGTTTTTGAATAACATTTACTTTGTTTCACTCAGAAATTCGAAAGTTAGTTTTCGAGAATTGTAGAAACTTAAGAGGTGGTTTTCACCTTTTCAATCGCCGAATTAGCACGAACCAAAAGACATGGGTCAAATATTTTCCGATATACTACGATATATTAAAAAAATGAAAAAAATCGGTGTCGTACACCAGGGTTAGTTTCCTTGTGAGTAAAATTGGTAGCACTCGCGGTTGCTCGTTCATGCCACTATGCGCCAATGTAATTATACGCTCTCGAAGTGGCTTATAAATACGTCTTACCTCGTTGAAAGTTCAAACAAGAATCTGTAGAAATGATTAATTTAATTATAAAAAACGAAAGTTTTTAAAAATATGTTAAATACTTATTTATATTAAATCTATTAAATATTTTATTTCAACGGCTTTCAATTGTTTACAAATATAGTCGATAATTTTTTATAATTATTAGAAAATAGCAAAATAAACATTTTTTTATGTATATACAATTACGAATAATACGGTACGCAATAAGTTAACACAAAAAAATCATAGGTGACAAAACATTCCCAAGTAAACTTTGTCTTTCAATATAATAATGTCGAATAACCTTTACAAATAATTTCCTTAATAGTACAAAAAATAAAGTTATTCCTATTTTTGAGCGACGTCAGTTATTTGCAAAAAATGATAATGTTTAAGCTAATAATCGAAATTCATTGAGATTTATATTTTGTCTCAGAATTCCAGTTAAAATAAATTCAACTGATTGGACTGTGACTGATTTTGAAGCTTTTTCAATCAATTTCTTAGCACTGTCCAACTCTTCTTGTGTCGTTACAACGACAGATTTTTCTGGCCATTTAACAGGAGCTCTTACGAGAGGTTTTCCTCCACTGGATATGATTATTTCTGAAAAAATGCAATACAAGTACCAGGTATTAATTTATAACATTTTTACATATCAAATATTTCATATAATTTATACAAATAATTTTATTTACTTTTTAATACATCTACCGGAGGTTCTTTCACTTTTGGTGATAGAACAATAGTATATCCTTCAAGTAATTTCTGTTTTCTAGCCTTATCCAAACTTTTTTTCAGATTGAATTTAAATTTAGCTTCCGCCTCTGGATCGCTTAGAATATACTCTTCTAAATCTAAAAAATGATGTGCTTTTCCACTCTCTTGTAACCATTTGACAGAAGCTATCGGAATTCCTCGAGCAAGTGAACAAAGGAATTTTAATGTTCTTCGCACTTTGTCTGTGACCAAAACGGAACAATCATCGAATTCTTCAGTTACAACACCGCCTACAAGCAGAGAAGCTATTAGCAGAATTTTTATTATAACTTACGGACTATTTACTTTAAATAAAAAATTGTAGCTCTTAAAATTAATTTTCAAAAACATAGTTATTGAAATAGATTTTATAGAACCATACCTAGTTTTGTCAAAATCTGACGGCAGGTATCTGACTTTTCTCCAGTAAACAAAACTTTCAGTTTCTTCGTTGAAAACGAAGTCAATTTGCTTGATCTTGAAGGCGTTAGTACAATATTAGAGGAAGACGTATGGTTTGCACTTCGATTGCTATTTCTTCGAGTAGATTCATGTGATGTATGTGTTGAATCTTCATCTGTATCAGAGACATGAGACGATATATTTTTATCAGATTTAACAAACAATTTAGAACGTTTAGGCCTTAAAGTTGGTTTTTCAAATACGTCATCTGAACTTTCTCTATTTTCAACGTGGCTTAAATTACTTTTTACCGCTTGTCTTTTTCGCGTAATCCTTCTTTTTTTTGAATCTTCTAAAACGTTTTTCATAATTTCAGACACTTCTTGAGATTCTTCTGACGAGCTTGTTCCGATAGCAGATGCATTTTTATACGTTTTTCTTGTGGGGCGTACATCTGTTTCATCTGACTTTTCATGTATTTTTTTCTTTATATATTTGAATACATTTATTTCGGCTTTCATTTCATTATATTTAATTGTCGTGTCTGTGTTTGAGTAAACTACGTCAGATTTATTGTTAACTGATTTTTTTGTGCTTCCTCTCGTAGTAGCAACCACTTCGTTTGTCTCTGAACTGCCTGAATCTGACTTTTGATTGATTTTCTTTTTTCGAGTTGTTCTAGTAGTGACTGATTCTGATTGGCTTGACGATTGTGATTCCGTATCTTGAGTTTTGTCATTTTCACTATCTGCAATCTCATTAATTTTACTTGAACTAGACTTGTCTACAGTTTTAGCTGATCGGCCTCTTGTATTTATTCTAGTAGTATTTTTGGGCTTTTGTAATGTTTCTGAATTTGATTCTTGAATAACCTTAATATCTGTGACTATTGATTTTTCTTCTTTCTTTCTTTGAGCTTGGCGAACTAATCTACTTCTAGTTGATCTCACACTGTTATTTTCTGAATCGCTAGCAGATATCTCATCCCTGCTGCTTTCCTTTTCCAATACAGATAAATCTGTAGTTTGATTTCTCCTCCCTTTTCCACGTGTTCTTGGTTTCTGAACATCGGACTCTTCTAAATTTTCTTTACTCAAATTAGCTTTTCGCTTCGAAGATATATCGATTTTGGCTTTCTTCGTACGCGCCGCTGGCTTGCTTTTGATTTTTGACTTATATTTACTTTCATTTTTATCCTCGATAATGTTACTCTCCACTGCCATATCATGTGAATCAGTTCTTGTAATCTTAGAAACAACAGGAGAATTGTCCAATGTTCTTGATGTAGCCCTCTTATTTGCATTAGTCGAATCGGACTGTTTGAAATTGGATGATCCGTTAAGAATATTCAACAGATGAGTTTCACGCAACTTTAAATTCTTTAATTTTGCTTTGATAGGAGAAATAACTACCGTAACTTGTTGCAATTTTCGGTGATCAGCTAAGATCTTGGTGCGTTTCGGAGATGGTTGTTGATGGATCGATTCGTCGTCGTCATCGCCATCGTTGACAGTTCTCTTAGTCCGATTAGTCATCGCCGAGCTCGACGTCCTAGATGTTGTGGTCGTCGATGTCGTCTTGCCGTTGCGCGACACCTGAAAAACAAGGCTACTCTTACCAACAGTTCCAATAATCGAAGAATGAGTACCAAGTTTTTTATTGTCAGCATTTTTGTATTTCGTTATGCTTTTGATATCGTTATTGCACGCACTTTTACGCCGACGACTTGCGATAGAAGGGGAGGGTTTGGCCTTTATTCTCTTAAACGTATGACTGATACGCGGTGCCGAAGCCTCCTTCTCAGAGTCTTCCTCGTCCTCCTGTTGCCTAGCCAACATTGTCATGTCGATTTTTAATGGTGAAACAGGCCTATATTTGGGAAAAATGTTCAATTGATCCGAGTTCTCACTGTCGGACGTGCTGCTCAGCACAGAATTAGTTCTGTCAATATTCGTGTCACTATCCTCGGCAGGTTTTGGCGAACGAGCTTTGTATTTTCTTACCGTCTGCAAGCGAGTAGTAATAATGTTATCTTTACGAGTAGCATTTTGTACACCCCTGTTGGATTCCCGTTTTTTCTCGTCTTTTCCTTTCTCCACTTCTTTCAAGATTTTATTAATTGCAACAAGTCGTTCTTTGCAATTTTTTGCCCAGTCGTCCGACACATTGTTCGTTTTGATTTCTGGGTCCTCGTTATTTTCAGATTCAGAGTCGTCCGTTTTCTCATTGCTTATCTTATATTTCTCATAGATTTTGTCATATCGTTTCTCGGCATACCATTTCCAGCGCTCAGGTACCTCAATCTTGAGAGATTTGATAGACTCATTATCGGTGTCGCTTGATGTCGTTAACTGTGAAGGCGATACAGGATTGTTTAGTGTACCAGCGATTTTAACAGTTGGCAATCCTTTGAAAAAGTCATCATCGCTGTTGTCGTTTTTATTGTCCTCCGAGATTGGCGAGTCAATGGACAATGGCTCACTCTCAGTATTGTTCTTATTAATCTTTATTGGTAAGTCGATGGATAATTGTTTACTCTTAATGTCATTCTTACTATTCTCTATCGATGATATGATAGGCAACTGTTCGTTATTCGTGTCATCTACGTTGACATTCTTCGGACTGGACTGATGAACTTTTGCTCTAAGATCATCTTCACTCTCAGAAGATGCAGCCGAGACAAGTTCTTTACTTTCTACTGGTGCCAAACAATTAGTAAAGCCAATTAATCCGCTAGACATGACTCTCTTAGCTGGTTGTGCATGTTTACTGCATACCACTGAGGATAATTTGTTTAGTAAAACTACTGGGTTTCGTTTTCTCGACGATCGGTACTTGACCAGGGTTGCTTTCTTGGACGACAACACCGGAGATTTACTGTTCTTTTTTTCGAATTCTCGATTGCTCGCAGATGATGTTGATGGTGAACTTAAATCTACATTTGTTAACCGTAAATTAACGCGCTTCTTACCACTAGGAGTGTTAAGTAATCGTTGTAACTTAAAAATATCATCACCGTCCGATTGACTGTCACTTGTAGAATACTTATCTAAGAAAACTACACGATCAAAAGTACTTACTGGTTCAAGGGCGTCCGTGAAACCGATCGTTCCTCGCCTATAAACGAGAGTTTTATCGTTTTTGCTTGTTATCTTTTCGCTTGTTACATTATCTTTCTTAAGATTAGCGGAGTAATCTTGATTTTGTTGTGACTTTTCATTTATCTTAGTAACTGAAATAATTTCTGATTCCGTTGAAATTGATTGCACATTTTTTGATGAAAACTTTTCATCGGTGTTTTGAAATTTGGCTATTGAATTATTCAAACTCGTAGGTGATAGAGACAATAGCGATTTTTTTCTACCAATGTTACATGTTTTTCCTTCTTCCTTTGCACTTTCAATAGGGTTGTCTCGAGGGCTACTATCCTGAGAATTGAGAACGTGCTCTAGTTGTTGCGTCAACATGGGTTCAGGTTCAAGCGTTTTTACATTTTCACTGCTATTATCAAATAATTCGTTTAAATTTTGCTCGATAGTGTCGTTAAGATTGATAACGGATTTCAGTGTTTCATTTTGTAAGCCTGACTTATTAAGTGTAAGTCTCCTACGACGAATTTTGCTTCTTATACTGCTTTTCTTGCTGCTGAGTGTAGGAGATGGTTTACTAATAGATGACTCCAAATCTGTTGCTGAACTCTCTTTCATTTGATTGGACTCCAAAATATTCTCCGGTTGTTTAGTTTCTATTGGCACTTCAATGTTCTCATTTTTTTCCTCCGATCCTTCAAACACTTTATTGTGATTCTGTTCAACTGTGTTATTAATATCTACGTTAATTTTGGGTGAACCTTCTAATGTTTTCAGTTTTTTATTACTTGTTATTTCCGCAATTTCTAGTTGGCGCTTTGTCGTGTTTGCTGACTTTGAAGGGCTCGTAGCAATTTCATTTTCTACATCATTTGGTTCATTTTCGACAATTTGTGTCGTTACCAAAGATTCTGAAAACTGTAGCGTACCCATTTCTTCAGAATAATTCTGAGTATTCACTACTTCTTGATTAGGTGCTAAAGATTCAGCACAGTCTTGTGTCTCAATTAATTTTTGAGTAGGTGCTACATCCATATGATCATATTCTTGTGCTTCTTTTCTCGCCAAATCTGAGGTAGCTGTAGTACTATGACGTACATTCTGTGTCTCTATTAGTTGTGTAGGAGCCAATTCATCAACTTGATGTTGTATTTTTATGATCGGCATAGAAGTCAAGTCACCAGCTTCTTCAGATTTATCCTTTTCCCGATGACGCACTTGATTAGTATTCACTATCTGAGTAGGCGCTAAGCTCATATTTTCAGTTTCTACAATTTGCATCGGGACTAACTCGACGACATCTTTATTATCATTATCATTTTGACCTACTTCTGAATGTGCAATGTCTGGTTTTGATGAATTTATTTCATCAAATATGTCGTCATCTGATTCGGAAACAGATGACACTGCTTGAACCATACTATCGACTTTATTAAGGCAACACTCCGATATTTTAGATGGAACTTTTTTCGTAGATTTATTGGTAAATGAATCTTCTGCAGCTTTTGTAACACTTTCATCTGAGTCAACTTTACTTGTTTTACTTTTTGATTGATTTCTTGAAAGAACACCTTCGTCTTCGCTTTCCGATTCATCAATAATTTTATTGTTATTAGATGAATGACCGGAGAAAAAGCCTTCCTCGTCTGTTTCAGAATCACCTTCAGGTTTGCTTTTCAATTTTTCACCTTCTTCTGTCAAATGATTCGAAAAAACTCCTTCTTCGTCGGTTTCTGAATCATTTTCAATTTTTTTATGTGATTTCTCATTTTTCTTTCCCTTAAACAAATTAGATGAAAAGGCACCTTCTTCATCAGTTTCTGAATCATCGTTGTCTACTATTGATGATTTCTTTTTTATCAAATTTGTGCTATTATCTTCATTGTTTGAAGAATTCTTAATATTTGTGCTATTATCTTCATTATTTGAAAGATTATTATGCTCATTGTCAACAGTTTTATTAATTCCAAGTTCTTTATCATTCTGTAAATTAGCTGCTGATTGTTCATTGTCGTCGTTTGTTGAATCATTTAACAATAAAGGGAAAGGACAATTTTCAATCAAATTTTGTGAAAATATTTCTTCTTCATGATCATCATTTTCTACAAAACTTTTTGATTTATCAAATTTAGTTATACTTTTATGTAAGCTTTTGGTTATGGATTTGATAAGTGTTTCATTAGCCTGCATTTGATTTTGCACAATGTTTTCATTGATTTCATCAACTATGTCTGATTTATTCGATTTTTTAGATAGAGTTGGTATTTGTTCACTTAATTTAGAATTATCAGAACTTTCTACTTCTTTGTCTATACCAGATTTTCTGGTACTAGTAGTAGAATCTAATAAATTTTCATATTTATTTTGTATGTCATTATCCAATTTGACAGCCAATGATAGTTCATGTTTAGTAAAAGGCATTGTATCTATATCTTGAATAGAAAACGATAAATTAGAAGCCATTTGGTCTCCTTCAACAATTTGATGAGAATTATTACTCTGCGAAGCTCTTGTACTTCCGAATTTCTGTGTCTCAAGATCATCAACATCTTCATTTTCTGGTGTAATTTTTTGAGTGGCAGCATTGTAAATAGATGCATCCGTTGATATAATTTTCAGATCAGAATTATTAATTTCAAATTTTTGTGTTTGAATATCATTCAAAGATTCATTAGAAACATCAGCCATAGCTTTTTGAGTTTCAGCACTATGAATGGATGTATTAGCAGACTTTCTATTATCAGAATTGGAATTATTGCAAGAAAAAGGTTGCGTTTCTAAATCTTCTATTAGGTTTTCAATTTTCTGTGTTGCAGCACTGTGGATAGATACATCTGTTAAATTACTCTTATCAATATCAGATTTTGTACAAATAGATGTCCGCCTTTCAGTATATTCTATTGATTGAGAAGTGTTTTGTGATCTTCTAAAACTAGAAACTGATTTAATTTGTACAGATTCCTGTGTTTCAACATCTTGCAGTGGTTGATTTTCTAGTTTTTCGGGTAAAACTTCTTTTACATATGAAGTATTCAATGATTTTTCACAATCTTCATTACTATAAGAATGGATACTGCTTTTCTCAGAGACTAAGAACTTTTGTGTTTCTATGTCAGAAATATCAGTATCATCTTTAGTATTTGATAGAGGAGAGGGAACGTTATCAAGAGTATACGGTACATGTTTTGGACTCTCGTGATCATTACTTATAGAAGTTCTTACAGGAATCAAAGGACGTCGGAAACACGAATCATCTTCATCTGCCTGTGTTTCAGGAATTCTTGATACGTCACCCTCTAAAGCAGATGAATTATTCTGAAAAAATTAATCAAAATTATATAATTATTAAAAATCTTATGGTGTTTTGAAAAAAAAAATGTCAATAATAATTATACCATAGATGAATTTGGAGTATCAGGAATAATTGCTTTTCTATTGATCTGTGGGGTACAAGCTATAAATGAATCTTCAATAGGTTGATGAATTTTAAATGTAGTCCTAACTCTTCCAAAATTCAGTTCATCATTGTCCCTTATCTGGTAGGAACAGTTTGGACGTATTTTTTTCTAAAACAATGATATTAAGTATTTTAGCATGCCAATTAACAAATGTAAAAAACAAAATAATAAATGATAAAATAATAAAATAATTAACTTACATCATTAATTTTAGTTTTATTACTTGATCCAAGGTCCTTGATGAAAATAGCCCTATCAATAGTCTCAGCTTCTATTTCTGCATGCTTTCGTGATACAGTCTAAAAAAAATAAAAAGGTTTTTATACAATAAACAATTATTTATAATGCATAAAATAAGAGTGCATTATTGTTAATGTAAAATGAATTATAACTTATATCAAGTTTTCTCATTGTATTTTGTTGTAATCTATATGTTTTTTAAATAAATAATCCATTATCTGATGCCTACAGATGTCCTTAAAAAAATACATACACAAATAAAATGTCTTAACAGCATTTGGAAAATAATTTTTATCAAGGTTCATTAGCTCAAATATCTATTTTAGATATATAAATTTTTAATTTTTTTTATCATCAATACTACTACAGATACTGATTAAATGCTTCAGTTTTATTTGTACAACAGATAACATAGTTTACCATGTTATTACTAATATGATAACTTGATGCGAAGGTCAAAAATTGAGGGGAAACTGATAATACTTTAAATTGATTGCACTGCATATTATGCGGAATAATTGTGCAAGCAACATGCTATACTTTAGTCTACTAATTTTAATTATAAATTTAGCTTTTACTTATAGCAATACTGAGTATCCAAGTGTTAAAACACCTTTAGGAAAAATTAGAGGATATTACAAGATTTCTGAAAATGGCAATCTATATGAAGCATACGAAGGAATACCTTATGCAAGACCTCCAATAGGAAAATTGCGATTCAGAGTGAGCACTTAATTATATATTTATAAAATTATATAGAACCAAATTATTTTGCGCCATAACATAAATGTATGGCTGAGTTTTGATAAAATGATTTTATATAAAGAATAATTGCCAATTTCCAAGATATATAAAAATTAAATATAATTTTTAAGCCACCAGAAAAAATATCTCCATGGGTAGGAGAATTACAGGCAACCAAAGTTTCTGATGGTTGCCTTCAGTACTCTCATTTACCTACCAATAAAAATGAACGAGTTGAAGGAAGTGAAGATTGTCTTTACTTAAATGTATATGTACCTATTCAAAAAGGAAAAAAGACACCTATACCTGTTATTTTTTGGATTCACGGAGGTTGTTTTCAATATGGATATGGAACAGTTTATGGAGCTAAATACTTGGTAGATAAAGATGTTATTCTTGTTACTATTAATTATCGTTTAGGACCATTAGGTAATAAATTTTTCACTATCATATATTTTCGAATTATATTTCAAACGTTTAATAAATTATTTCAATTTGAAGGTTTTTTGAGTACTGAGAATGAAATTGTATCTGGTAATATGGGACTTAAAGATCAAAATATGGCTTTGAAATGGGTGCATGAAAATATTGAATGGTTTGGAGGAGATCCTAAAAAAGTAACACTCACTGGATTAAGTGCTGGAGGAGCTAGTGTACATTATCATTATTTATCTCCATTAAGCACTGGACTTTTTCAAAATGGTATATCATTTAGTGGTACGTCCTTATTATGCTGGGCTCAAACAGAAAAATCATTAGAAAAAGCTAAAAAGTTAGGAGCCATTATGGGTTGTCCAACAGATAATATAAAAGATATGATTGAGTGTTTGAGAAATCGTCCAGCAAAACCATTAGTTCAAGCAACATCTGAGTTTATGGTACAATAGATTATTTATTTTCTTTTTTAATGAAACAGGGACAATTCAATTTTTCATTTAAATTGTATTTCAAAATGTTTAAGCCATGGATTTATAATCCTTACACGCCATTTGGGCCAGTTGTTGAAAAATCAAACAAAGATTATTTTATTAATCGAAGTCCTATTGACATTATAACGAGTGGAGATGTTCAAGATCTTCCTTGGTTCACTGGTGTAGTGAGTGAAGAAGGATTGTATCCTGTTGCTGGTATAAATAAACAATGAATTATACTCCTTTTACAAATATTATAACAATTTCAAATTGTTAAACTGAATTTTCGAACAACAGAATTTGGATTAGACAAAACACGTATGAAATATTTGGATGATAATTGGGATCTAGTAGCAACTCATTTATTGGATTATAATTATACTTTACCAAAAAATAAACACAAAGAAGTTGCAAAAAAAATTAGAAAACATTACTTTGGATCAAAACCAATTGATCGATTAAATTTGAAATCACTAACTTTATTGACTGGTGATCGATTATTTGTTGTGGATGCTGAAAAAGCAGCAAGGATGCAGGCAAAGGCTAATGAGAGTCCAGTTTGGTTTTATTACTACAGTTACAGAGCTGCTCAAAGTTTAAGTGATACAATGAGTGGTACAAAAGAAAATATAGGTTTGTGGTGGTTTATATAAAATCTAAATATTCATAATTATGAAAAACTTTCAACTTTATCTTTATTACTAAATAAGGAAAAAAGTGCATTAAACTTGTTTTTTTTCCTTTATAGGTGTCTGTCATGCTGACGATACTTATTTAGTAATAGAACAACCATTTATTAATCCAAGGACAACAGAAGAAGATAAGGCAATGCAAAAAGATTTATTAAACTTTTGGACTTCCATTGCTTATAATGGGTATATTTTTCTAGATTTCTATAATTACATTTAAACAGTTTAAATTATTCAAACAGTTATTTTCAAGGTTGAATATATATTTTAGTAAACCTGACTTTGGAATAGAATGGCCTCAAGTAAATCCAACTAAAAAAGAACTCAATTATTTACATATTTCTGGACCAGGAAAGTTTTCTATAGAATATAATGATAATTTAGGCGAAAAAAAGCTGTGGAGCTCTATTAATTTTGATGAAAACAATGTTAAACGAGGTTTGAAAGATGCAAAAGAAGAGCTTTAAGAGTTGATAAAAATAAAGTTATCAAATGTAGTTAAATATGAAAGTTAAAAACTGTAGTGTGACTGAAGATAATTGTTTATTGTTAAAAAAACAAAAGAAATAAAATAGGAAGTTGGATATTAAATACCTCATCATTCAACACAATAGCACAATCATCAGGTTGTCTTCCAATTATTGTGATTCCAGAATAAATGTGATGATGCAGGTCATTAATTACGAGTGATCCAATCTGAATGTCACATGAAAATATTATTGTTGTTATCAAACAAAAAAATATATAAATATTAAAAATAACCTAAATAATAAACTTATTACCAATGAATTTTCAGACTCTTTAACTTCTGTCACTTTCTGCGTGGGAACGAAGTCCTCATCGTCCATAGCTTGTGTAGCAGGCATATCCATCTTTATTTTTCTATATTCGATTTTCAGTTGTTTAGTATGCCACCTTGTAGATTCTCAAACATTTCACTACAACAAATTCATCGTTAGATGAAACTAGCGTCAGACTTTACAATATTTATTCAATGAAAATTCTTGTTAGCTCTTGTTGATATAATTGTTTATTTGTTCACGCATAATACAGTTAAAACTCTTAAAAAACACTTATTTTCTGTGAACGCGTGAATGGACACCAACATGACGCCAGCAGCTGAGCCAAATTACGGTTATGCACAATACTTCCCGCCAAAGATTATACGAAGCCTATAAGCACCGGTCCTCGACGAGCGCGCTAGCGTCAATTTAAAAATCTTGCGTACAATGCGATGATCATCGGACAAAGAACTGGAAACACGGAGATTTGCATCAATAATGGAATGGACATCAATCTTCTATATGTCGGAATTGATTCTCGGCAGGTACCAGTGGTTTTTTTTTTAAGTATATGTGCCAAAATTGATATGGCGATTTGAATTCAGTTTTAAATTCACTGTAGATACAGTACCCGCGGGTTGGTATCTTGAATGTAAGGTAAACTATAAGGTTTCTGCCACTCCTTCCACAGAAGCGACCAAATACATATCTAAAAGTATAGTTTTAATGCTTCACAAGAATGATCTCCTTCATCTCTTCCTCTACAATATATAACAAAATATTGATGATCAAACGAACACAGTGAAGTTCGATCATAATTATATGAGTAGGCTTGTTCGAAGATATTCCATATGTAGTACCGCAACTCGTTGCCAGGTGACGCCACTATTTAGAGATAGAACCGAAGGAAAAGAGGCACTTTTTTCCCCTTCCTAGGTCCTATCTCTCTTCCCGCCTCTCCTACTTCATTTAGTTTAGAGAAAAGCGAGGTGATTCTAGGGTTGGGAAAATTACCATTAACACATATTTCTTGTTTTTGTTTATGTTGTTTTTTTTTTTGGGGGGGGGGGGGGGGGGGAATGGAATATCTTCGAACAAGCCTACTCATATAATTATGATCGAACTTCACTGTGTTCGTTTGATCATCAATTATATTTCGCCTAGCTTGTTCGAAGATATTCCATATGTAGATGTTTAGAGTGAAATTAGCTGTTCCTCTCTGTTAAATGTATTTATTATAATATATGTGAACATATTTAAAATTACGTTACAGAAATAAAAGACTTTATATTAAAAGAATGAACATTATAAACACTTTCTTTAAGTTATGCAATAACTGCTGCTGCGAAATTCCTATCTGTACTCTTAACAATAGGTCTGTTATAAAATCTAGCAAAAACCTTTGAGTTCTCAGACCAGCTGGCTGCATTCCGTATGGTACCAATGTCTAATCCTTCCCTTAGAGCTCTTGATGTAGATGCATGCCTTGTACTATGGGCAGTGAAGAACTCATCGATACCTGCTTGTCTCATGACTGTTCTAATCCATCTGCTTATCGTCTGGGAAGTTACTTTTTTAAAAGGTTTTATAAAAGAAATAAATAATTCGTCTGTATTGCCTCGTAAATTTTTGTCTTCTCAATATAAAATATTAAAGTTCTTGCAATACAAAGTGTTTCTCTGTGAGGAAAATAAGGAAAAAACACTATAGGATCCTTTGATCCTGGCCTTGAGGTTTTGATAAGATCTGAAATTCTGATCTCTACTCCATTACTCAAAAACCTGATGTTCTTTATCTTAATTAGAGCAATAGATTGTACTCTGAATGCTGATCCTAAAGCTAATAATAATACTAACTTAAAAGTAAGATTCTGAAGGCTTAACGCTGACAGTGGGTTCCAAGTTTCTAACATATTAAGAACAACCTCCACATCCCATGTGCAACAATACTTTGGTGTAGTTGGCCTGGTTCTAAAAACACCCCTGAAGAATCTATTTAAGAGAGGGCTGTCTGAATTATTCTCTTGATTGATTAAGGCAATAGCTGATCTAAGTGAATTGAGCGTACCATACGCCGCATCCTCGTTGAACTTTCTAGTTAAACAGTTAACAATCTCCTTATCTCCTGCGTTGAATGGATCTAACGCTGATTCCTTACAAAATTTCCACCAATATTCTAGGGCTGAATTGTACTGCTTCATTGTGCTGTTGGCCACTGATGATAACATGATCTCTATTGTCGCCTCCTCCAGGTCCTTTTTCTTAAAACTCTGCCTGACAGTATCCCTGACACCAGGGTAAGCTCCGAGGCCAATGGATGAGTTCTGCTCCTACAAGGTGAACATAGCAGATTGGGCGATGGTTGGAAAGTTATGAGTTTGCTTATTAAGAGCGCTTTAAAATCCGGGAACCAAGGTTGTACAGTCCATAAGGGGACCACTAAGATGCCTATTGAATATTCCTCCCTGATTTTCTTTAGTATTCTAGGTATCAACGCAAATGGAGGGAAAGCATACCAAAAATCCTGCTTCCAGGAAATGGTTAAAGAATTGATAGCGAAAGCATCTGGGTCTCTCTCCCAGGAACAATATTTTAAACATTTTCTATTTATGCGTGAGGCGAATAAATCTATGGATGGGCTACCGAACTCCTTAACTAATTCCTTAAAAGCCTCCTCTGCTAGCTCCCACTCTGTGTCTAGATTACTGATTCTGGAACCCTCATCTGCCCTGTTCTCTCTTGATGCTACGTATTCCGAAAAAATCCAAATTTCTCTCTTAGCGCACCAATTCCAAATTTTCTTAGCTTCAATATGCAGGTCTTCATGTTTAGTACCTCCCATCTTATTAATGTACGCTATCGCTGTAATATTGTCAATTCTCAACAGGACCTGAATACCAGTTCTTTGTGATAAAAAGCATTTTAATGAGAAAAATGCTGCTCGAAGTTCTAATTAATTTATGTGTAGCTCTCTCTCCTGACTGTCCCAAAAACCGTTTGCTTTCATTCCCTCACAGGTAGCACCCCAGCCTGTCTTAGAAGCATCAGAGAAAATAGTTAAGTCAAATATATTTGATCTAATCTTGTTGTAAGAAGGTAAAATATTAGCCTTCCACCATTCTAGTTCTTCTCTAGCTTTTGTGTCTAGATGTACTGATCTGTTCATATTGTAGTCCTGAATTGTTAACGCATCTCCCTTGAGTGTTTCTAAATATTTATAATGTAACCAGCCGTAAGCTACTGCAGGGCAAGCTGCTACTAACACTTCTACGCACCTAGCTAGCATCTTGATTCTTACTACCTTCATCTCTAAAATTGTGCTGACTATCTCTAATATTTTACCCTTCTTTTCATAGGGCAAGGTTAGGGTCATGTCTGTTGAATTAATATTTACACCTAAAAATCTATAAAGTCTACTTGGTGTGGTCTCACTCTTATCGAAATTAATTATAAATCCCAATCTCTGAAGTAACGAGATAATCAAAACAGTATCATTCCTACATTTGGTTTCAGTGGATCCTATAATAAGGAAATCATCTAAATACACTATTACCTTAATCCCCTTTTCTCTTAACTCCTTTAATACCGGTTTGCCTATCTTAGTGAATACATATGGGGCTGATGATAAGCCAAAGGGTAAAACGTTGAATTGGTACAAACGATCCTAATATTTAAATCTAAGGTATTTCTTTGAATCCTCATGAATTGAAACCAAAAAGTATGCCTCCTTTAAATCTAATCTGCACATAAAATCCCTCTTCTCCAATAAATTTTCAGCTGTGCGAATATCCTCGACTTAAAAATGTTCATGATTAATAAAAAACTTTAAGTTCTTCAAATTTAAAATAAACCTGAAGGATCCATCAGGTTTCTCTACTAAGAAGAAAGAGGATAAAAATTGTCCTTCAGTATATTTACATACTTCAACTGCTCCATTGTTTATTAATTTATCAATAGCCTTATCCATCTCTTTCTCATAACCCCTCCTCGGGTACACTTGGGCTGATGGTTCTTTACGTTGAAAAACCGGGGAATTAAAACAAATCTTATAACCCCTAATTGTTTCTAAGACAAACCTGTCCTGTGTAATAAGTTCCCATTGATCTATAAAAAACCTTAATCTTCCAGTCTTTACCTGTGTTGTTCCTATCTCCTCCTGTGGTGTTGGTAAGGTTGGGATTGATTGTAGAATCTTTTCGTTGGCTCTGATCTGCGACTGGAGGCGTAGGTGCTGCTGTGCGTGTTTGAGCCTGACCGATGATTCTGGTACTGATTCTTGTAGCTCCCCCTGCTCCCACGGTTAGAGGGGGAGCTTCTCCAGTTTAAAGAATTCTTAGCGTTGTTGTTATAGCTGCTGAAAGGAGGTCTGTTGTAGGTGTTCTTTGGCTTCAACTCTCCTGTACGGCTCTTTCCATTGCTTTGGCGTTTTCCAAAACCGTTTTGAACTCGTCCCCGAAAAGTAAGGAAGTCGATTCTCTATTCTTTGCAATTCTCTGAATATTTTCATTGTATCGACCCATGATAAAAAGTTTTCTGGCATTTGAGAGTTGATAAAACAGATCGCTCATAAGTTTAACTGCACCTCCTAGATTCTCGAGTAGGTTGTCTCTTTCTAAAGGCTCAACTCTATCGTTAATGATCATACTCAAAGCCGTTGCAGCTGCAGCCAAAGACGCCCCTGCGAGTTCTTGATACTCTCTGAAAAAGCCATCTTTAGTTAGTGCCTTCTGAGTAAGGCTTACTGCGATCTCTTCATTAAGTTTTGGGGCCTCGAGGTTTATTTCATTATTTCTTCTAGGTATTTTAGATATTAATTTTAATTTCTCCTCTTTATTAGAAAGGCCTTTTGATGACCACACTTTTAACCTGTCGGCTACAGTTTTAATAATAAGGAATTCTTTGTTATTCTCATTAATAGGATTTTCTCCTAAGGCCGCCATTGTCTCCTCCTCAATCGGCTCATTGTCGGCCATCCTGATCTCTCTTTCTAGTAGCTCACCATCCTCTCTTTCCTCATTCTCCTTGTTTTCCAAACGCAAAACATCTGCAATCATTGAACGAAGAACAAAGGAGTGTAGATTCTTATGGGAGTTTTTCCTTTTGACATCGACTTAGAATCGATGCTCAGATTTGCCCATATCGGCTAAGCTTGCCATTGACATCAACTTAGTATTGATGCTCGATAGTATTTCATCTTACCCTCATATGTGAGTATCTCCTCTTCTTTCTGTAAGGCGTCAAGTTCGCCGTAAACTCTGTTCATCAGCTTCTCCACCTGACGTAATTCCTCCATCTTTTGTCTAACACGATCTTCTTTGTTTTCCATTTTGCCTGTGGCTTCACCGAGCGCCAAGAAACGAATGAAGTAGGAGAGGCGGGAAGAGAGATAGGACCTAGGAAGGGGAAAAAAGTGCCTCTTTTCCTTCGGTTCTATCTCTAAATAGTGGCGTCACCTGGCAACGAGTTGCGGTACTACATATGGAATATCTTCGAACAAGCTAGGCGAAATATAAGTATAATCAAACGAACTTACCGTGAAGTTCGATTTAGATTATATTCCTTCTTCTTCTTTTTTTCGTTGGCGTGCAATGCTTAAAGCTTTGCCGTGCCATCACCAGGTGTTAGTTTGCTGTCGTTGTTTTATGTTTGAGTTTGTGTGAGTGAGTTGCAGCTCTTGATTTTAGTGCGTTTCGGTATGTTTGAGGCTGGTGGCCAGCACTGTTGTTTTTTACAGGGAAGTAGGAGTATTAGGATTAAGTATCTGTTTTTATTGTTTTGTTTTTATACTTGTATTGTGGTTTTTTTGAGGAATTTTGTGACATAGCAAGCTATTGGAGTTGTTGGATTATTTAGAACGCGTGTGATATCTATTGGCCATGTTATTTTACTTTTCTTAGTTTTGTTAATTAGAGATTTTCTTTGGTTAGCGTATTTGGGGCAGTCGACAACTACGTGTTCAATATCCTCAGACCAGTAGCTACAGTCGCATCTGGGAGAGTCTTTTATGTTTTTTCTATGCATGCTTTTATTTAGTGAGTAATGGTTGGATCTAAGTCTATTCATCATTGTTATGTGGTCTCTTTTTTTGTTGTAGTTCTTGAACCATGCGCTGTTATTACTGTTATTAAAGAAGGTTTGGAAGTATTGACACCTTTAAATTTGTCTTGTTTTATCAGATAATAGAATTCGGGAAGTATGAGTAAAAGTTCATAACTAATTTTGTCCGAACCTGGGGCCAGCCAATTTCGTATCAACGGAGTTGACGGCAGATATAAATTCATCGTAAGAGAAGAGTTCGTTCATAAAGTATAATAGATTATTATTATTGTCAGTATATTTAGATTTAACAGAATTAGAGATATTTATTGCGGGGCATAGATCGGGATTTTCAGGAATACATAGTTCATTCAGGCATTCTTTTGCGTTGAGTAATGTTGCCCTATTGCCGTCTATAGAAGCAGACCATTTTGATATGCTTTGATCTTTCTCCAAACTCCGGAAATTCTAGCAGTACAATTAATTTAAGTACAGAAATTTCTAAATGAGTTAATATTTTTTTCTTTTAATGTCTTAATAGTTAAAGCTTCTGCTTTTTTATGATTAATGAAAGACTCAAGATTACAACGATATTTATTGAATCATGTGCAGTGGCAGAAGCTAGAATGGCACTCGGTGGCAGTAGTTTTTTATTATCTGTTGTCATTATTGTTTCTATTTCATCTATTTCTTTAGCGGGACTGTTACGATTACTGTTTTGAGGAGAATGAGAGTATGTTTGTACTTGGATAAGCTCAGTTGAGCTATGGCATGAAAGTACGCCTTGATTAACTGCATTAATGGTTTTGCTCTCAAACGAAACATCACTGTAACATTTTTAGGTGGTATTAGTGGCCGTCGCTATAATATAATTGACTTCATGTTGCTGTTGAAAATCAGAGAAATGTTCTTTTGACTTGTGTGGAGTTTCAGTATCATGAAGAATCATTTTCTTAGCTTCGATGAAGGAAATGTTGTCGAAAGCCATCAAAATGTTAATTCTTCTGTTTTTATCATAAATTGGGTGATAGGGTCAATACTTATGTGATAACCATCACAATTTGCGCAGGAAGGAGTAGTCTTGAGGTATCTGCTACCTTATGTTTTGTTGTCATGTGTTTCAAGTTCACACATGATGCATGTTTTCTTGCTTTTACACCTATTTACCGTATGACTAAACTTGAAGCAATGGAAAATAATATTGCATTGGTTTTTGTAATAAAAGGTTCAATAGCTGATTTTATGTAAAACAGAGATATTTCATTTGGTAAGATTTGTCCTGAGAAAGTAACAAGAATTGTCTTTGTAGGTATCCATTTGTCAGTGTCGCATAAGCGGCATTTTTATTCCTTCTATTTTGTTTTTAACGTCCAAAACGTCCACTGGAAAGACAATTGCTTCTTTGATCTCTGAATCGCTAAGATCTAATGAAACTCTTCTAATCAATCCTTTTCTAACCTTTCTAAAGTCATAGATAAAGGCTTCCATATTATGGAAAGCAAGAGTATTGTCTTTAAGAAGTAAATTAGCTTCCTCTTTTATTCTGAACAAAATTTCAACTTTTAAGTTGCTTTTATTTTTAATGTTAATAACCTCTTTGTACTTTTTGAAAATAATGCTGCATATTTTGAGGGCACTAAAGCCTTTGATATCATCAAGCTTATTTTTGATCCAATTACCAAAGAAGCGACAGTTATCATTCGTGAAGAATTCAGTAAGGTTGGTTTTGTCTGACGGAACTCTGTCTTGATTGTTAGCAAACGAAGAATTTGTAACGTGGATTTTATTTCTATTGTAACGTCGAGAACAGGTCAGGCCACATAATAACGGCAAAATTTGAATTTTTATGAAAGGGGAATTCCCTTAATTAGAGTAATGGCTAATTAAAGTCTGATCTTATTCTCGGTGACGTGCGTTCCTCTTCTGGGTTTCACCCTTTATAGCCTACTTTTTATGTGTTTTATCTTATAAAAGGGGTGGCAAAGCGACCGTCGAAAGAACTCTGTATTCTATTCTGAAAGACTCCGGAAGTCTCTGTGTCACTTATTTTGAATAATAAATACTTTAACTAATTTATTATACAAATCATTTATTATAAAAGTCTTACACCTACTCTTGCAAAGGGGAGAGGAAAAATTCTTACAATCACAGCTGAATGCACCACCGCTGTGCCCCCTGCGAGTTATTAAGGGTTCTGTGTCGATGAAGGAAGCCGGCGCTGACTTCCACAGGCACGAACCTACCACGATGACGGGGAAGGTGATGAGAAGAAATCGAAATAATTACAAAAGGCGATCCTTTTATTTACGCCATCGAAATAATACACACACGGTTTTTTTACAAATTAAGATAGTGAGCGCGCACGCTCAAACCATAAAGACACGACAGTAGGCGGTGGTTAGGAGCGTATTCGTTCAACTAAATGTACGCGATGAGTCGATAATGTTTAGGAGCGAATTCACTAAAGTAATTAAACGCGACTAATCAGTTCGCGGCGTTGCACCGGGCGAGACCTGGTGCGAGAGAGTCCGCGAAATAGATACCGAGATCGGACCCACCTGGTATATATATATATAGCCTCTCCCGCGGCTTACTGGCGGAGAGTCGGCGTCTGCGGAATCGCAGTCCTGCAGGCAATAGGGCTCGCTGGATCACCGCTGGCGGCTTGTTGGCTGCTGGCGGCCGTGATCTGCTTCTGGATCGCCGAATGGTGATGACTGATAAGGCCGCACAAAGCAGTCAGAGATTCGCTACACAGAAAACTCCACTCACTGATCCTTTGCTTGCTCACACTCGGTCGGGTGGCTTACGGAAAATAAATAGACATTAGGGGAAGAGGGGAGTTTATCCGGGAAACGTCAGCTTCACTGATTGAATTTCAATGAATTCCAGAGCTTTTACTGAATCATTGTTTGTCACTTTGCATGTCAGTCTTCTGATTTGTGTAATTTCAAAGGGTGAGTCGATGATGTTTAGAAGTTCTGACATGTCAATTGGTACACATCTGATGATGCCCTGCCTATTCGTGTGGTGGTACGGGAAAGAAGCTCTGAGCTTATTAGCAGTTAATAGGGGATCTGTGAGCAGGCGGTTCGCCGCCGCGGCGTTTGTGAGTGTGACGGAAAGTTTTTGAGCAACGACTGATTTAATTGCACCTGGAAATAGTGAGTTTTGATAAGTTTACCACACGTTGTGGGGTTAAAAGTTATTTTGGCACTAGAGTCGTCAGTAAGTTTGATAAAAACGACATAGGCACCTAAGTTAGCCTTGAGTACCCATTGTACGCATTGTCGCTTATTCTCACAAAGAGCCTAGAATTTTTTGTCGGAGGGCATCTTGAGAGCATGTTTGAGATGCATCGCTTATACCATTGCTGTCTTGAGAGAGGTTATCATATAGGGAAATGGAAGAGCTACCGTTGGCTTATCCGTCTTTTGCATTGCTAGCACCTGATTCCTCTTATTGTATTCCGAGGTCGACTTCCATGTTGAGATCCTCTCTTTCGCTTAAGCCTTGAATGCCTTTATCAGGGGCTTGTACGGCGCGATTTTCGTTTGTTTTTTCGATTCTTATGGTTAATGACAGTGTGATTTATCTTGTTAGATTTCATTTGTTAGAATTAGTGCTCACAGATACTCTCATAGTATTAGCTCACATTAATCAGGATCTAGGCAGCCTGTGGCCGCCTGAAATAGGTTATAAATATCTGACAGGTTCAGTTCGATTTATGCAATTGTCGGTTGAATAAATGTAAATGTAAATTAAAAAAATAATGTGAAGTGTGAATATGAAAAAAATAAAAGTCAGGAGTGGGAAGAAAATAGTAATATAAAGATGAGAAAAACAGGGAATAGTCGCCTGGTCAGAAGTCTGCGTTCTGATACGTCGCGTCGCTTGTTCGGCATGAACTTCATGCGTTTTTTATGTTGATTTTAGACTCAGTTAAACAGCCACCGCCATCTAGTAAAACTAAAATAACTAAACTAAAGAGCTTGAGGGAATTTATTTTTCATTAAAAATTTGAATTCTTATAATAACAATTTAAATATTGAAATAGATAATAATTAGCTTGTACATATTTAAAAAATTTCATTTTGTATAAGTATTTTTTTTAAAATATTAGATTAAAGTTACAGGATAGATTGCTATTGAAAAATTATTAAAATTAAATATAATCATTCAAGCTTCATAAAATCTAAAATAATTGTTTTTTTTTGGTCGTTTTATATGTGTTCATAAAACTGATAAAATTTAATATTGTTTAAGGTTGTAATTATGTAATGACCGAAACCTTAAAGAAAATAGTATACTTAATTTAAGTATCACGTACTTCTTAAGGAAGACAAGCTTATCTATACTCGGAATAAAATCTGCACAGTATACAGAGTAACTAACATTCACTGTCGTGGAGTTCAGAACTCGTTGGCAGTCGATGTGATTAGATGCTGAACTAGTCAAATGAAGATGATCAAAATATTGGCGTTATTATTTGTAGTGCCATTGTTGTGCCTCGTTCGACCGGATGATTTCGAACCAAGAGTTAAAACTCCGCTTGGAGGCATTAAGGGCTATTATAAAATTTCAGAATATGGGAGACAGTACAAAGTTTTTGAAGGAATCCCTTATGCTCAACCACCAATTGGGAAATTACGATTCAAAGTAAGAAGTAATTATAATTTACTTTATAAGTCACAGTGTGTATGCGTAATGTACATAGTACGTACATACGTAGATATATTTACTGTATGCAATTTAGTAAGATTAGGTATAATTTATTATTCAATTCTCATATGATTGTGTGTTAAACTTTGTTAGTTGTAAACATAAATTTGACATTGAATTTCTACTTTGCATAAATAATTAATTTAGTTAAAAAATTTTCGAATTTACTTTATATTAAAATTCATATTGTTGTAGAATAATTCAAAATGAAACTGAATATACATTCAGATTGGTGTTTCAAATAACAATAGTGTACATATTTATCGCGCTTCATAGGATGCAATTCTGAAAATTACTTGGTACAAAAAAACTATATTGTATATAATTTGAAAGCTTTAATTTGCATATTTCATGTATAATAATTAATTTATATAATTTTCCATAAATGTCTAAACTTCGAAAAATCATTCAAAAGATCATGTTTTTCCTTATTTGAAATAATTCTACAAATTATCGAATATCGATTACGTCAGTTAAGATAACGAATAATCTTCATTGAAATTCATTTGGTTACATGAGCAAATAAATATAGACGTCGTTATCTTTTGACCGATATGAGTATGGGATAAATACAACGAATTACCAATCGCGCTCATTTCTTTAAATTTAATAGAGATCCATATAATTAATCAAAGTGGTTGGAAAGAATTAACAAGTAAATTTTTGTATAAGTATTGTTGGATATGTTTTTACATTTTGGACAATAATTTATTTTTTAACTAAACTGAATTATGTTAAAATAAATAATTTCAAGGCGCTTTACAATATTAAAATTAATATTACTACATATTTTGTAGGCACCACAGCCTGTAGTTGCATGGCCCGGAGAATTACAAGCTACCAAGTTAGCTCACGAATGTCTTTTGTACAACCATAAACCAGATCATTTACCAGGTGATCGTGTACGAGGCTCTGAGGATTGTCTTTACTTGAACGTTTATGTGCCGGATATCGACGATTATTCTATACCACTACCTGTAATTTTTTGGATTTATGGTGGGGCTTTCACTCATGGATCTGCTAATATGTATGGTGCAAGGTACCTAATGGATAAAAATGTGATTCTCGTCATTGCCAATTATCGCGTGGGTCCTTTGGGTATAGTCTACTCTTTTGCTTTTTAATGTACAGTATTTTAATACTAGACAATGAAACAGTTAAACAGTTAGATTCTTATTTTAGGATTTTTAAGTACTGACGACAAAGTGGTCCCTGGCAACATGGGACTTAAAGATCAGAGTATGGCTTTGCGTTGGGTACACGATAACATTGAATATTTTGGAGGCGATCCCAATAAAGTAACTTTGTCAGGTTTGAGCGCTGGTGGGGCAAGTGTACACTATCACTATTTGTCACCCCTAAGTGCTGGTCTTTTTCAAAATGGAATATCGGCTAGTGGCACTGCATTACAGTGCTGGGCTCAGACCGAAAAACCTTTGGAAAAAGCAATGAAACTTGGTATTCTCATGGGTTGTCCAACAGAAAGTACTAAGGAAATGATCAAGTGCTTGAGGCAACGACCGGCAAAAGCCATTGTTGAGGCTGTCAAAGATTTTATGGTATGTAGTGGCAATATCTTTTTAAAAGATTGGATTCATGTGTCTAGTTGGTTTACTAATGTTTATATAAATCAAATAAACAAATAGTTAGTCTGCTCAAATTTACAAAAACAAAATTATTTTTAGCCATGGTTGTATAATCCATTCACACCCTTTGGGCCAGTCGTAGAGAAAGCGGGCGACAAGCCGTTTATCAATCGTTCACCTATAGACATACTGAAAACTGGGGACGTTGCAGATAAACCATGGATTACAAGTGTCGTTAGCGAAGAGGGCCTTTATCCAGTGGCAGGTAACTATAATGAGAAAATGTTTAGTGTTTAAGTAAAAATAATCACTAAAACAATTGTTATTCATAGAATTTGCTGCCCGAGACGATCTGTTGAAAGAATTAAATGAGAAATGGGATATCATTGCACCTTATTTGTTGGACTATAATTACACAATACCAACAAAATTGCACGCTAAAACTGCACTGAAAATTAAAAATCATTACATGGAAAATAACCCAATTAATCGGCAGAATGTAAAATCAATCATAAAAATGGTGGGCGACAGGATGTTTTTAGTGGATGCAGAGAAAGCCGCGAGAATGCAGGCCAAAGTAAATAAGAGTCCAGTATGGTTTTATTACTATAGTTACAGAGCCACTACGAGTTTGAGTGATACATTTAGTGGAACAAAAGAAAACTTTGGTTAGTTATTGTGCTCTTAATATTGATTGCTCTAAGTTTACTTGTAAATTGCTTCATTTCGTAGGCATAAATAATAATAATAAAAGCATCGTATTTGCAAAATTGATTAAATTCGTAAGATGTAAGCTATGTGAGAAATATATTTTTTTAGGTGTCAGCCATGCTGATGATACATTTTTGGTCATCGAAAATCCATTCGTCAATCCTACAACTACTGAATCTGATCGTACTATGTACCAAGAACTAATGCATCTATGGGCTTCGTTTGCTGAAAAAGGGTATACAACAATCAATATATCAATATACGTTAATTTCAAAGCAACATCTACTATAAATGAATGTAATTTCAGAATCCAAGACTTTTATGAAGACTGGAAACAAGTTGACCAATCAAAAGTAGAGTTCCAATATTTACATATTTCAGGACCCGAGAAATATAAGATGGCTAGTGATGCTAACTTCGGAGATAAAAAATTTTGGGCTTCTTTGAATTTCGCTGAGAATGTTTTAGAATCTAGCCTCGATCTTGAATTGAACAGTTTGAAGGATGAATTGTAAATGTAAATATATAGATTATTTTTTTACAAATAATGCAAAAAGTGCAATATAAAAAGAAATAATGAGAATAAATTGTTTGTATTTTTAAATAAAAATGAACTGAAATTCATATTTTTTGAGGACCAATATTTTCATAACTAATAAAAAAAAATTTTTATTAAAAAATTCTTTATTATAAGCAAAAACAGTTTCACAATACTTTTTGAATTAAAATCACATATATTTGAATTTACTATCAGCTTAATCTATTGTTACTGAGAACATAGAACTTCCACCGTTGATGTTTGATTATACATGGCGGGAGGAGCGGCAAACACAAGAAAACACTGTATTGATTGAAGCATTCAAACGAAATTCTGATGACGAATCATCGTTCTTCTCCGCAATCTCTGATGATTTGTATTTTATTTAATTTAATTTGTAAAATAAAAATAAATGTTGCATAACATGGACCATGTTATTGCTGTTATGCAATAACATGGTCTTTTCAGATAATGCATAAATCTTCGGTAAAATAATGACAAAAAATCAATTTATTTTTCTATTTTAATATTCGCTTAATATTCGATGTCCGATAGCTCTTATGTAAAAAGTCCTTAATTGTTTTGCAACATCAGGGTGGCTGTAAACGTATGTGCAATGACAAAATAATGCAATAATTAAGATAAAAGTGTATAGATGGAGAGAAGGTTAAGAAAGAGAGAGAGAGAAAGAGAGCGAGTTCAAAGGGGGTGGGGAAGGGATAGATATAGTGTTATTAAGACAGGATGTTACTTGATTTGGAGCTGTTAGAATTTTGTTGGTTGAAGCTCTTTGGCGGAGGTAGAAAATTTAAGCTCGTAAAGTGGCTAGAAATTGGAATGCTTCGTTAGTTCACTTATGCTACGTCTTAAGGTGAGCTAAAAGCTAAAACGTTTTTTTGAAAATGTTTAATTTGAGATGAATCTACATAAAAAATGAAGATAAAACCAAAATTTAATCAGTAAATTTCGATTTATTATTATTGTTTATCTTAATATTTCTCTACAGTTTATTTTATTCCTATTACGTTACTATTATTTAATTTAAGTTAAAATATGTAAATAAATTTTGTTTTGTTATTTTATATCAATCATGTTAAGTAAATATTTACATCAATTTTTTGTTAATAACAAGAATATACACAGTACAAATTATGATTAATAATTTTTCATGATTTACAAGGTTTAGGAATGAGGGAGGCCATTCACAAACTACACATTAGGTCTCCTTATTTATAAACACGGTGCTATAAAAATATTATTATTATTATTTATTATTTTATTTATTATTTATTATCTTTATTAACAATACAATACATCTACTTCTTTCTTAAAACAATTGGTTCATCCGTAAACCATGTAATGACGTATGTATATTAATTTAGAAACATGAGAAGTCACCATCACACTATTTTAAATTATTTATAGAAAAGAAATTTAATTACTAACTCATTACCATGTGCAACCGGGTTTAATTTGAAACTATGCTTCATCGACAAGAATCACCTCTGGTCTTTAATCATAAAGCCACCACTGTGTACGCTGTTAAAATAAAAATTTGTCTTTACTTAAAAAAACATGCATTTTATTAAATTTTGGAAAGGTGTTGTTCAACTTCAAACTTATTGTGAAAGTAAAATAAAGCGCATTCCATGTTGGTACAAAATAATTAAAAACCTTTTGAACAATAATAAAACTTTTTTTTTTATTTTGAGTTTTATTTGTTAGTAATAGCCTTTTTCAACTAAAAAATCGTAACGTTTATTTAAGCCATTCATAACTAATATGGGTTGGGTAGTGTTTACCGTAGTCTGAAGCATTTTGAGATTATCAGTTAGTTGTTCGTGTAAATACTTATCGAGGATAGTTTAACGTAAAACACTTTGGGCCCATTACAGACATGAAATACAGGGAGTTATAGTTATAACAATTTTACCGTTGATTAAGAGAGTAATATTCATAGGAAAGAAAACGGTGATTTGTTAAATGAATTAAAACGAGTGATATACGCTTCAATAGACACTTAAGGCTCGTAATTTATTTCGACTAAACTCCTTTATTATGAATGATTGACACTTGGGCGTCCTATATTTTAGCTTTACTTTTCTCGAATCAATTTTTTTATTCCAAACTTCTAACGATTCATTTATCAATGACTAAATGTAGAAGACGATGTTTTACATTATACACGCACAAGACATACCAATATTTACAATCAAACAAACTTCAATTTTTCACAAAATGGCTTGCTTAAAATTTATATATCTTGGAAAAGTATTATCATCATACTATTCAGCTTACTTGATACCTCTTATATTATATATATTTTTGTAAAAAAAATTTATTTAAATATGTTTTTTTGTTAAGTATCAAAGATTCAGAAAATCCAGCCATGTCTAGCGTTAGGCGGTAGTGACAACAGCCAGATCAGTAACATCACTTTAGAGACTGACGTTATAAATCCTCAGATAAATCATATTATATAGATAAAGGTTACAATAAAAAACTATTAACCTTACCAATTTTTAGCAATAACCCTCGTACTATGGATATGAACAGTATTCAACAATCTGTAGGATTAATAAGGTACTTGGATTGTTTAAAGCAGATTACGTCGAATACAGCTGCAATGATTTATAACTGTCAGGATTTCGATGAGGAGGATCTGAATGATGATTATGTTTAATTCAATATTTAATAATTGGATTAAAGATTAGATGACGAAGAGCGAATTTTCTACAGTATCAATGGTAGCCATGATACCATTTAAAGAAATCGTTTTGTCTGGATTCTCTATTATATAATTTAAAAATATAAATAACATTTTTTATTGATCTTGAAATGATTTGAACGTTGCTTACGTGAATTTTTTCGATTGAATGGTAATACATTGAAACCTTATCGATGTATTATATTGAAAATTAAAACAGTCTTACTGTACTGGTACAATCAAAGCAATAAATATTGATTCGAAAATTTTATCGTTTATCTGTTTCATTTCTAATATCTTGGTTTGAGATTAATCTTGAAATATTTTTTGCCTTTGGCCTAGAAATCGCTCGTTTAGTGAATAAATTTTTTCCATGCCCAACACGAAATATATCATTCGTTTTGAATAACTATATATTATTCATGAAATAAAATTTGAACAACATTATTATATTAAAAGTTAAGAGTCTCGTCGGTATATTTTTTATAGAGATATCCATAAAGATCTTTTAACTATAAGAAATTTCATTTCCTGGCGCTCACGGCGAAATAAAACCATTTCCGCCGACCATCGTACGACTTGATTTTTCTATAACTGTTGCGATCTGTCGCCGCAATAAAAACGTGGAAGTGAATGGCTTAAATAAATTGACAGTCTTGACAAACATTTATTTTTATGTTACTTACCAATCTATTTATTATCATGAGAGAAAGTATTTTCCTAAGTTCTAGAAACATTTTTCTTCTCAATTGTAGATATTTGGTTTTTCGAAATACGAAACTAGAGTATAACACATTAAATGTCTTTGAAAAAAGCCTATTTTTGTATGAAGTTGAAGAAGTATACCAATATCGAATTTGTTTTCACCGTGTTACAATATTCAATGTAGATCATATGCAATATCTCCATTTCAAGTTTGCAAGTTTAGGAATTGGTTTCTCGCAAAAGACAGGGAATTTTCATGGACAATCATAACAACGCATCGGTGTGGCACGTCGTCCTAAGGCTTTTACGTTACGGTCACTCCTGCACATATATAAATAATTACATACGACCATTAAGAAACTCGTCACGTATCATTCACTTTCGCTAATGAAAACAAAGAGAAGCTCGTCAAAAACGTGAATAAATATATTTAGTTTACGCAGCAGCTGTTTGTTTGTATTTCTATGAGTTATAATGATGCTCCGATGTGTTTGGAAATTCCGAAAATACGATACGATTAATTTTCTTAGTGTGTATGTATATGGGTGCACGTATGTGTGTGCGTATGTGTGTGTGTAGCAGGCATTCCGAGTACATGTATGTATGCGAGAGAAGCGACGGTGAAAAGAAAGTGATCGCGAGAAAGCGAGAGTGAAGACTTGTCCACGCGCAGCGAAATCAACGCGCGTAACTTCTTAGGACGTTCGCTTCGAACACGCTCATGCGTGTATCTTTTTTTATTGCAATTGACGAGGCGGGTCACTGCCACGTATTAGCTATGTATAGACAATTGTCAATTATCCATTATTGATTTGAGGAAGTATTAATTACATCTGAAAGAGAATTAATTACAGGAAGAGTTAATTTTAATAATTTTTAGATTAAAATTTCACAAAGAAAAGTTATACACTTTGTATAGAATCTAGTGAATTCATTATTAATAAAGTGTATAATTTGTGCATAAACGTGTTGGTAAAAGCCATACTAGAATAATAATTTCTTTTTAATTTACATTTTTACTTTATTAGAATGATTTATAATATAATAATTTTTAAATAATTGTTTAAGTAGTTATTACAGCAGCTGTCTGTAAAATTATAAAATGATACTGACAAATTGATTTACATTTTCATGTAAAAACACAAGATTATGTCTATAGCACTATATAAAGTAATGTAGAATAAAATTTATGAAATAACTAAAAATTTGAATGCGGATTTTTTGAGAAGCGAGATATTCCGGCGGTTCAATGTATGTGGTCCATGCACATGTATTGCTGGCCGATTTGTTAAATAACACAAACAGTTAGAGTATAGTTGAATGTCAGATCAATAGAAACTAAAGTATACTATCCTAAAAGCTTGCAGTGCACTGAATATAAATTTAAGGTTGAAATTGTCGAATAAACTTTGATTTACGATATCCTAACATAAATGTAAAAATAGCGATTTTTCGCCATTTTTAAAGTAATGTATTGTAATAAGAGCATTGTAATAAAATTTCCCATCCAAAAACTGTTACGATCATCTCAAAGTTTTAGGTTTTAACCTTTTAAATCGAGTTGAAGTTGCTTAGATATTGTCTTAAGCCTGCTGGTAATTTTTCTAGGTTGGTTTCTACGGATTGGTTGAGTAAGAGGTAGATTGTTTTGATGGATAAGTTGGCTTATTGTATGCAACTGTTATTTAATATAAAAGAGATAATTAATTCTTCTTAACGTTTCCTAGGTATGGGTATTTGCGTGGAGATTGGAAGGGCTGATTTCTAGAGGTTAGTTTAGTTTGGGTTATGTAGGATGGAAGCTGTAGGGTTTGGAGTTATTAGATTTGAAGTTGTAAGGTTTGAGGTTTGATTAAATTTTTTTCTACAACTAGATAAATTGTAACTTTTGTTTTTCTATGCTTGATTATATCATCGATGTTCATGAACTTGATGACTATAAGCTTTTAAGCAATATTACTAAAAAATTGATGTTAAATTATAAATAACTTGATATATTTTTATTTTGCTGTTTATAAATAGCATATTCCAATAACTAATAAGATTCGCCAAAGTTTGTAGTTTATTATGCTTATTATCATCAAATGTAGATGAATAAATGTATTTAGTAGTCTAAGATATCGTATGAGTGATAGTAATGGCACGCCGTTTTCCTAATTTTAATTTCCTAATGAATTAAATCAATCAAATGATAAATAATGTCAAAACAATTTAATTTTTGATGTACAAAGAAAGTTTTATTCGAGGTAACATAAATGTATAATTTCGTCCAGTACAAAAACTACGCAAAGAATCGCTAGGCTATATTTATGAAATTCTATATATCTTGTTATTTTTTTCTGCTGTAACTTCCCTTTTAGATATTTATACGAAACGCAGAAGAAAACTAGTTACAGCATTAAAATTATAGCTATTAATGTAGTTGGTATTTTAATGTTTTCGCATTAAATATAATTTCATAGATTCATTTTTATAGCGAGCAACATTAGTTAAATTTTGAACGTAACAGTTGGTTATTAATTGGTATTTAATTGTTCAATTTAAATATATAATTAAATTATCGATATAATAGTATTTTGTATATAATAGTGTTTTGTGAATAGCTAACTTTACATAAACAAAGTATATATTTTCTTGAGATAATATTACATAGATATAAATGTAATTATCATATACAAAATATCTTCGGTAATACTAAGAAATTATAAAACCAGTCGATTAATTAGTTTGAATAATGTATAATAAATAAGGAGATATATATTTGTAAGCCACATGCTAATGAGTGTATACACTTCATTTAGCATGTAGTTTCATCAGTCTGATTAGCAAAAGTTGTCGCTGGCTTATCATCGAATCACGACAAATGTAATTAGCATAATGGCCATCCGCGTAATGGCGCATACCTATCTACACGTCACTCTCCTCGGACCTGAATCGTCCTTGACAATCCCAAAGGACACGAAGAGAAAGAAAAGAAAAAAGCAAACAGAAGCAATCAGCAATGCCAAGGTCTTGTAGCAGCTCGCGGTATATTTATCGTTCAGCCACGGCGGCTCAGCTCCATCTGGGACCTACTTTTGTATATATAGCGGAGAAAGTAAGAGGCCACTACACGCGGCAACAGGAGACACGACGCTCGGTGACCGCTGTTGCCTCGCGAGAAAGTACAGCTCACACACACACACACACACACACATACGCGCGCGCGCGCAGCCACACACGACTATGCTATATAGGGCGAGCGAGAGAGATATTGCGTATACAAACGCGCGATAAAGTAACCACACTGCAAGTCGTCTGCACAGCGAGTCCTTGTTAGACGGATGCTTTTACTTTTCCTGTAATGTCAACTAAAACGCTAGCGCTGCTGCACGCGGTACGATTGTAATTACGAGTGCGACGATTAATTGATAATGACCCGCTTCGCCGGCTCTTCTTTATCCTCTTTTATACGGATAAATGCTTATCAACGCTTTCATTTCGAGCTACACGAGGTTTAGAGTGATCGAGGGCTCGGTTAATGGCATTGGCGAAGCGCACTCGTTACTCTCTTCAGCCGTTCGCGATTGTCATTATTCGGGACAAGTTTTATCCTGCTTCATCATCGACCACTCTCCGTACGTATCTCTGGTACGCAAACGGATAATGGCCTGATGCCACTCAATTGCGGCTCTTGTCGTTCCGCTCAACTGTCACGCGCGACATCTACGCGTAAAAGCGTTGTGAAAGTGTATATGATACAATCTTTCATGTAGACGCGCACCGCAGGAGTGAACAATAATGAATTATTCGTCACCGAGTTTGCGTTTCTAATGCATACTGACGAGCTGTTATGTAAAATTCGCCTTTCCGAGCGAAATCAATCGCCGCGTCATTTCTAGCGAGAGAAGGAGCGACGTTTCTTTGCCAATGTTTCTAATATGCGAAATTTCAATTGCCGAGTTAGTACTAGCGCACGCACAGAAATAGAGACGAGACACGAAAAAATCACCCAGGCGAAGATACAAAAATGAATATTGAAAGATTTTATGCTGAGTAATCACGTGAAAATGTAGTTTTAGAGAGCTGATATTGTTATCGGCTTTAGACATCAATTTGATTTTTACTACGTGCAGCTATCATTTGAACAACAATATATTCAAAGTGAAAAATAAATGATAACAATTAATTTAAGCTTTTTTCAACGAAAATGTGATGATTTGTTTTTCTTGTCACTGCCGTAAAAGAAAAAAGCATACTTCTGTTAAGCATTCATACTACCGTAACAATTGGAAACCTCAACAATGCAAAAGAAAGTGATGGTCAATAAATATTCCGCTCAGTGGCCTCTTGCATAAGAGGCGAAACAAGAGTTGTAATTAACGACTCATAGATGCGAAATATTGATCAATGCTCGAACTTTCTCCGACGCTTATTGCCATCGAAGAAAAACTTTTTTTATACGCGCGGCTCGTCATCGTGCACCGTTCCCTCTTATTAATTACAGCATGCAAATTGCTAGACTTTTGATATCTAGCATTTTTATCCTTTTATGTTTCGTATTATCTTAAAATATGCGATGCATATACTGTAAGAAGTTTCACTCGGAAGAGGAAGCTATAACAACTAAATCAGAATACAAGAATAAAAAAATGACAAATGACACTTGCGATTGCAAGCTAGGCTTGTCAATTTGTGTTGAGTGGTCAGTCAACGCGTGTGTGTATGTATTATGGCACTTTCGAGATACAGATGAAGAAAGTCGCGCGATACGAGTCTCGTTACCGTAGCGCGAAGCGTCTTGAATACTAGGAGCATCAATGATTACGATTCGTTTGTGCCACGGCTGACCTGGATTCTGTTTTCGCTAAATCGGTACCGCTGTCGCGCGATGTATTCACGGCGTTCAGCATCCTGGAGATGATGATTACGTTAATTGTAAGACTGATGCTACAGACATACATAGAAACCCGTGCGTATGCTTTTTCGTTTAGCCTCTGCTGCGTTGCGGATAATTGCTCCAATTTCACACAGATTATAATTAATTTTTTTTTCTCTGCAATTATCTAGCTTTTTAATTAGTGGCTGTACAAAGAAAAGGACGGTGTGCGATTTTTAATCGAATATGAATCATTGCGCGAATAATCGGCCCAAAATTATAGTCGCTTTCATGCGTTAAAAGTGGGATTCAATTCCATGTTACGTCAAACGTTTTTTCGAATCTTAATTGTATTATAATACTTGCAGATCTTTGTTTCTCTTTTAACGAAACAATAATCAGACATTTATCAGTAAATAACTTGTACACCTAATTACGTATTGTATTATATTAGCAAGCTCTAGCTTTCAAGAATAAATTGAAAATATCCAAGAGCTGTGATGTCTGTCTAGCTGTCATTTCGTAAAATACAGAAAACACGCGCGAGCAAAAACTCTCGACATTGTCGAAAAAGTAATTGCTGAAATCTTGCAACCTCCTGAACAAACTCAACCCAATTTACACGTGACAATAATTGCGTAGTAATTGTCTCGAGAAGAAGCAGGCAAGGTTCATATACGTATAACCTCATCCCTACCGGAGCAACTTCCGTAGCGCAGCGGTGACTCAATCGCGTAGTGTTTTAATTTACTTATGCTTACTCGAGACAACTTCTTTCACTGTTCGCTGTACATACGATATGCATGTTTTAACCTTGGTTTTACCCAAAATGATCGCAGAAAGCTTCAGCGATCCAGGATATTGCATAAATGTTATTTACTGAACGATAAAATTCGTAAAAACTGACATGTGCGTCAATGGTATTATGGTGTAGTTAGTAGTGGTGTTATCTTCACTCGAGAGCTCCTCACCTACACAATGAATCACATTAGATAACCTGTGTTTTTCGGGGAAACCTTGTATTGCAATAATGGCAATTTTTACGCCTAAGCTTTACGTTCAGTATTGGAAAGTGATCGCGGTAATTCGACACATTTTCTATAGCTTTACTGAACGAATACTAACGGTTTGCTTGTTTTATTGCTTAATTTCATAGAGCAGAAAATAATTGATGAAAAAAAAATGTAAGGACTGTACACGTCAATACACCAGACAGATTGTTCACGGCGGAAGTCAAACAGAAGAGTCACGTACATAACACAATACCATACGCGCTGATAGCATGATGAGTTTTCATAATCTAACCAAGATAATTACATTTCACATTCCAGTGTATTTCTTACGTATATCAATATCCTTTTTAAAGTATGCGAAGGTCATATACTCGTACAGAGTGTAATATAAGACGGAGTGCGTGAACCGATAAGAGCTGAAAGATGACAAAATGACGTTATTAGATAAAGCTGCATACACATGGGTGCAGCATTTACTGAGAATCATAAGTTTCCGTCGTTATACACTTTTGCACAGAAAAAAGAAGCTACACGTACATTATAGAAGATGCAAGCGTAATATAGGCGCGTTGCGCGAAAAAAAGGCATTGAATGCTTTTGATTGGAATCGAATTAGGACGCCACTGTAAATCGTAAATAGTGGCGAGCTCAAGCGGCATCGGCAAGTCGAAAATCCAACACACCGCGGCTTATCTATACAGAACCTGATGAAGCAGATTCAATCCACTCGGAGTAAACTGCCCATTGAGACTTCACCCACATATTAGAAAAGAAATAAAAAATAAATGTCAGCTTGAGCAAGTTTGGTCGAAAATAAGATGAGACGCGCGCCGCTACAACCCACGTCACGCAAAGAAAGAAACCCACAAGGAAGAAAAGTCGGTGCGTGCGTGCTGTATAGGTACGGGCAAAATAAAATTCGACAGCCGCGCGGCACAGCCACTTTCGCCGATTGCGGTGTGGCGCCCGAAAACCCGTATAACGAACTTCCGTCTCCTTCTCTCTTTGGCATCAGTCGAGAGAAACTTTTACTTTCCTCGTGTTCGCGCGCTCATCCCACTAAATTACGGAAGCGTGTAATAGACGCGCGCCTCTTGGGTTTGCATTTGGAATGACCTGTTACGCTGTCGCGCGCCCGCCAGCCAAAAAGTTTTACTTCTCTACGCCGCGTTTTTTCACTCTTTCCTCCAGTGCCCGCTCTCTCGAAGAACGGCGGCGTCAGTTTCGGCGCTTTCGTAATACTGCGAATGTTCGATTTGATAGTCACGACTTTCATGCGACGTGGAAAGTGAGGATTTGCGAGTCACTTGGCACGTGGACACGAGCGATCAAAATTCACGCGAGTTTCCAGTCGTTAATCACACTTCGGGCTTGGAATGCTCTGCTGCCGGCTCGAGTGCGAATCGCATCGGAGTTGCGCTGGTGATAATGCTGGCGAAGAACAGTGGTAAGCTAAAAGCGCACGCTCGCGCATTGCTATTCTAATTTGGTTTCGAGAGCGGTCGCAATTAATGAAGCAACGGCGCACGACAGGCGAGTAAACAGGCGATCCAGCGTGCCACCGAGCCGGTCGTTGTGCACTTGTGTGCCGCGTAGCTTTTCACCGGCAGTCGAGGCACTTAACGGACGCGCCAGCTCGGAATAATTTGAAATCCTTTCGAAGAAACGGCCGCAGCTCGAGCTGACGATGAGGCTGTGCTGTGCATTGGGCGTCCGACGAGCTGCTTTTTCGTTTTTTATCCTGCGTCCGCCGAGGCGATGGACGTGCCACTCGCTAGAGGAGAGAGGCTGCTCCTCCGCTTCGCGTTAGCGATCGCTATGAAAGCAGACGGGAGATATGTCGGAGAAGCGCGGGAGGCGGGCACGTCAAAAATTAATATTTCGGGCGCCGCTTGGCTTCCCAAGTGTGCCGCTGCCGCCGCTCCGGGGACTTTCTCTGTGTTGCTGTGTGAACGATATTTCACGGTGTCGCGCGCGCGACCGCCGTAGCGCTCGTTTTCGTGGTCGCCCGAGCCAGCCGTTCAAAGATATCCTTTCGCACGACAATGATGCTGTACCTGCGCTGCTGCTACTTTTTCTATTGCGTTATTATATCCTTATTACGACTGCCTCTTACATTTGCTAACAGACTGCGGAGCTGATTTGCCTGTCCCCTCGCCCCTGCTTGATTATCGTCGTACTGGATTATTATTCATTGGCCAAACACGAGTTCCAGCGCAATTTTCCATTCTATTAGTCTCCGAGCATTGCGGTATGAACTGCACTCGCTTACATTGACGAAGAAATTAAGCCGTCGTTTGGAATTATGTAATTACGTTTATTATGATTATGCGGCACGAAAAGAGTTTTTATCACCACCGACGATGATGACGCTACGAATGAATTAAAAGCCGCCGCAGCAGTATGAAAGGAGCTCATGCATCTCAATGGCAATGAAATGGAAAAGCGAAGTCGTGAAAAATTTCGGCGTCGTTGCGTTGGAAATATTCGCGACAGCCGAAAAGGAGAACTCTCACTGTAATTTTCCAAATAAGCTTGTCTCCTTCGCGCGGCGTCTACAATTACGCGAGAGCCTCGAGACACTTTTAGCCGTGCCAACAAAAAAGTAAGCCGTGCGTTCGCGTATTTGCAAAGCGATACCGCAAGACGTATAATAAATGTCAACCGGCCAGACGAAGCATTGACGCGGCTTGCGTTAGAGAGAGAGAGAGAGAGAGAGAGAGAGAGAGAGAGAGAGAGAGAACGAGGTCGTTGCACACGCGTCTCCCGTGTGGGATAGTTAATTAACGAGAATGGAGATATGGAAGGCAGCCTGCGACGCTGCAGTGAAAACGAGAAGCTACGCGGCAGTGATAGCGAAAGCGCAGCCCGCCGGTCAAGCTCGCGCGCTAGAAAACCGCTTCTCCGCAGCGCGGGCGGGGACCGGGCGGAACGTGTGCCCGCGCGCGCGTCATTCCCTGCCGCCGGAGTTTTCGATCGCGAGCCGCGGCGCACGGTTGTCCCATTATTCCAGAAACCCGCGCTCCCGCGTCGCTCGTGTAGCATTCTCTCTCCAGGACAACCAGACAACCACTTCCTTACCCGTTGTTCTTCTTTTCTCTGCGCAACTCCCAGCTCTTTTTTATTGATCAGGTGGCGCTGCGATTTTACCTCGCTTACTTTCGATATTCGCTCGGCGATCTTCGCTATATTCAATTTACGCCGGAGCTTTCGGTTTCTTCGGGAAACAATCTAGGATTACATTTTGTTTTCGAAGTGAAACGAGCGTCTTTCAACTTCAAAGTTTTCGAAAATTTATGAATTCTAGAATCGTTAATGTTGTTTAATCGTCGTGCAATAAATGAAAAACGTTTAGCACAAGGCAACACTTATCTGCAACGATGTACTAGTTCTCCCGTTAAGAAAAAAATATCCAAAATAAAGTATACTTAACGAGGAGAAAAGTTATAAACCATTTAATTAAAGTATAGGCACGCGGTGTTTTAATCGCGACCTACCTCTTGCAAAGCTCGACCCATGGCCTACAATTAGTAATTCAATAAAATGCATAAGATACAAGGTTTTGGAATAACCCAGTCATTAGAAATACTTATCAAGTTATGCTTCAATATTAGACCAATGAGCAGACATTCGTTTATGCCTATATAATTATATCAATTTACATGTTAATATGACGAGAGTTTATGCGGGTAAGTTGGGTTGTTATCTCGAAGTAAAAAAAGAAGCGAAGAGTTTCTCTCTGCTAATTTTTGTTCCTCCTCCGCTTGCAAGCGACACAATGGCCAAAGTGTACTTGCTCGACGTTGCGCCGCGTTCAAGGATCATTTTGACGGCGAATATTGTACTGTGCAACAAACCAGACGTGAAATTAGCCGTAGTTAGTAGTCGAGAGGATACCATTGTTTTTTAATCGGATGTCAATTGTTTTGGTTGCAAGGTAAATAGAACAATATTATCTTCAGTCAAGTTATTACACGGGATTAGGATGTTTTCCTTGTTGGAAGTGTCACGTAAAAAACCAAAGCACAATTAAGATATCTTTCGTTTATTTTTATTGCGTCGAATTGTATAAACATAAGATGAATCATCAACTCGATCTTGATGAATTTTTCAATCGGTATGTATTCAAGACATTAACTTGTATTCTAACCAGTGTAAATTATTGTCTTTTATCTCTATTGAGTTCAGTGTGCAACTCAAAACTGCAAGTTCGATTCGTCGATCTGAATGCGTATGGGTATCAAGTTGAATCAGACCGCATTAGAAAGTCTCGGAGAGAGAAAAATTGATTTACAAGATGCTACATGATTAATTTCTCGCTGGGCTTGAGTTAACGCTTTCAGTGGGTCGAGCAAAAAATAAAAGAGCGAGAAAGAAAAAAAAAATGGTTAAACTGCTTATACCATATATTAATCGATTTACGACTGTTTTTGGAAAGTTTCACGGTAATTTTCGTCCGTGTCGAAGTTTAAGGATTTTTCATCGACTACATGATCTATAATGACTCGATTTAGCTATGGTTTTATATCACGTGACCTACTAAAACGCTGAATAATAAAACTGTTCTCTTTCTCGCGCGCCGCAGCTTTACCTGTAAAATTTGAATTCCTACCGAGTCATAATCCTCAGTCATTACGAGTAACAAGTTTTGAAGCCAGAGTTGAACAGAAAAAAAAAATCTTGATGCACACGAAAGTTTCACGTGAGACTAGCCGAGTTTCAATGGGAAGCTAAAAGTAGCATTGTTTCCCTCGCGAATAAGAATAATAAGGCATAAATCTCGTATCACTTTTACTCGATATCGCGCGTGCTTTCGCGACGTTCCACGTTTCATGGCTCGCACTGTCCGCCATTATAAAAACTAGTTTAATTGCACACAGAGAATCAGCTGAAAATTTTGAGACTCGAGATTATTTTGCGCGTACTTTCTTGCATTTCTCACGACGCTTAATGATGTTTATCATAATTCTAGCAGTGAAAGTTTTAATTTTTCAATTGCTCACTGCCTATGCGTACAATGTAATTTCACTGCAATTATGAAATAAACGTGGACTAATAGGCTACTGTCGGCAATTAATTAGTCGCAATAAACTTTTGAAGGACGATTATTTGTTGGATAAAGTGCGTTGCTTTCGGCGTTTATCACGGGGATTATTTTCGAAAATCAAACTAGCGCTCGCCGAGCAGACGAGCGACCAAAAGAAGAGGATGATTTAGAGGCTTTCTAAATGATGCATGTAAGCACAGTTGGTGCCAAGGAGTCGACATGCCCAGTCGCACCTCGCATCCTCGCGACCGGCGAGGCTGCGTTGAACGTTATCGAAGCGCAATGCGGCAGAAAGTAAGGCATCGCGTGATCGCGGCGGCGATCGTGGATGCGCTTCGAGACAAAGGGACGAGAAAAAGCGCGGTGCGCGATTATTCGTCGGAAATCGCCGGATGGAAAGGAATGGAAGGCGAAGGATGTGCACGTGGCGCGCCGCGTACGCGAGAAGGCGAAAAGAAAGGCCGAGGTGGGGGAGCGTAGGAGCGAGCCGAACGGCGCCTCTTTCTCTCTCTCGCGGGAGTTTTATGTATATACGACGCGGCATAATGCGCCCCGGCCGAAACGAAACTACAAGCCGCGAGCGCGCCGCGCCGCAGCAAGGAGAGAAAGTGAGAGCAGCTCTCGACTCGAGCCGAGCAGCCGAAGCCTTTTAGCTTCACTCGGCCGGAGTCACTCATCGGTGTACGTGTGCTCCGTTCACCCGTCCGTCCGGGAAAAACAACAAACTACCATAGTGCTCTCTATTTGGCAGTTTCACTTTGCCATTGTTGTCAGTGCTGGTGGAGTAAACTGTTTGAAGATTCGATGATCCGCTGGAAAGAGTGAATCTCAGGCGGTTCGTGCGGGCCATGGCCGAGCGATAGAAGAGACCGGGAGAGAGAGAGAGAGAGGATGCGCGAGTGTGAATTTGCTCGTTGATCAATTGGCAAATATATCTCGAGCACAAATTACGGCCGATGTTCTCTCGGCAGGCAGCCTCCCCATCGTCGGAAGCGAAAGAAAACAACGCAAGTTCCTCCTTCTCTGGAAAGGACCAGTTCGGCAATTCGACTTTGGCTCGAGTCGGTGAGTGTCTCTCGGTGTCCCGTGCTTTCTCTCTCTCTCTCTCTCTCTCTCTCTCTCCTTCTCTCTCGCGCGCGCGCACGTTGCGGATCTCTTTCTCCGCGCGCGCGCGCTGCTAATTAAATGTGTATAACGACGGAGCGACTATTATACGCGGCGGCGACGATCACGTGTGAAAGCGCGAGCGCGCCGCTCGAAAAAATTTCCACGCCGCGCGAGAGAGCTGAGAGCCAGCCGGGGAAAAATCTTCTCGCACATTGTGGCGCGCGAGCGTTAAAGCCAATTTGCGCGCGCGCCCAGCCCGAGCGCATTAACAAGTTCTCCGGGAAATAGATTTAGGAAGGGAAATTATGAAGCGCGCGATGCTTATCGGCCTCGTCCTTAAATTCATTATTATCGCTCGCGCGCGCGGGAAGCGACACACGCACGCTCTGTGACTGATTGTTAGTACGCCGAGATATAATAGCGAGCGAGCATCGTGCCTGTTTCTTTTTTTTTTGTTCTGCGCCTTTATCTGATTTCCAGAATGTGGCCGAGCCCAACACAGTTTCTCTTACCTGACCTTATGATCTTTGTCACGAAGACACGAACGTACAATAAAGCTTGCGCGCACGGCCTTCTTTTTTTCCTTTTTTTTCTTTTCCGATCGTCTCTTTTACGGTCGCGGCACGCGGGCTTTAGCGTTTTAGAACTCTTTATCTCACAAGACCTCGACAGACTTGCTTTCTTATTGGATTAACGAACCTCCGCTTGGTCATATCGCTGTTTCCAAATACTTAGCGTTTAGATCGTTAATTTACAGCGTTCGACTGGTAATTGTTTATACTACTAGCAACATATAAGAAGACTTGTAATGCGTTCATGAGATAATGAATTCAGAGTGAAATTTCTGCTTTCGAAAATTAAAAAAATGCGAGGACTAAACCTTAGTTGTTACATTCACTTTCATGATAAGATTGCAAGTTTTAATGAAAATTTACTTAGCGTATCAACAATGTCATCATAATTCAACAATTGTACTAAAATAATTTTATGCAGCAGGGAAACATCTATAATAATTGCGGAAGGAGTGATTGTCATGAAAATGAAATTATATTGTTTTACAGCTGCAATTATTTTTGTAACAGATTATAAGTTATTAAAGTTTCACGGCACTCTTAACTCGTTTAAAGAATATCGTAAAAGGATGGGGAGAAAAAGTGTATAACCAAAGTGAAAGAGAAAGAGAGAGAATTAAATAAAAGTGTTCACAGGTGATGTAATTGAAAGGTGTTCCAAATTGAATTTCAAGTAAAACGGATGCGATCATTCGGGCGTATTAGCAAGCGATGTCCAGCGTAGTAGTGAAAGTGTGCGTGGCTTCCTCTCTTTCAAAATAAAATATTTGACTTTCCGTCAAGAAATCACTGTCGCGTAGCTTACGTGACCGCCTCAGTGTCACCGTCGTTGTCGTTACCTAATTTTCCTCTTTTATTTCTCCACACGTGAAATACTCCCTGATAACGGTGTGATTTCTTATACTTTAACGTCGTTTCGCTCGTCGAACTACTACTGCACAAAGACATTCTAATATAGCTTCGTTCTGGATTTTACATCGATGTGGTAGAAAGCGCCTTGTGCGACTTGGAAAGAATGATATGACGATCGAAAATGCGAATCGGTCGGGTATCTTTAATTGCAACAAAAACAGCCGATCAGGAGAAAGAGAGCGAGAGAGGTGGCGGATCAGGAAAATACCTAATGAAACTGAAAGAAAACCACAGCTGCAGTAGCCTCGAGTGCTCTCGAGAAAGTCCTTTCCAACGGGCGCGCGAAGAAATTGAAACGCACTCGCGCTTTTTAATCATCTGCGTGCGGCTACAGCATTAACGCAACAATCAAGCTGCGCGCGCGTGCGCGATCAGTGCCGATGGAGTTGAAAGAAGAAAAAATAAATCTAGAAATCAATTGATTGCACGCTCGACAGGGCAATGGGAATGAAATCGGCAGCAGCGACGCACAATGAACGTGCTAACGAAAAGCGGGAGAGTTTTTAATGCCGACTAATTGTAAGATCGGACCGGCCGTGCGCAGCTGCATCGAGATTATATGTAATAAAAGAAGCCGTTTTCTCCCGATCGGCTCTCGGGAGAGAAGAAAAGATCAGCTTGCGGAAAAGTGCCTCCGTGTGTTAAAAAGTTACACAATGGAAAGTGTTCGTCATGAGAGGGCAATATCAAGGTGAATTGGAGCGCGAAGAGCGCAGCACGAAGGTTTTCAAGGCCACGCTGCAAATATGAAAGGAGACTCGTCTCGTGTGCGCGCGTATTAGAAGAATTGCAATTTTCCTTTGCGGACAGCGTATCTATCACATCACCTTCTCTTTCGATCTCACGACTGAGTGCTACCGTCTGTCAGAGCCTCTAAGTTTCGTTTTTTCTTTTTTTTTTTTTATGGTCAACTGCTTATGATGGATTTGTTCTTGGGATTCACCGATCACGGGCGAGCGTAGACGGATTCTTCATTTTGAATTCTGTTCCGTTATATGCACATCAACTTTCATCGTCGCTTTCGGTTAAAGATGTACTGTAATCAATCTTGAATCTCTATAAACGATGTTAAAAAATTACTTTCAATTTCTTTTTTCTATTCATTGGCAGCCTGTGAGGAGTAATAAACAACGCTTGATTTATTCCTGAATTGAATTAGATAAAGGAGTAAATGCTATTTAATTGAAGAGTCATTATGACTCATAGCTTTACTATAAAATAGTTTGTGTAAATTTTGAAATGAAAATCTAAATTCAGGTTTTTATTTGAAATGAAAAGCAATGATGAAATCGGTCGCTGCGATAGTGACAGATAGGAAAGAAATGCGTCACTTATGAACACGATGCGCGCGTTCTTTGCCCAAGCGACGTTGGCTGAAACTTGAAAGTGATAGATGGATATGCGCCGTATCGGCAAGGTCGATCTTGATCGATTTCTTTTTTTTTTTTTTAATCGTCATGCCAATACTTATTATATCTTTAGTTATTGACGTCTGTCCAAACGTTTCTTTTGACATTTACACCTTTCGAACGTGTCGTTATATTTTTATTGCCCTACCTTTCTTTTTTCTTACTTTGGAATTCGGCTTTGCCATATTTTCTGTGGATAGCGATATGCAAGGCACACGTATACGTGGGTATATTATTCAATATTAAACGGTTTTGCGTAAATGTTCTTCAAATCAAATTGCATTATAATATAGACAGAAATACGCGTAATGATAAAGCACATTATAAACTATTAACAAATGATTATAAATAGATAATTTTTAAGTTCGACAAGACAGCGCCGTGAAATATAACGAGCCCCTGTTAAAGTTCAATTTCCCTTTCGATCGAGACAACAAAAGTCACTCTCCATCTCTGCCGAATCAGCTTTGAAGCCGTCGTTCAACTTTTACAACTCGACTGAAAGAATAAAAAAATGAAGTCGCTCATATAAATCAAGTCAGTGCAGCTTTATTCGACCGGTTAGAAATGGCAGTCGGCGCGTGAGCGCTGTAATCAGTTTCGATGCTCTCTTTCTGTTTTTTCGTCGTGGTCTTTCTTATTTTCTCGCGCGGGGTAATTAGTGTCGCGCCCCGGCATTCCTCCGCCGCGCCATTGTTTTCTTTAATGAGCAGTTTATAGCCGCAGCCGCGACTGTTATTCGTTTTGAACGTCTGTTTTCTTCAAGAGTGCATCCACCTCTTGACAGCTTAGCGCGCGCGTCACTCTCCGAGTTATCCACGATAATGCTCTTGATCTATGTCTCATTGTGCATTACGAAATAATAACCATGACTCCGGAAGATTCCTTCTTACGATTTGTCGAGTACATTTGTGAGGGTACATTTACGACGCAACAATTATACGCACACGCTGCTTCAGTCGCGTTTTCTGTATGGTAAGAACGAGGATTAGCTTTAATAAAGGGAATTATAATGAAGCGTATAAGAAAAGAATGAGAGCTAGGAAAGTACGCTGGAAATGTTTTTGTCGGGGTTGCATTTACATACAGGAAGTAGGATGGTTGTCCCATGCGCATGTGTATGCTTACTTGGCAGCATCATCGCGCACTATATAACAATTGAATTTTATTTGGAGTGATCGTTCGGGAAACGAATGTACCACCTTGCACGCAATAGCGATCTCGCGTGTGCCTGGCGTTGAGATGAAACAGATTAATCAAGGGAATCAACTAGTGCTTCGTTTGTATTGATTGTTAAAACTGTTCTCAGAAAAATATCGTCTTAAAATTTTTTACCTCGGAGCACTCGGAATAAGCTCTAATATTTTTGCTTCAAGTTTCAAGATCTAAAATGTACGCCCCACAAAGTTATTATGCATATATCATCTTATTTATAGAAAATATTTTGAACCGTGTACGATTCTGAACGTCAGAGTGAACTGAACGCATTTTTTAAGGACTCATTTTTTTTCTTAGTATCTTTACTATGAGATGAGCTGAGCGTTTTTCAATCAATTCAGTTTTTCGTGTTTCAAAACTTTTTTTTTTAAATCGTCGAAATTTGCTTTCATCAAATTTCGAAAAAATAATTTTAAAACAGAAAAGATTGAATTTATTAAAAGAGTACTCTCACAATATAGAGCCTATAAAGAAAAAAAATGAACTCTTAAATAATGTTTTCCGTTTACTCTGACGTTCAGATCAATCGTTCATGGCGCAAAATTTTTTCCATAAATAAGATGACTTTGTCGGGCGTATACTGTAGATTTTGAAACTTTTAAATAAAATAATTGAAGCTTATTCCGAGTACTTTTGGGTAGAAAAAGTTTCATAAAGATATTTTTATTAGAAAACTTTTAACAAACCAATAAAGTCAATTTTCCATTTTCACTGTTTAACAGTGGTTGATTCCCCTGAAATGGTCCGTCAACACAAGACAAATATGCTCGTGAAATTTGAGAAAATTAGTACGACAATCACTCGGAGCCTGAGCTTGAAAAATGATAGGAATAACTGAAAGTTGGCGCTTGGAGAAGTTGTAAAATCTAACGAAACTTTCTGGCAGATCAAGACCGATCTAATAAAAATTATATTGTGAAACTGGACTCATTTATTTTATACGATCATTTTCGTATTTAATGGTAGATTTATTGTGCTACTGTTTTTTTTTCGGTGTCTGCAGTCACTTCAATTTGAAATTCTTTATAGATATAATTCTCTAACATTCACCTCTATTTTACGTTAAAAAATGAGATATCAAACACTACTGTATCTTAGAAGAACAACACAACGATAACGTCGTCATGAATCACTTTTTACTATTTTCCTGATGTATTTGGTTACTATTACATGTGCCAATCCACTGAATGTGCAATTGACGAAAGCGAATAGCTTCGAAACAATAACCAGGCTTCAAAAGTTATAACCTAGTAAATGTAAATTTTCGATATTGAGTGAGAAAGTTGCTTGTTCGAAGACGTTTCCAAAAAGTAAGTACCTCTATGTATCTAGACATACAGCAGCTGCCGTTGAGAGTTCAATACGTGTAATCGAAGCTCCATGAAAATTAATAGCAATGCAATTTACCCGATTATTCATTTTCTTTCCCAGCGCTGCCGTGTATGTAAATTCGAAACGAATCAAACTTTTAACATCTAATTCGTGTCCAATCAGGGATTACACTTTCTACTTTCATTTTCACGTACTCGCGTTTTTTTTCTTCTCTCTTTTTACGGCTCTGAGATTTGGAGCTCGGAGAGGGCAATGAATAAGTGTTTCTTCGAAACAGCTTCGCAAACGTCGTCCTGCTATCGATAGTCGCGCATAAATTATAATTTACGTGCTCGGTTTCTAATGTCCGCCCTCGCACGCGACTGGCGAGCATAATTTCCCAAGTAATAATCCCGCGCAATGGTCCAGGGGGCATTAATCAAGAATCGCGTTGAAATTTAATATACATATCGTTAAGTCCTTTCACGCGCAGCCCGCGGCGCCGTAGCTCTCGACGCGAACGCGTCTACAACGCTACCGAGTGAGAAGTGCGAGCGTGTCCCACGGCAGGCGCGCGGTTATACATTGATAAACACGGTGCACGGCATATATCGCTCGACTGCATGCGGCGAGAGCACAAAGTCGTCTGCTTTCACGATAGAACAGCTGGGAAACGAATCGTGCGCTGGTCCGACTTTCGAACTCGCGGCTGCAGCTCGTTTTGCCATAGGAGGCAGGCGCGAGTAGTATAAAGGAAGGAAGGAAGGAAGGAAGGAAGGTGAAAGTTCGCTCCTCGAAAAATGCGCATCGAGAGCACAGAGCGATCATTTGCTATATATATATGTTACACTCTTTGTACGATGGTTCAGTCGGATACGCGCGCACGGAAAGGGAGTGAGGAAAAGTGCTAAACGCACGTAAGAATGTGAATTATTTCAAGAAGCTGCACGCATCAACCGATCCGCATCCATAGCTTCCTCTTACTTTTTTTTTTTTATGGATCGTTACTCTTCCGAGTTTTATTGGAGATTCTTTCTACTGCCATGAAATTCAATGCTTGGCTTGCCGTGTACGCATGTGCAAGGGCGCGTGCATGACGAGTGAAACTCTATCGTTTCACAGTTTTGTTTGTGAGATTCTCGCTCTCAGTTGGCCCGTTAAATTATGCAACGACGACGCTAGCCTCGACACGGGCAAATATTAATGAGCTTCGATTTCTTTCTGGCTTTAATTATTAAGGTCATATTCTGAAAGATAAAATGACTCATTGATTATTGGGAGAGAAATGTTCAGCAATGTGAAATCGCACAGGGTTCATCTAAACTGCGTAGCCGCTTAGTGGAATTTCTATTCGAAGCGCAAATCGCGAAACATCGATTAAAAGCAAGCGAATGAAAGTCTCACTCTCTATCAACTCTTCTTAGGTATGTATTTGAATAAACGCATCAGTGCCGTTTAGAGAGAGAAAGACATTTAACAAATGCGTTCCGACTCAATTCATTATAAAATTATAATTCACTGTTGTGACAAATTTCTCTTCTCGCGTTTAATAAGAGAAAAAAGCATAAAGCAACATAATTTGACTCGTCCGTAGAATGAGAATCGTAAAAAGAATATGTTTAGTACTACAGATAGACGCTTTGTTGTACCTGTATACTCAAGTACGTATACACGATAATGAGTAAAACACCGCAACGCGAGAACGGAGACAAGTTTTCTAAGCACACAGTCGTCATACATCACTCAGTAATTTCTCTCGTCGTCTTGTTAAATCGGAGACTACAAATAAAAAATACAAAAAGAAGTCGTCCTTCAACAGTGTGAAGGTATGAACCTGTCAGTGAAAGGTAAAAGTAATTGGCCACGCGTATACTATCAAAAATCGTTGTTGTCGACGAAATTGCGAGCTTAAAAAGAAAAAGAAAGAAAAAGCATTTCTCTCTCGCGGATATCACTTAGCATGTCAATGGGCTTGATGACGTCATTGGTGGCTAAGAGAAGTGAGGGTCGGTTGGTCCACAATATATGTATCGTGTATACGTACGCCTAAGTTTCACTTTAGGTTGCGAGTATCGTACGAGCGCGCGCGCGCGTGTGTGAATACTGCGGCTCGCGATCGGTAGCGGCGACCGAGCCAATGACCTACTAACACGTAGAGCGCTCACAAGGACGTTCTATTTACTACATCGTGATACGGTATAGAGCTTTATTATATCTTTGACGTGACTTACGCGATATCCAATGACGGAACAATTCCGTTATGAATTATTTTAATTGATCCAGTGCTATAGTCGTTAAGAATACGCTATAGACGTGCTATGAATGCGTGTAAGTAGATAAAGTAAAGGGTTGACTAGACAACGACCTCTGCCTAAATAAATGAACATTTTTATATTTTGTGATTGCCGACTTTCGAGATTATTATCTATTTCGACAGCTCTAAGTTAGCGACTACGAATATTTATCGATCACTTGATTTCTATAGGAGAAAATTTACCGGACAACGCCGCATGCGGCATCGCGCAGTCACAAAAATTTCGAGAAATATGCAAATATAGAATGTGGAAATTTGCGAAATCGCTTATAACCTTTGCTGATCGCCGTGCGATGCAGAGAAAGTCCGCGTAGCGAGGATGCATTCATTCTGACATTGAGCATCGAAAGTTCGATCATACCGCTGGATAAAAGCAACTTTACGATGGAATCCTGTGCGAGTACCTTGTTTCGCGGTAATTTGCTGTAGCCGCTAGGTTTGATGCGGAGTAAGTGCTTGTACGTACGGCAAACAATGAGGCGGAAACAAGAGTTTGCATCGCGGAGCATAATCGACGGATCGAGGTAGCTCGTTTTCTCGTTGAATATCGGTCAAGAAGAGTATCACGAGCGGACAATAATAGTAAAAACCAATTAAACCGAACGAATCGTCGAATGCTTAGAGCGCTCGCGCGCAGTAGCGTGTAACAATCTTGAAAGACCATTCAATTAAAAGAAGCGCGCCGCGGCGTTGTACACCTCAATCGAAAGCTGCTGCACGCGCCAAATTAAAAGTGAATCGCGTTTAATTCGCCGAGCGGATAGACTCCGATCGTCTCTCCCAGTCGAAAGCTAAAGTTACCTGTACATCGGCAAAGTCGAGACGAGAGCGCATCCTTTCTCGATCGAATTTTCAATCTGCTGAGGCGCTCGAAAGTAAATCGGCGATTTATCGAGCCTCGCGCCGGCTGCTTGTAATTGCTATCGCGCAGTTAGAGGCACTATGCTCGATGAAAGCGTCCAGCAGCAGAAGCAGCGGTGGAGAAAGCGCGCGTATAATATCGGAACGCGTTTGCTTCCGACGCGGGACAAGCGGGTGAGGTATTGTTCCTTGCAGCAGCCTCTTCTTCTCCGGTGATTGTCCGCTTATATTATTGCGATCGGATGGGCAATTTCCGACACGCGATCCGCAGGAAACTCAACGATCGAGCGTCTTCTGCTTTCAAAGAAATCATCATCGCGAGTTTCGGTGTGTGCATGCACGCGCGTGTGTATGTGTGTGTGATTACGTATGTATCGTGCAGTTTCCACTTTCAGGCGCATTTTACGAATCTCTCACAAGGAACTCATTTTTTAAGTTTAAATCAAGTCGTAATCTCAGGATTTCTCCTATTAAACGATTTACTTAGAGATCATCAAACTTTTTTATCGGTATTGCTAAGATTGAAAGTTGCAGGTGTTATTTTGGAATGATGCATAACTTTATTAATCGTCGAGTAAACGAAACGATCAAATAAACGTTTCCACACTGGTATTTCACTGCGAAAGTTATTTCCTCATAAATACCATTCGAGATTCCTATGTTTATCAGTTGTTAAAGCTCAACAGTTATAGTTTTAATGACACGCATACCTGTTTATGGATTCTATCAACATACCAGTCGATATATCGCACAAGTTTTCGAATCGAATGAATAGCCATTTGTCTGGATTAATTATTACCAAGACAGTTGTAATAGTTGACAGGCAATCGGTTAATAACTCAATTAAGCGAGCCGGGTATAGTAGTTATTCACGATCTTGTCGGTCCATTAATCGACCCAGCGTGACGTAATCAACAGCAGAAGAGAAATTAAGCAATGCCGATTTCGGTAAATTAGTCGTGCGATTGAGGGATGTGTGACGGCGGACTCGAGCAGTTCCGGAAGAGTTGCTCTCCGGTACTTTCACTCCATTATGTTGTAAATATGACGCAAACTGGATTTCAGTGGCTTGGGGACATGCTCGCATGGCGTGTTGCGCTTTCTAAAGGTCGATGGGCACTTTGTTAATCCTTTGTCGAGGAGCTAGGATCGAGACTTTAATGGGTGTGACAGAGGTTGTTAATTTGGAGAAGCGCGTCACGGTGAATTGCCAAAGTTCAACGATCGCGAACTCACGATGGATGACTTGCAATTGTCGCGCGAAACGATGTGCTGTGCTCAGCTAAGGGTAGAAACTGACGATTAATAGATTGATTGTTCTATTGAGTAATCATAATTTTTTTATTTCTCTCTAGACGCGCGGTTATGGTCGATAAATGGACTGTCGTTGCTCTAGCTTCTTGTGGATGACGAACCAGCAATTAGGTTTCTTTTCGACAGCTTGTCTTTGTGAAACTATGATGTAATGAAATATTATTTTACGAATTCTTGCATAGAATCCTCGTACGCAACACTATATTATTTTATGAATAATATAAAATTTAAAACATTTCACAATGAGAACAGATCATGCTTTCTTCACTTGATTATTAATTTGTCAACGATATGAGAAATTGCTGTGAATGGCGTTTTTTGTGACGATTAATCAAATGATACACACAAAATGTCACTTATAAAAAAATTAAATTTTCAAAAGCTCTGATGTGGAGAAAGACCAAAAAGAGGGGTTTCGTTTAGAACTGTAATCTAATCTTTGAGTAAAAAATGATTATTTGTACTATTATTGAATGATTTTTCGTAATGGTCGAAAGCACACGTTATGTAATGACAATTCTAGCAACTTTTTCTATCTTCGAAAACGAGAGAAAAGAAATTTCTCTTTTAAATTGACGCGATGATTTAAGGAAAGGCTTCGAGAGTGCACGGATACGTTTTTTTTATAGTAACAGCGAGTGTGTCACGTTTATGTACTCGACTTGTACAATTTTGCTTCCGCTGTGATGTTGAATTAGATGCACTTCCAAAGGCCAACGACTTAGAAAATGGTAAGGTCTTCTTCGGTTTATACTGCTTGCAAGAGTAAGTAGAGAAAGTCTAAGCTCACTCTTGCCAGTCTACAATTGTGTGTTTATAAAACCGAAGTGAAATTGTAAAAGATATCTGCTGTTAAAAGCACATGCATGCTAGATAGTGTGTTATCGGTAATTAGAGAGCTCCGATATTTCATCTACTTTCGTTTTTTTTATTCGGTACTTTAATTATGTTTATGATAATTCACTACTCAATGGGTTTGACAACCTTAAGAATTTTTTCACATTTTACTCGCAGCATTGAACTTCTTTATGTTCCATTTATGTTTATTCTATATGGCTAGAAAAATATCATAACTGGTTCACATGCATAATAAAATGAAGTTGAATCAGTGATGTATCCAAATTGGTATTTACAAAACATTGTAAGATCAAGATTTCCGCAATTTTCCTTAAAATTTCTTAAAATTATTGACATTTACAAAATCTTCGTCTATTTAAACGCTATAGAAGTTGGGATCTATGGCATGCAATAAAGATTTTTTCGTCGATCTCCACCAGACAATGAAACATCCATTTTTCTTCTTTTTTTAGCTATTTCACTGGATTAATATTTAGTGGAGAAAGCTCTTCGAATACAGTAAGAAAATTATTTCCGTAGGCACGAGCACAGCTACTATATAAACAAGAGCGTAATAACGGTTCCGTGCGCGCGCATATGAAATGTACAAAATGATTATAAAGAGCATTTGAATTTCACTTCATGCGTTGAGATTGTTGTTGCTGTGATTGACATCTGTCCATGAAATAACAAAAAGTTACCTTTACGTATGACTAATAGCTGATTCATCACTTGATTTTCAGCAATAAAATGCTGATAACGAAGCCATGCAGTTGCCTATTGCTCGGTATCCTCCTCGGTCTTCAGTCGAGTCACATCAGTGCCAGCCAAGAGCAGACTTCTGTTGTGCGCCCCAGCAGCAGCAGTAACATTGGCCCGTTTCTTCGAGATGAGCGGCTTCTCGCCAACTCGACGCGCAGTCGGACAAAGCGACGACGTCGTTTCGTGCGGTTTCCCGGGTTGCCGCCAAGCTACATTCTCGAAGGCACCGGACTACCGCCATCCATTCCACAATCCCGAAACATCGGATATTCGAACATGAGATTCGGTAGCAGTCAATATAATCCAGGATGGCGACAGCAAAAGTCTTACTGGAGGCAGTTTTCCGGCCCACCACATAGTTTGGCATCCGAGTATCCAGTTGTGAGGCCATCGGCACCGGTTATGGGACACAGGACGCCGAGACTGATATTCAGAGATAATGATTTTCCCATCGTATCCGGAAGCAATAATAATTTTTTTCAATCGAACCAGTTATCGGAAATCGAAGACGACTACAGGGGTGAGCATTTCACTTGTTTACTCAAGTCTTTTTCTACATCTTTTAGTATCACAAATTTTATGGCTAGGTAACTATTGCACTGTGAACCGGAAGCCTATCAATTGACAAAACCATCGTTAGCTTCTTTTTGTTAATATTGTATTTGAATTTTAATTGATACATGTGATAAAATTGCAGATCACCGAAAACAAATTTTCAACGAATATCCCCGGATAGAAACAGGTACGTTAAACCAGTGTGAGCGTTTGTACTTACTCTTGCATGAAAAAACGTTTTGATGTAAAACTGTATATACTCAAAAAAAATTAAAAGTTAGCGTGTTTTCATCTGATAATCCTGGAAAAAGATACATATACGAGGTATCCCCGTGATCTAAATAAATGGTATGCTATTTCACTTGTTCCTTTTCGGTCTATATTACAACAGCTGTGTAATATTTTTACGCTCGGTTTCAAACTAAAAAGTTGATGTTTCTGTAAAACGCCGAATAAATATCTAACTTAACGTTCATCGAACAAAATAATTTATGTTTCCGTTGTCGTTTATTAACGAGTGAGAGAGAGAGAGAGACAAATGTGAGTAGTGAGTAATTTTGCAAAAGAAACGAAAAACAAAGTCCCTAAAAGCCCTTCTGTGCAGAACCGCGGAAAGAAAAGAGACCGACGTGGAAGGGTGACGATTCGTTGTGCGCTGACGGTCGGAGCTGCGAATTTTTTCTAATGTGCTGGATGTCCGCGGGCTTACTGGACGGCAGTTGCGGCGGCATTATGTACGCCTGCTGCCATCGGACTAAAGACGCGGCTAAGGCAAGCAATGATTATAATTACGTCGACGAGCCACGAGATCAGATACAGTCCCTTGCCAGCGACCCTTACGTTGCTGAGGCCACCAGTGACGATCGTAAGTTTTCACACGTCCCCCCCATTTGACTTTGACTTCTCAAGACCGATCGCTATTCTGGGATACATGCACACAACTCACTACTTTACATTACCTACTGTACACTGTTACTTTCATATCGACTGCTACCATTTTATACGGTATCATACTTTTTTTATTAATTCTAAACTTGATCTTTCATTTTGTCGCTCAATGCCGTTATTTTTAATTTGACTTGTTCAAAAAGAGCAGTAATTGTGTTGTGAAATGGATCATTTCCTGCAAGTAACTTTCTCAGTCAAAAAAGCAAAAACTTACTTTTGAATTTTGTAAACATCATTCAACACATTCATCATTTAAAAAGAAAAATCTGGAATTTGGTACACTTGTAATTGTAGTCTAACACCATTGATTGGGCATGTGCATGAAAAATAAAAATGATGATATTTGTACATAGATAGTTATATACGTAGTACTGCTCCGTGACTTAACGAACGTAAAAAAGAAACGCACGGCACGCAACAGCACGTTTTTCCACGAGAATGCACTAACGATACGTTTAATTTCCAACTCATCGTTTCTTCGGTTGAAGTGCCGATGAACTTGTTGAGGTATAATAAACTTCTGTCAATATTATGTAGACGTTTTAGTTTTGTAAAAAGAAATGACAATAATCAATTGAATTGACGGCAGTTCATTGACCAACAATTATGAATTTGATCGACTGACGAGAGGTGACATTATCTTTCCATTTGTTTGAAGAAAAATTTCATTCGATTGCATGGTTGATATTGTTTGGTATATGCTCGCTTATTTGGAATGTTGTCGATGGTTCGCACTGTATATTAATGATCTCTGCAACCAGCAAACGTTAAACAGTGGACTGCGAGCAGTGTGTCATCGTGTAACTTGTATTTACTATCTATCTACCAGATCTCTCTTCTTTATCTAGATGGTCCAGGCACGTCAGTCGAGCGCACAATGTATTGTCACCTTTTTATCATTCATATTTGTTTTTCTAAATCTTTTTGACTTCTTTCCTCGGCCTCTACTTCCATACGTGTAATAACGAATCTTCGCGAATGCTGCGTAATAATGTTAAGCGGTAACCCATTTATTGTCGAATCGTAGTATATTAATATTGATTTATTATTTGTTGTTTATAACACTATGCCGAAAGTTACAATTAACTTTACTTTTATTCGGTTGAACTGATCATTACAGAGTGTGGTATTTCGGCTACAAAACAGACGGCCCAGAGAAGAATTGTTGGCGGCGATGAGGCTGGCTTCGGTACCTTTCCCTGGCAGGTAAAGTAACGTTTGTTGCAATGTTACTATCATTGATTCTTCACATGAAACAAGTCAAGATTGGAAATCATTGCATTGTTCTCTATTTTAGGCTTATATTAGAATAGGATCCAGTAGATGTGGAGGTACACTTGTGAATCGCTTTCACGTTGTTACAGCCGGTCACTGCGTAGCCAAGTTAGCATAAATCATTTTTTTCCATTCAGACTCATCTTACTTCTTTTGCTTTTTCCAGCATAGAACGATGGCTATAATCATATTGATTTTCGTATTCACTTAGGGCGGCTCCTCGTCAAGTACAAGTAACACTCGGCGACTACGTCGTCAATTCGGCACAAGAGTCGCTACCGGCTTACACTTTTGGCGTAAGGGAGATACGAGTACATCCACACTTCAAGTTCACACCACAGGCCGACAGGTAAAGCGCGCTCCATTCGATTTTGATTTATATCTCGTTCGGCTCTAACGCGCCACGTTGCGTGCGAGCATGCCTATCTTGTTTGCCGTGATGACCTTCGTTTCTCAATTAACGTTCGCAATCTTGAAAGATTGAAGATGACGTTTGAAAGTGATTTAAAGACTGGGAAGAGAAATTCTCAACGGATTTTCTATGCCGTGTACACTATTTTTTCCATTCATTTTGACGTGAAAAGTTGATTTTTTTTAGATTCTGCGCAGGATACGAGACAAGTGAAAACACAAACGCGCCTTGTAAACATATTGTTCATTTCAACGATTTCTCATGAAATCATTCACGTGCACTAGTTCAACTATAAATCCCACGGAAATTTTGCGATGCGCATCTTTGACACGCGATTGATTGTGAAAATAAAAATATTTCAGATTTGATGTCGCTGTTTTGAGGCTTGATCGACCAGTGCACTACATGCCTCATATTGCTCCAATATGTTTACCAGAAAAGAATGAGGATTTTCTCGGACAATATGGCTGGGCTGCCGGTTGGGGTGCTCTTCAAGCAGGTAAATTCTATTTGTTCATTTCAATAATTCTTTCGCTGAATATTCCTTCACGGTTTTCGAATTAATATATGATTTTCTAAATTTTAGGATCGAGGCTACGACCGAAAACCTTACAGGCTGTGGACGTACCCGTAATAGACAACCGCATGTGCGAACGCTGGCACCGTTCTAACGGCATTCATGTTGTTATCTACGATGAAATGATGTGTGCTGGCTATCGGGGAGGGGGTAAGGATTCGTGCCAGGTAAATATCATTCAATCACATCATAACATATATTTTTTCCATGGAATGGAAACTTACTTACCCACATTCATAAATTCTTCTATTTATCGAAATAGGGCGACAGTGGCGGTCCTTTGATGCTGGAAAAGACAGGAAAATGGTATCTCATTGGCATTGTTTCTGCTGGTTATTCTTGTGCACAACCAGGACAGCCAGGAATTTACCATCGAGTTGCGAAGACAGTGGATTGGATAAGTTATATCATTAATTCGTAGCACGACGAATTTATTGAGAGCGAAATATCGACGACTGTGGTATAGAAAGAAATTGTTGACAATTGAAATATTTATTTCTACCATTCTATACCAAAGTCAGGATCATTATATTATTTGTCAATCTAAATTATTTCGTTTGACTATTATATCTCTAAATTATACAAATTACTATTGAGTATGATACCAAAAACTACGGTCTCTGATTATTTTTATTGTTTTATGGTTATAAGTAAATTAATTTTGAGCATTGATAGCATTAGAATTTTGAAATGATATCAAATGTAATTATCAGTAGATAAAAAACTGAGTCCCATACTTCATATTCAATGATAATACTTCTTTTTCAATTTCTTACTAGGTGCGAAGGAATTTTTCATTTCGAACATATTTAATAATAATTCGTTGAATCTTTTAAAATATTGGATATTTATTTTCTTTAAAATTTGATTGTATTGTAATTTTAAAAGATAAGAGTAATCTAAGAAGAACAGAAGAAAACTATTGAGTCGCGTCTATAGATAGTGTATTGTAATTATTTTATTGTATAATAATGCGAATGCTTTTGAATGAATTATTGTAATGAAGACGTTTTTTTGAATAACTGAATAATGATATTTTTGAAAAAGCTTGACATAAACGTAATGAAAATTGAAAAGTTTTCTATTTTTCAAGTAAACTCTCTTTCCTGCACTAATTGAGTGAATTACTTTTTGATAGAACGCTGCTAAAAGGAAATATTTAATGTGAAATTCAAAATTATAAATTGCTATATGTAATCCTGTATGCGTGCCTTGTTAATTAAGATTAAGTAAACTAAATAACCATATCGTGTAAATGTCAATAAAATTGTAAATAATTTTCATATGTTTTGAATAAAATCGTACATGTACTTATTGTTATAATTTTATCGTTTAGCAGTGAACTTATTATAAAAGTTTCCTTCTATAAAAGTAGAAAAACAATTAACAATGTATTTGACAATCAAACCGTGTACAATTTGTACGTTGCATAAATCTATGTCTATATACTAGTTATAGAGGGAAGTTACTAACATTTTCAAACAGTTTCATCTATTTATTATATTTTGAGCTATTTTTCAAATAAATTGCAAAACATGAATAGTATTATTTCACGTACTTGAATAATATAAAGGTATGTCAAAATAATGATTCAGGCTGAATATGTATATTATTTTTAAATATTTAGATATAACTATACTTTATAACTGCTTATTAAAAATAAATTAATAGTTCGTTATAAACGGATAGCCTTGTAATGATTTGAGTGCGATCTATAAAAAAAGAGTAAAGAGGTTGTTTATTAGAAGACTTCAACGCTCAAGCAGTATAAATTCGAGAAATAACGTATTATTACTTTATTCATGCTCGGAAGTTGCAATTAAAAACATGCGTTCCTAATCCGTCCATTTTTTGGTTTCGACGCGCGAGAGGAACCGTCGCGCCGCGTAATAAAAGAGGCTCAGTATCGGCCTCAAGCTCAGGCTCAAACAGGACCTGAGGATTATGTCGTGCTTTAGACAATAGCTAGACCTTAATTTTACGCCTCGAACAATTTGGGAAAACTCGAATCTTGGAAGACTTGAATTCGAAACGTATGCTAACTGCTTGAACGATTCCCGCCCGGTCCTCAATAAAGGTGTGTGTGTCTAGGCAATGGCTGCTGAAAGAACCTTGCCTTGTGTACGCTACCTGCTACTTATTAGCACATATTTTATTGTCCGTTTCTTTTTTTTATCTTTGCGCGTTAATCAATAACTTCATATTTTCATACATCAATTTACCTTATTCTTGGGTGTATCTAAATAGCTCTTCCCTCACTTGTACCTGGGAATTATATGTCGGCTAGGTGCATTTGTTCTTGAGACTGAAAGCTGATTCTCTTTAAACACTGAGTTATTTGCTTGCAGAAATCGCACACCGTAGCCCACATCTTAACGAAATCTATCAGACTCATTGATACTTTCTTTTGTATTGTTATCATTGTTTGTCTATCCAAGGTAGCAATTTGTGATTCAGTCTATAAATAGTACTTTCTGCAAAAAGTATAGAATTATACAAATTCTAAAGCTAAACTTTTATGAAAAATAACTTTCATTGCCTTGTAAATGATACCAATCTCGATTGTTATAATCCTTAAAGTATTCAAATGATAAATTAATTTGTCTTAAGATATGAAAAATATATATTAGTAAGCGCAAATTGGAGTATAAGTATTAATAAATGAAAATGAATTTTTCATAAAAGCAAAGTTATTCAATGATTCTTCTCTAAACTACAATATCACTAATAACATCCAAACTACTTTTAAGCTCTACATATTGACTAGATTAGACAATAATTAGAAGTGAAGAAAGTGAAAATAAATATTTTACTCAAATTTATAATGAAATGATTTTTATTCTTATTTATTTTTGTTGTTTCTTAAAGCAGACTCTTGGTTCCAAAACAAAAGCTTAAGATATTAAGAGAGGACTATTAAATAGGTATTGTACAGTATAAATTGCTTTTAGCTAGTAATAACCTATTTTTGACAGTGCTGCCTTTTAAATACAAACATATAAAATAAATTCGTTCTGCTAATTCGATTCCTTATACAAATAAACCATAGATTGGCAAACAACCTACTCTTGATTCTTAGAAGTGAAACATTATCGACCTAAGTGAACCTATAGTCTTTGAAATCTGAAACTCCTAATTACGAGCTCAATCTAAATATCAGATTTTTCGAATGCAAAAGTATTTTGTTCTCTTATTATTTTCTTAACATAGTATTATCGATATGGAAAAATATATAGTGGTTAAGTTACAATTACTGAATTTAAACATTTTTATACTTCTCATTCAATGTGGTCGAGATAGATATTAAGTAATTTTATAGAAATTGAATTTATACATATGGAAGATCGACAAATTAGACAAAAAATACTACGGCAAGTGCTAAATAATCTGCTAACGCGTAACAATGCATAACATACTGGTTCTTTTTATTATAAACCAGAATCTTGACGCGCCCATCTTTCTTAAATGATGAGTGACAGGTCAGATATTGATATGGTTCTAATACTATGAGTGCGAATAAGTAGATCATACAATCAGGGAATAACAAACTGCAGGGCCGGATTTCGTGCAAGATATGGCTGTTATGGAGAAAGACGAGAAGCAAGAATTCTCTTTATTTTAAAAAGAAGATATTTTTTCACTTGTTATTGTCGTTATATTATTATGTATATATATATATATATATATATGTATATATTTTTATTTATATATTGTAATTAATATAAAAATCGAAGCTAAGTTTCGGTGTCGTAGGTTGTTTGCTAGTAAAAATTACACGGTAGAAGGTAAATATAGTTATTTGTTAACTGTTCTTCTTTAATTACAAAGTGTTGAATGTTCTTTGAATTGCAGAAAACATTTTATGTTTAACGCGTGTCAACTAAGCCCTCGAGTTATCCAATCGTTCAAAATTTAGCCAAATTCATCGAAAATCGTCCGCTTATCGGTTTTTTGGTTACAGGTCCAAATGTATGTGTAGTTCATAAATAACAAGTAACAACGCTTCTAATTTTTCATTATTTTTCCTTAGAATGACTTTATTATATATAATTTATTCTAAGTTGGAAATTGGTATTGTTGAAAAATCTCGTGAAGAGATATAATAATGGATTCGCGAGAATCGCTGACTCAGAGCACAGCGCTTCGTACTTACTGTTTGACAGATAAAATTTGAAGATTCAATGGAAAAAATTATGAGGGCTTTGTTAAGTATTTGTAACGTTGTGATAATGGAGGGAGGGGACCAAAGTGTGCTTACATACGTCTCTCTGAACGCTCGCTTTTGATAAACGATCAATCGCGATGAGAATAAGTCTAAATTGACGGACTTGTAAAAAAGAAAGAAAAAAAAACGAAGAAATGAAACGAATAATGAAAATGCTTTACAATAAATGTGTTTTTCTCTTCTTAATTGGCAGAAAAATCGATATCGACTCGTTCTCGAGGACAAGAAAACGAAAGCATACACGCACTCGTACACTTTAGCAGCGCTACACGCATCGCTATTGCAGAGGAACATGGTTTTATGTACCCGCTTTCAGGCACTCAAGTCTCAGTTACGTGCGCCAAACTTTCACTCTGTTTATCTCATACTTGCTTTGATTTGCTTTTACTCGTTCATGCATTTTGTTTACTCGCTTAATTTTATTGGCTCTTCCCTACATTCTAACTTGTGCACTAAGAAGCGAGTTACTTGGAAATAAAGTGTTTTGGTCATTTTTATGTATACGGTACAAATGGAATGTAACTCAATATTTTTTATTTACAATAGTTACTTATGGTCGATTCAAATGAAAAGATACCATTGTAGAGCCATTCAAATGAATTTCGAAACCAAGTGGAACTGATGATCCTGCGTAATTGAACAAATAACTCGCTTTTCTTCGCTTACCTACAGCTTTAACAATTTTCTTTCGTTCTTTATCTAGCTGTATCTACTTCGTCCCTTCTTTACATGATACCACACCTTTTCTCATGCACTCGTCGATGCTCATTCACACATGTAAGACTCTTGTCAATCGAAGCAAACTCCTCGAGAACACGTCTTGTGGCTTATGGTTACATGCATTTTCTTTTTTACTATAACTAAGTAATCATTGCATGATTTTGGAGAAAAATCTTAAATACGGGAGCCCCTGTACATATTTATACAAGTTACAATTTAACTCGGTGTACTCAAGTCTTTTGAGTCTTAATTGCACCTACATTGGTAGAGTTGAGTAGCAAATCGACAAAAGCTGCTAACTCTCACAATTTATCTTTTGATTGCAGCTATACAAAGTTGAGTATGAAAACTGCCGTTAATGCTTTGTTTACTCCATGCTATATGAAGTACCGACCAATTTTCAAAAGCAGGCCGATTAGCGCCACTTAATTCTCCCTCAAGTATTTTGTCTTCGTATCTTCGCAACCCTACATCGTCCTCTTTTCTTTTTTTATATATTGCTATCTTAAAGTCCAATACACATTTGATTTTTTTACTGTATTAACGAGAGACGGTATAGTACAAAAACAGCTGGACCGAAACAATATGCCACCTTGCCTCGTCATTTCGCATAAGAACTCTCAGAGAGATTCTTTATATCACTTTCGTTCATGATTTAAGAATATAATGTGAATTATGAAATAACTTTTCCTCTGCCGTCCTCTCCCTGCACTTATCATTATATGTACCTGAGAATACGCTTGTACAATGTTTTTTTTTAATTTTCAGTAGCGTTTTTTTCTTTCGCTGAAATTTTGACTCTGACAAGACAATGACAATTTGCAGAAAATACTGTGATAGGCCAGTTTCTGCGATCCCTGCGTCGTCAAACGTATCTTTATTCCATTTCCCTTTTGTTATTGCACGCGATACTCATTATCTTCTCAATAAGTCAATTTCTCAGCGCTGAATTCAGTTATATTTATATATCTATATATATTTTTTATTTGAAAGAAGCCGTGGAAATAGTCGAAAGCCGCGAGTATTTTATTCCGGTAATGAATAGATTCAAGTAATTAATTTTTGCCATCCTTACATTTTAATACTTTTCTGGCTCGCTTTTTATACAGAGATTAGTAGTTTTGATAGGCCCATGTTGGATGATTTTTAAACATAGTCCTTGAAACGAAAAGGCGTCGGTACTTTTTTCGAGTTTTTATTTTCATACGAATCAACATCCCGTGTTTTCTTACTTTCATTATTACTTTTGTTTCCTTTATTAATATCACTTCTGATTTTATTCGCTATTATTTCTTTTGTTGTCCTCTCCGTGTAATAATGCACGTTCAAAAAAAAAAGTTTTAACGATAATTACGCTAATGTTACACAAGTCTTTTCATTCTTCACTTGGACGCAATAGTTTTCATTTTTTTTTATTATTTTGGCTAGTAGCTGTAAAATTGAAAAACATCTTTTATTTCTTTTTAAACCGTTCTCCCTTATATTTACGTTGAGCTTCTGACTTTCTTCATATTCTTACGTCAACAGTCTGTCTTTTGATTTACGTTTATTTTTTTTCATTGCATCAGAAAAAAATGTCTAGAACGCCTCCGCTTACCAACAGTAGCATTATTTTATATTTTTTCAAAATTTTTTCTTTATGTTTATTTGCATGGGGAATATTGGAAGTAGCTTAAATATTTTTGTTATTCATTATTAATTTAGTAGTAATGCGGTAATATCTTAATAAGGCCCAGTAAGGCTGCGTGGGTCAACGATTTATCCCACAAAATTTAATATATCTTTAAAAACGCTTTCATTTTTCGTTCACCGTCTGCCCGTCTGGTTGTTTTATTTTGTTTTACAAACTCGAACTCGTCCTTCACGTGTCAGTGCGTCATCTATCCGTGCAGTCCTCTAATGCATCAACGCTAGATCCTCTCTACAGTACTAATTGCTTTTATCAAAGCTTCAAGCTCTTGGTGTGGTTCTCAACTTTAACCTTAACAAAACCCTTGCTGGTGTCCTTCACGTTTAGTTTTCTCTTTCTTTCGTACACATCCTTACCCTACAATATCTAATTACAATTTTGCAAAGTGACTGAATTGGCGTGTCCACTCCCCCCGAAAAACGAGAAAATCAAAATCAGTCAGCCCTATCATGTGACTCATGGCAAATATGAGCATTGTCTTATTACATTCTCATTATTGTCATAAATTTTTTGTTGTTTTTGTTTTTGCGCCATTATTTTTAAGAATAATTATTGTAAATGTCACTCATATCATTCACCGTATTTTTGTTCCTTTATTCCGAGCCCGTTATAACTTCAAAGTTTTGCCTGTTCTTTTGAAATTCTCATTCCTCGCCTTCAGTACATTCGTCTCTCCCTCGTATTTCATATTTTTTAATATTAAATTTAATATATTTTTAGCTTTCTTGCTTTTCTTGTATGTATAAGTTTAACTAACTTACGGAATGTCCTAAGATCATTTAAAGTGTACAAACTCGGTCTTCGAGATATCGGGTAATTCAACATGCTTTGTAAAATTTTCAAAACTTACATATTACACCCCTTACCTCTTAGGTTCCTCTTTTGTTTATTTATTTATTTTTTTCTTATTATTTTCATCAATAATATAAGTAATAGTATTTTTTCTCAGCTTTTGAACTTTTAATTATTTTTTTCTCGCCTGTACGTCAAAACGCGCTTAGAATCCCATCTTTTGTCGTCATCCAGCGCGCGCATATATATAATATATATATAAGATTTTCATATATATAGACTTTTTCAATAGTGCTCCGACTTTGTTTTAAATCGTTACTCGATACTTTCATAGGTTTTTGCATAAAAAACAAGGCAATTAGATTGAGTTTCATTGTTTACACCTAAATCTTAATCGCTCTTTCTTCATTCTTTCATCGTATATATATTTATATATATAATATATAATATTTGGATAAACCTCCGGTCTCGTATATATACATATACTCGTAAAGTATATTTCGCAACTAATAAAAAAGGACTAAGCTCTCGGTCAAAATCTGTCGCACAGTCCGCAATAACATTTCTCTAGCGATCCTTAAGTTCTTTCTATACGCACTCTTTCGCTCTCTCTCTCTCTCTCTCTCTCTCTCTCTCTCTCTTTCTCTCTTTCGCGGTCATTTTATTAGACTAACTCAAGACTGATTTACTTGTGTCTAGCTTTGCCTCGCACTCGTCGCAAACGCTTTACAACGTTTTATTTGTTTAAATTTATTTCGGGATCCTAACTATATGTATTGCTTGCGTTATTATTTGTTCTGTCGCCTAGATCCAGCGACAGGTTACGAGAGAGGAGAAGAAACCACGTCTCTGTGTGAGTGTCTAATCTCTGCTTGATATTCAATAATGAATGAGGGAGGGAAAAATTAAAAGAAGAACAATTCGCTTAGCGAATACGAATAAGAAGAAGAAGAAGTACAGTCGAAGAAGAAGAAGTAGAATCGAGTTGTGAAAGCGCTTCTAGTTGTGTTGATCCGTTGAGCGAGGGAGGCTGCTGCTGATGCCGTGCGTACGTCTAGGGACAGCCGCACTCGTCGACGACCATTTTCGGCAGGTCCCGCTTAATTATGTTGGAGTCCGGCCCAAAGTAGATGAGCGACATCGGCGAGAATTTGAGGGGCGCGCAGCACGGCTGCATCCCGGCCAGTCGGTCCATCCTACGGTACTCCTCGATCACGTGCGTGTAATAATTCGGAAAGGTGTCCGGTGTCCTCGGGCCCGTGGCGCAGTTGCCTCTGCAGTAGTTCGCGTAGTACCTGTCAACGGAGCATTATCACCTACAATTCCATTCTGACGTTTCAGGCGCCGCCTAATCCGACTACTCGTCTGCTCGGCCAGTGCTTCACATGCTTCTCTAATGTCTTTTAATACTATTCTGCATTCGCACCGGCTTCAGGCGTCTACATTTTATCAATAATTTTGCGAATAATCCGCCAGCTCTCTCGCTCTCTCTCTTTCTCTCTCTCTCTCCCACTTTCTGTCTCTCTCGCCTCCACCTCGGTGCATTAGTTCACGACCTGCGTCGGTTTTACGATACCCTACGAATGTCTGTAGCTACATGTCGACAACTTTACATGAAAAAGAATCGACATTATTTTACATCACACCTTTCGCGTGTCGCGCCACTACGCGACGAGTTCAACGGAACGTTATTGCACAATACTACCGCGGATAGTATTCGAATGAGTGAACGCGCCGTCTATTTAGTCTTATTGCATTATCACACACGGTATTTGTTACTAATACACGGATTTATTTTTTTTTTCTAGGGGGAATCCCTCGATCGGCAGAACTTGGCCACTCGCGGCTCTTTCCTACAGTGAAAAATATAAAGTTTTCACGACGTACGTTATGAATTTTAATTGTTCGCAAACAACAATTAACAGTTAAAGTTTAGAAGTAGAGCGATTATATTCGAGTTTTCGCAGTCGAACAACTTATTCATACAGCGATGCATCAATTTTGCAACAATCTGTCGCGTGTGTCGATATGAGCGTTCGACGAATAAAACAAAGAAAAGAAAACACTTGACCTGCTTTTATTTACGAGCCGAGTGTTATTAATTTATATCGCTTATAGATTCTCACTGACCTTTATGCAAATCGGGAGTGTGCGTTTTTTTATACACGAGAGCGAACAGTTGGCAGACCACTGGCAAAACCTTGACACACCGTTTTTCTGTCGCGAGCAAAAGCGCGTCAGACAATAGTAGAAATTTGGGCCAAATATCATTCTCTAGATCGTTCTTTTCTCGCCCCGACGCGATATTTTACGACGCGCGACAGTAATGAAAAACGTCAATCGTATCAAAGAGACTGTAACTCGGAAGACCGCAAAAAAGTACAAACAGCCGTTTGGTACCGATCTGGGCTTACCCTTGGGGAGCGATAATCCAGTCGTCCCAACCGAGCTGGGCGAAGCTCACGTAGAAGCGCTGCTTGCAGCACTGCCCCTTGACGTCGTCGTCGCACTCGATGGCCCGTCTCCTGACTCTCTTCACAGCCGTGGGATCCGTCCTGACGACGAGAAACGGCCGGTCTGGATCTTGCGCGCCTAAAAAGAACAGTTTGCCCCCTTTAAAGCGCAGCGTGAATTCGCAGCTCTTGACGCCTCCACCGCGACCATCACTGCGACACGGTTGAGAAATCCTCGAAGCGTGAGATATACCTTCTCTGCTGTTCGTCAGCTAATCTATGTATATTCATGCGAGCGTTTTTTTTTATTGCTACGTACATACTTCCTCGACAACTCAACCGTTCCACATTGATTTTCCTTTGTTGCATAATACACGTTACACGCGCAGCCGTACCGCGCGTCCAACGGCCGCCCGTAACAAAATGTAACAAGCCACATCGTTCGGAGTATAAATTGTCCGAGCTAATTGACATTTTGAAAGAGAACGCTCGGCAAAGAATGGCCTGTCGCGTGGACGTGATGGTAAGAGAATATCGCCGAGCGATTAAATTGAAGCGGCGTAACGCAGGGCTGGGATTGTGCATTACGGACGCTGCGACGTCGACGCTTACTTTTGCTATTTAAAGACGGCTCTACAACGTGGGGCGAACGACCCCCGAAGGTAGACACGTGAACGTGCCAGTCTTTACAACCCGAGCAGTCGACCAGGAGGGTGAGCTTGTCCTTGTTGTTGAACGTCTGGTACCAGTTGTACACCACCCTCGTCACGTCGAATTTGAGCCAACCGAGCTGTCCGATGTTCACCACCAGCTGCGTCTCCATTTCCAGGTGCTTGTCCAGCTCCTGTGAACGAATACTCTTCTCAATGTGGAAAACGTTGACAGAAGAAAGAAAAAGAAAAGAAACAGAAGCGAAGCGCGAGTTTATTGGAAGTTTAAGAATAATGGTCTTCAGAAAAGCCGAACAAGTGTTGAAATACACGCGCAAAAGTGTCATGAGTAGAAAAAGTGGCGCGTTAACGGCCTCCACCGTTTAAAGATCATTCGTAACTAGAATTACCGAGAGCGAGCGCGAAGTACATACGTGTATTATAGGCACGGAAGCCGCGCAAATGCCACGCCACTGCCGCGAGCTGCCGTGGGAAATGAAAGGAGAAGGGTAAGGGGGAAGGACAGTGTAGCAAAGATATTATATCAAACGAGTATAACCGTCACAGATTGGCAAAGGTTTTAATAGGATCAAATGGTAATAAGTCAAATCAGATTGCTCAACCCCGTATCTTTTTTCTCTCTCTCTCTCTTTCTCTTACCGATCCACTTCCTACCGCCGTCACTTCACACCAGTGCGATTTTTTCTTTTCGTTTATTCTATTGATGCACAATATATAAATAGACAATGCAAAATGCTTTGGATACCAAGTGTATACAGAACTCTATATCCTAGTTGGTTGTTTGTCAGACTATAGTTCCGTATATCTATGGAAAATTTGTTTTGTATACATACAAGACTTATTGAGGTTTTGCGCGTCGTTCGAGGAAATATAAATAATGCCTTGTTCTCAAATGTTTATTTCACTGTGTCTGAGTCACAATATTTACGACCAAATGAGGCTAAGTGCGGGAGGTCTCAACTGAAATATTAGAGCATTGGAGTCTATAAAATCATTTTGCAGAAATTATATGCTAATGAAAATTATATTTCTCCGTTGCAGTAATAAAGTCGAATACACAATTGAACGATTTACCTTGCCACGCAAGTGCGTTATGTTGCCACATCGCACTTTGAACACGAAAAGCGTAATGTTGTTCTTGCTTTTCAAGTTCTGTTGGCGATGATAGTGATGCGGATGTTTTATTTCAACTCTTGCCCACAGCGTTGCTTTTTTAATACTCATTGGATCCACTGCTGGTTCGCTACTTGATAATGGAAAGTCGAGTAATGGTTGACCATTTAATGTTCGCCCTGAAACAAAAAATACAATTAGTTTTTCATTTACTATATCATTATAATTCATTTGCATAAGCAATTGTTTCATTATGTTGTTATTTTCTAGTCATCTATTGTTATTTTAGGTTGATCAGAACCTGCTACTCGTATAAATAGCAGTTGGAAATTCAGACTTTCTGCGAAGAAATAGTTTCCATAATGGCTGACCAAAGAGGTAAGTTACTACTTGAACGTAAGTCGTTCAGATAAGTAGTAGCTATTATGTTATTGACATTTAGCAGGGACCTGAGTTTTAAAAATAATTTGAGAAAATAAAAAGGTTTAATCCCTCTAACAAATATGGTATTGCCTTCTTGAAAGAAAAACAAACGAATATTGCGAAACAATGAAAGCTTTCTACGTGTATTTAAATTTCAATTAAACAATATAATTTTGTCTATTGCGATTAAAAAACTAGATGAGCTGTTCAAGTCATCAATTACAAAGCAAAGTAAAGATGAAAGGATGCTCGCAACTGATATTATGAAAAACTAAAATCATCTTAATAATTTTCTGGTGAGTATTCTAGTCTACATCGGCTGAATAAAGTTATTGCTTAACAGTTATGGGGTCGTTGGCGCAAGTGCACCCTCTTTTTCTTTTCCTTCTCTCTCTCTCTCTCTCTTACTCTTTGGGCTATGGGCCATGGACTAAAAAGTATTTTTCCGCTTATAAAACTGTTATCTTTCAACGGCTTTTTTATGCAAATTATCCTAACAGCAGTTGAATGATGTAATTAAGTATTCAATAGTCTAAAATTGATTGTTTGTTTTTGAAATTACAGTAGAATAAAATGAAATGCAGCGCAGTTTAATAATGAAATTATAACAACAGTAGAACGAAATACACGTGTAGAAGAAAACAGAAGCTAGAGATGTTAGCTAGAGGGATAAATTACGTATCGAAAAAACGTGTCGAAGTCAGTTGGACATTCGAGTGAATATTCAAAATGAGTGCATACGAGAGAAACGGGAGAAGGATATCTAGGCGGATGCTATTTCACATTTCACAGGCACAGACGCAGACGCGCGCGAGCGCGTGTGCCCGAAGTCAGCCTAATGCGTGTCGTCGGACATTGCTTATCGACTGGCAGACTGCAACGCTATAAATCGCGCGCCCTCCCGTAATGCGAATTTATCCGCGAAGCACCGAGTAACTTCGCCCAACTATATTGTCGCGATATTTTCCCAACTATATCGCTCTCTGCTGCTCTGTCGCAAGCTCGCTCGCATATAGCTACGCTGCTGCGCTCCAAGCTTGCAGAGCGGATTCTCTCCCGAAGAGCCGAGAGAGAAGGGATAAAGAGATCGATTTTTCTCATTCTCTCTCGCACACATGCCACTCCCGGTACCACATCACATTTCCGTTTTATATTTCTGATTGAACTGTCTCGAGCGATTTCGACATTTGCCTCGCTCGCCTCTCCCACTCTTTTTCCGCTTCTCGGCGCGCGACCTGCAACAGGAGAGAGCTTGGGCTGCGGCGAAGACCGCGATACCTGTGCCGTGTGTGTGTCCCTTCGTGTCGCGCCACGGCTTTAGCAATGTAAACATACTAAGTATATTAAGCTCGCCTCGTGCGCGCCGCGGAATATCGACGTTGCGCGCAAGACTATGAAGAGGAGGTTTGCTCGTTTTGCTCTCGTTGCATTATGAAATAGTTCATGCAATGGAGATTCTCCTGCTCGCCTTTCTTCTCTCTGCTTCTTTGCTTTCTTTTTGCTCCTTTTTCCTTCTCTCGCTCTGTTTTTCTCTTTTTTTAGTTTTTTTTATTCGTCGGTCGTTACATAATAGATAGCGCGTACTACAAGTAGCGATCCAGTCACTCCGAGCTCTAGGGAGATGGAAGAAAAGAAAATCTGAAACAAAGTTAGGTGAAGTACGAGATTTACTCGACTTTATTAAACTTCCATTATCCGCGAGGTTACGTTTCTACTCCCCACTCTCTCGATCCTCGAGACGTTCTACAAATTAATGACTACGAATGACAAACGCCACGTGCAACTGATTCGCGTTGTGGTACACTTCTTTCTTTTGTTCATCCAGTCGATGTCGTATTTATGTTTCGTAGAAAGAACAGCATACGTGCGTTGCTTGGTTATGACGTAAGTGAAAATTTAATTTAATAAATTTCATACTGGTTACCATGGGTTTTGCGAAGCGGAATGAAAGCAAATATAATTAAATTAATTAGAAATAGTAATGCCTGACGGATACGTAAATACGGACGACCGATTCCACGTTATTTTCAACAAGTTTAACTTTCCTCGAAGCAAAGCTACCTTTTCATTTATAATATACGTGTAGGCATTCGCGGAATATAAAATTTGCCAGTTACTTTTGTCTTCCTTTTCGTGGGCTATTCATTGTTTACGTCTCTACATATGAATTCTCGAATATTTCTCATTACTAGAATTTGAATATAGAGAAACTCGGTAGCTTTTGCTAGAATAAGGAAACCATCGTTTATCTAGCACAGATATTTGTGCCGTTGTTTTTCTAGACATTAATTCCATAGACGTGGCTGTTACTTATCTGACGTATTTATTTCTAAGAAATTTCACGTTTTTTATACACGTTATTTCTAATTAAACTTCTAATTAACCTTTTCGGTGAAATTCGCCATTTATTTAAAAAAAAATATATCACTTAGCAAAAGGCAATCAACGTAAGTACATATTCCAGTTACATGTTCTCTTGCGGAGTAGGGTACAGAGTAGTCTCGAGCCAAATAATGCTGCTCTTACAAAAACAGGTTACGCCTCGCAAATCACTGCACCGTCCAATATAAGGACAAAGAGGATAGTAAAAACCCTTGGAATAGCTTGGAAATTCCAAAATCCGCAGACTGCAGCGGTAAAGCAAGTGCAAGCCGAAGGGCATAAACGCATAGTGGCACGATGCGTAGATATATAGAAAAGCTGCTCGGTATTTGGTATATGTACAAGAGATTCGCAATTGTGTGCATACACAGTATGCGAGAGAGACATAACAGAAAGAAGAGTGGCGCAGCTTCATCCCATAACGGTTTGGTGAGTCACGGACTGCGCGGGGGATAAGCGTCTGTCGCCCGTTTGCCTTCACCGCATAGCTCTTCTCTAACCTGCATCGCTGCTCTTCTCTCTCCTTATCTCCTTAGCACCGACCGCATCTCTTTTACTTCATATTTTACTTCTACGTGGATCTTCTTTTTTCTTCTCCTTTTTCTTCTTCTTACTTCATTTTTTTTTTCGTTTATTTGGTCACTCCGACTTGCTATCACTCTTTCGTCGTAGTTGTTACAGTGTGATCGTTTTTATTTTCAATTATTTCTCCTAGCCTTGAGCAGGACGCCGTTTATCGTACCTCGACGGCCATCTCCTTTTTTCCGCCTAGTTTATCCTCTTCTTCATCTCATCCCTCGAGGTATAATAGAGCTTTCTGTCTGATAATTTCTTTGTTTTTACGACTGCGTATTTTTTTTATTTGCTACGACGGCTTTGTTTTCTTATTGCTTGGAATTTCCCATCAAACGATGTAAAAAAATCCCAAGGCAGTTTTGTCGGTAACGATCGTTTTCTCGTTGCAGTCTTTTTTTTTTGGTCAATGGTGTCGTACAGTGTCATCGATATGTAACTACTAATGAAAATTTCGCACTATGTCATGCGATTGTTTGAAAATGATATTAAAGGTAGGCTGCTTATTACGTTTCTAATTGTTTTTTCTCGAATCATTGACAAATTTTCTAAACTATTACTGATATTATTGTTAATTTTATTCTTGTAGAAATTAAAAATCTACATAAAGAAAGTTGATAATTGAAACGTGAAAGAGATCAGTAAACGAGAAAAGATTATTCGCCTAGATTGTCGTAAGAACGAGAGAAGAAAGTGAAATTGAGAGCCGAGATAATAGAATTAGGTAGGGCGAGTTTCTTTGGGTAAATTGATAAGTGTTTCGCAGGAGAGGCAATACCGTGGAATAGCCGACAAATAAGCCGTCTCTTGATTCTGTCTGTCTGGCGTTTCTCCTGGGTGGGGAAGAGGTGAGAGGCGCGCGTATTACAACACGGCCGCCGTCTGACCATGCCAGACAGTACTCCACTTCGCCACCCCTTTTCGCGCGAGCGAACGGCAAGCTTCTATACAGAGCTTAAGTTTGCGGCCGAGCTTATACTTGCGAGGAGAATGGAATTGGGCGAGTCATTCTGCCCCTCTCCACATTTCTTTCTGCCTCTATATACGTAGTCCCTCGCCTCGCCATGCCCTCGTCGCTTTACTTCTATCGCCGACTCTCACTTTTACTCTCTCTCTCTCTTCTCTCTCTCTTTATAAGCTAAACTATCTCGCAAAAATTCCATTTACGCAGATACACATAAACGAATGGCATGACGGAGACTCTCGTGTCGTAGATTTGTATCGGCACAGATTTACGTATCCGCGTTTGGACCTTGATTTATTTTGCCCTTTGCGAAGAAATCTTCTGGATTTTCTGAGAAACCCTTTTTTCCTCCCCCACCCCTCTCTCTCTCTCTCTCTCTGTCTCTCACTCTTTCGTTTGCTCGCGTTGACAGAACTGTGTCGAATTTCGACGCTTGTGCGACCAAGACGCTAAGATACTGAACTTTGTCTTACTCCGGACAAAGGGATTTTTGTCTTAGTTTTATTGCCCAGATTTATTGTCAATTGCTTGAAAGATCGAAGTGGAATGTACATACTGGGAATGTGGTTGAGTGTGTTACGAAGTTCGGAAAAAACCACGCCTCTTATCTCTTTTTCGTATTGGGCTTTTGCATTTCCCGTACAAACTGGTCGTAATAAAAGTTACGACTGTACTTTGATTCCGATTACGTTGGGACTTCGATGTATTTCCTCAATTTTTGATTTTCTATTTTGTGTGCTTTATTTACGCGCGTAAAATTAGTTAGCATACTAAAAGAATACAATGGCAGCTTTCAGTGGAACATCTTCGTTCGTTGTAATTTGGTCAGCAGAACATTCAAAGGTGACTTTGACCTATTTCGATCATTTACTTTTTAAGGTTCATCTGATGTAATAAAGTCTGAGCATTTTCAGTAGTTACCGGCATATGGCAGTGCTCTGTTGACATAAGATTCTGTAATATTTTGGAAGTTTTGAGAAAATAAGGTTTCGGTGATATGAGAAACGTGTTCATTCTCGAATTATTATTACATAAAAATAATAGAATTCACGTTTTTATAATTATACTTATAATATTCCTGATATTTGCAATAGAAATGTGACATTTGAAATGTTCGGAGCTAAAATTGATAAAGATTTGCAATAAATAAAAGTACAAGTTTGTTCCAAGTTTTCATTCCCTTTACGGGTGTTGTCATCAAAAAAATGAAATATTTTCTTCTGCTTAAAAGTTTTTGATGCCCATGCTGATACTTCATTTATTTATGACGTCCACAAGAATGTTGGAGAGAAGCCAACGTCTTTACGGACTATTTCAAAAGGTATACAGACTAAAAATCCAAGTAGTCAAGTGGAAATAATATAATATTTCGCTGACCCACATGATTCGAAAGCACGCACTTTAGCCAGAGCGAGTGGAAGAAATCAAGTACAGGGAGACAGAAGTAGTAAGGATGTTGAGCTGCCGAGACATCGTAAAAGAGTAGATGTAACAAGAAAGCCGGATCGCGCGATGATTTTCGAAACAACTTTACTTTTTATTGCAAGTTCAATCTCATGTGCAAGAGCCGTATAGTTACCGACCAAAAATCGATCAAACCGCGCGTGTCTCTGCGGGCTAGCGTCGAATCTGCGCGGAGAAATGTTTTTTCAGAGCGCCGTCGAAATACGCGAGAGATATATCTTCCGCGATAGGGAGAAATAAATATGCGTAGACGAGCGATAAAATTGTGAAAAATTGTCGCATTGAACAATAAGAATGGCCCTGTAGGTGACAATGATGTCCAAGCCATATAGCACGATTATACGGAAAATCCAACGATCTCAGCTCGGCTGCTGCTGCGAAGATGTCCGGGGTGGTGCTGTACATGCGTGCACTTGAGAGAGAGAGAGAGAGAGTACGTTAACGGATGGCGTTGCGCGCTACGAGGTCAGTCAGGTCGATGACGCTACTGTAACGTCGTCGCGTAAGAACGTCGCTATCTACTGTCTCCGCCTCTCCCTTGCTTTCGCAAAAAAGCTGCCGAATCGATACGCGATATGGTATATTAATGCCCCTAAATACAGTTTCTTCGTTGCCGAAGTCTCTCACGCGCGCGCTTTTACGCACGCACTCGCTACAGTGCTGCTGTTTCGTATCTTCGTTTGTTTTCTCTTGTTTTTCCCTATCTGCTGGGTAACTGTACGCGTGCGTCAGCCAGCACTGCCTTTTATTCACCACATCGCGCCGAACGCTTGGCGTGCATATATAATGCGTTTCGCGCAGTACGCTGCTGGTACTTTTATGGGTTCACCTAATACAATTTGCCCGATACTATAGAGTGCCGATGGACATTCATTTTTTATAAGGCGAAAAAAAAAGAGAAGAGGAGAAGCTAAGCCACACGCGTTCGCTCGCCGTTTTCCCCGTGCGCGTCACGCGGCACACGTGCAATCGATAGGCTATACTGTCGATATCACTGCTAAACGCTCTTCGCTTCGAGCTTTCGCAAGCCGATTTTCGATTAAGTATTTACTAAGCGACTGACGATAACGAGATTATAACTTGCTTTTGCAGGCTTGCATCGCACGAGGCGAAGGGAGAGGAGGGCAAAGCCGCAATTTCTTCGCTGGCTCTTTATTGTGTACGTGAATCGCTGGGAGATAGAATGCGATTACAGACGTATGTACTTTCTCTCTTCCGTCTTTTTTCCTTTTTTTTTCTTATTTCTTCCGGACTAGCTTGCGGCCGAGCTATAGACGCGTGAAGTGTCGAGCGCTTGTTAATAAATATTCCTTATCGGCAATTACTCGATTGACTTTATCCTCTCTAGCGGCTCTATAAATGCATTATGTACACGAGCATTTTCGGCTATCGCAAAGGCCAATTAGATCAACGGAAGTCGAAAATACGGTAATCATCTTTCGATCAGCTAAGCCGAATCGCATTTCGGTTCGCGAGTAGCGGCAGCCATGCAGTCGATGGCGTAAATCTCAGTATTTTCAGTCCATTGCAAACTTTGCGTGTATTTTTCTTTCTCCTCCTTTTTTTCGGTGGATCAAAAGAGGGAGGGGAGAGAGCGCACGCAGAAGGGAAACGGTAGATCTGAAAATTCTTGGCAATGTTCCTTTTCTCTCTTTCTCTCTCTCTCTCTCTCTCTTTCTCTCTCATGTTGGAAGGGCAAAGATAAATCGCAACAGAGCCCATTTTCAAAACTAGCTTCGAGGCACTTAAACACACGTAGAAATTTTTCGGGACACGTACGCATGTGAGTTCTTTTTTGCTTTTCTTCTGCCAGGCAATAATCCATCAAGCGGTTATCCGGTTACGGCGAGCAAGCGAGCGAGCGAGAATACGATTTTTCCAGGCGAGTTTCGAGGTCAATATTGGGTCCTATCGGCGGTAGCCGCCGCAATGCGACACGCTTGGCGCGCTCGTTCCGTCTCTCGCTCTCTCACTCCCCGTCTGCCCCTCTCTTCACTGTGACCCGTTGGTCGCGCCATTATCGCGCCCGCCCTGACCGAAAGTTCTTGGACTACGCCGCCAGGCACGTGCATGTGCACCGATTCTCAGTTGTTGCACGCTCTCGCCGACCACTGAGTTATTGGCGTATTCTTCGACCTCTCTTCCCTTGTGCCCTCAGGTGCCGTTAGCCCGACGACTTGGCAGATTCCGACATTCACTGGTTGTATTAATCACTGGTGTATTAAAAACAATGATCAGTCGAAGGAACTGACAGATGTGCCACGTGTTCGGGTCATTGAAAAGTCATATCGAAGTTAGAGGGAAGAGCTCGGCGCTCTCTGGCACGAAAAAGTCCTTCGCACTAAACGTGGTAGGGGGTCGCGGATAAGCCCGCTTATATTCATTGAATTTTCATTGCTATGCGAATGCCCTTTGCCGATTGCAATTTTCATAGAATACTTAACTCAAAGCTCACTAAGCGCATGAGCGAGCGGTTCAGTTACCTCTGCTCGGCCTGTCTTTACACTCGAAATCGCTCTGGTGCTGCTCTCTATCTGCAGCGAGCGTGAAATGTTAAAAATTAGCGAAGCTCATTGAACCGAGGGCAAGGCGACGGTTGCGTCGTCGTATCGAACGAATCGATGTATTAGCGCACGGCCAAGGTTCGAGTGTATAGCAGTGTCGCCGTCGCCGCCGCCACCACCGCCGCCACCGCCGACGACGACGACGATGACCGAGTAGTTGCGCTGCAGCCGATGGCCCAGTATTTATGCACTCGACTGTATCCCTCACGCGTCGCGTGGCGAATCAATCATTGCGAGGCGAAAGCCTCCCCTCCGTCGGAGACCTCCTACGTGTCTATACGCTGTAGAGAGAAGTGCACGAGTTGCCGAGCAAGAAATGTTACGTTCTAGTCGCTCTCGAGCGTTGAAATTTCCTCGAGAGCAACGCTCATCCCGCGGTACGCTCACTCGCACCTTGCTTGTGCGCGCGCGCTCTTTTGCTCCCCTTTCTTCTTTCGCCATCTTCTCGAGGATAGTCGCATTATTAAAAGATCTTGTCTGTTCCAAATGTTATCTTGAAAAATCTTTAACTCTATATGAAAGCAAATGTTCGTGTTCAAGAGTGTGGCTAGTGCTAAAACATTGCCTGCGAAATCGTTAACGTTAATGATAAGCATTAAGTTTTCCATTAAGTTGAATAAAGTGTCTTCATTTAGCGGATCTACACATAGGTAGACATCGCTAATCAATTTTATCATTTTTTTTCTATCGTACTCACACCTGCGAGACAATAAATGCTTTTATTTTTTTAACGGCTCGCCTAATACTGTTTGTCGAGTGGCCTTTTAATTTTGACGCAGGTGTGCAAAGTCGTTACGAAAAGATAGTGAGTCGGCAGTAAAGTTAACAGGCTTGGCTTATGCACACACACACATGCACGCGTACAAATAGGCGCGCACGCCATTACCTTCCAAGGTATTCTCATGACTTCGCCAACCACTGATTTATCGGCCAATTGGGTTTTCTTCGAAATGTTGACCACTGTCTCAGGTTACTAGTATACTTGTGGTTTTAGGCCTCTTATGCGTATATATCGACTTTAACGCGAGGCAAAATCAACAGTTCCATTAAACATTAATGACTTGTCGTTTCGTGTATTTTTTTTGGTCGTTGCGTTTCTAAGAAATATTTTTGAAAGAATATTTTCGGTTAATTTGATTGGAGATCAACGACTCTGCAAATCATAATATTATGAAAAATCCACTTTTTTTCACTGCAAATAAATATCTTAGCTTAAATTAGCTCCTTAAAAGAACAATGCAATGTAAAGAAGATTGGAGTCAACTCTGCTGGAGTGCATCGACCATCTTCGCATTAGTGCTTGTCTCGATAGTTTTGCATAGAGAAGAGTGCGAACAGTGTTCCAAAGGGAAGGGGGAAAGAACTTGCGGCAAGGAAAAGGCTGTGGAAAAAGTTTGAGGAAAACTTTGTTGGCCCGCACGTCGAGTTTGCCTTTCTCGATACGTTTTCGAAGCTTTCTTAAAATATTCATGAGAAAGTATGGTAATGTTCGGCTGGTTGGCTTTTTTCACCACTTTTTTCTGCATCTTTTAAATTTCTTAATAGAATGTATTAAGAAATTAGCAAACCCGAAGAGTGCGAGTTGCTACGATGTTCTTCTGGGCACAGTAAAACTCTCCGAAGTTTCTTAATTAATAGGTGCGTATCATATAACTTCTTTTTTATACTTCTGTACTCCGATGTAACTTTGGGTTTTGGAATTTTTTTGCGCCAAGCAGTAAATACAGTTTTTTACGATACGGTTCAAACTTTTGCAACTAAGAATTAAAAAAAAACAGAGAGAGAGAGAGAGAGAGAGAGAGAGAGAGAGAGAGAGAGAGAGAGAGAGAGAGAAAGAGAGAGAGAAACACGATATTCGAAATATTTTTTGGCCTTCAAAGTACGAATCTCGAAGCTAGTTCATTTCAAATAATTAATATTCAAAAACGCGATTTCCAGGCTAGAGCACTTTACAAATTTGACGTGTGACAAAAGGCATTTTTAAGAACTGATCAAGATAAATTCGAAAGAAGAAGAATAACAGTCAGCGAAATCTAAAAACAACGTAAGCCGCAGAAACGACAGTAGCGCGCAGAAAAGGAACTCGCATTCTTTCGCATGGCGAATCATAAAAATGCGAGGAAGAAAGGAAAACTTGCGTTTCGTTTTTCGCCACCTCCGGTGCTGCTGCCGCGTTGGCTGTGTATTGCGGCAGACATCGCTGATGTTTTATTTAGCCGGCTTTTCCTAGTTTCGGTAATGGAGCTTTTATGGAAGCGCAAAACTTACCACCAACGCAAGCTGTGTTTTCGCTCGAGATATTTAGACGCCAGCCTAGCCCAGTACGATAATCTCCGAGCAGTGTGTGCGCGCTGCTATGGTAACGTTTCACAACGTTATATTCTTGTTGTCCTGCCTTTTGTTATTGTTGCCGTCGCTGTCGTTCTTTAATAATTCTCCGCTAGCGTTCTGCTGTCTGACTTCGAGGAGAAACTTCGCGAGCTCGTGGTTGCAAGGCAGCCGTGCGAGTTACTTAATCGCCGCTTATTTCGCTGAAAGTGAAGCAATCCGATGAAAAGCCCTCTCGTCGGAATGAAGAAACTTTCCGTAATCGTAATCGGTTTGTCTGTATATATACGCGAAGGTCAGCTCGCGTGCCGAGATTCGATTATTCCTCGAACGTGGCTGCACGCGGAACATATAGGTATATGCGTATGATCGATTGGCCCTCGAGAGTATACGTTGACGATGCGGCATCCAACGGCTTTAAACACGCCAGATGATTACTCGGTCGGGCGAGATGGAGAAATTCAAATCCATCTATCTCCAGTTTCCGTTTACCTAGCTCCTCGAAAGCCGATAGCCGATCCTCCGTTACTTCGAAAGGTCGGGACGCCCCAGGGATATCGGAAATATGTAATACATCGCCAGGAAATATATATATACTCGTTCCGAGGCTAGCTGCTGCCAGTCTTTATATTCGCACACTCTCGTTTTCGCCATCGACTACTCGATCGCGCTATACTTCCCCCTTATTTCAAGTTTTTCTTTCGCCTCCCCTGGCATATAGCAGCTCTTTGCGAAGTTTCAGGCCCATTTCGGGGAGAACTTTCGATTTCGCATTGTCCAATTATGGACTCTCCTTTTCTTTTTTTCTTCTTCTCTTTTTCTCCCTTTCATTTCTTTTAGCTGTCAGCAACGAGAGAAATTATCCTTTACCGATCTTTCCTCGTTATTTTCGCATGTAGAACTTTACAATCTCGATCGATCGTGCATTGCTGGTATTTTTCATATCTCGCATTCTGGCTAAATTAGACCGCTCTATCGCGAGTGCACGCTATAGTGCGCGCAATTTCGAAAAATGACTGGAGAAACAAGCACGCGAAGACTTCCATTTTCATCGTAAATCGCATATTTATGTAAACTGGCGCGAGACAATACACACAACGGAAATTCGTATGATGCCGTTGAAATAAAAAGTGAAAGCTAGCAGCAAGCAACGCCTGGACGAAACCCAAAAGAGAATTTGGAAATTCGTAGAAGGCAAAATAAACCTTATCGATCGTCTAGGAGAGAGAAGAGAGAGAGAGAGAGAGAGAGAGAGAGAGAGAGAGAGAGAGAGAGAGAGAGAGAGAGAGAGAGAGAGAGAGAGGAGAGAGAGAGAGAGAGAGAGAGAGATGAGATGATGAAACGAGGCGGAGGGCGAGGCAAAGGGTGCTGAGGTCGAGCACGCAAATTGGATTACCCTTTGAATATAAATCTGCGCGGCAAACAGTCTGAAAAATAATTATGTAAACGAGCTCGATGCTGCGTGGCTCACTCGGTTAATATTTAGCATTTGGCCAGTCGTAAAAAGGCGAAACCCCGTGTTTTGCATGGCGGAAGAAAGAAAAACGAGACAACAAAGGTCAATCGATTGAGCGACAGAGTAGCGTGAAGAAGGATGAAGACGAATAGTTAGTCGGGAATGAGCAGTGCAATTGACAATTGGATGATAGCGCGTGGTCCCGAGCGTACAGTCTGGAGTCGCGGCAAGCGAGAGCAACGCCGTACGTAGAGAGAGAGAGAGAGAGAGAGAGAGAGAGAGAGAGAGAGAGAGAGAGAGAGCGGCGCAGCTTCTACATCGACATCGTTAACGGGCGAATCGCGCGAGCGCGCAAGCCCGATTCAGAAAGTGCAAAGGGCGCAAGTCGCTGGTTCTGCTCGTTCCTCTGCTCCGCAGCGCTGCCTCGTAATAGACGTAACGCGAGATCGCGCAGCCGCTATACTGCCGCGTATCGTAAATTCAGCGGTCGCATCAAGTTTCTGCCCCTGTAGCCGGAGCTCGTGCGCTAACTCGTTCTTTCTCTTCTTTCTCTCTCTCTCTCTCTCTCTCTCTCTCTCTCTCTCTCTCTCTCTCTCTCTCTCTCTCTCTCTCTCTCTCTCTCTCGTAGAAGCGTAAGGGCTCGCGGCCAAGTCGTCCATTTAAGGCTGTCCGTAGAAATGGCGAGCTCCTGTCGAGATAAAGATTCGACTTGGCCCTGCAGCCGGCTCGCACATTTCGCGTGCACCGCAAAAAGAGACCAGCATTACCGACCAACTCGCTAAACGGACGCGCGACGACTCCCCCCGAGAACGAAAGCCAGAAAGAGTAAGCCATCTCCGTATGGCGCTATCTCGTTTAATTTTTGATTAGAGCGCAAATTGGGCGCCAAGCGAGTGGAAATGGTGAGATTTGCGACCAGCCCGCCGCGCTCGCTCCATTTAAGGTTGCCTTCCCTAGACTTTCGCGCCCTCTTATCTCACCAACCTTAACTACGGCTTGCGTTGTTAAATGTATGGTAAGTAAGTGTTATGAAGCATCTCTCTCTCTCTCTCTCTCTCTCTCTGCAAATACTTGGCGCGGTTGCGTTTGATAAATTTAAAATTACTGCTGACTTGGATCGATCAGGCAGTCGCTGTCGCTTGTTTTTACCCCTGTGCTCTCTCCCGCGCGCAACGACATTTCATTGATATTCACTGGGTGCATATGCTGACGGGGTGTTACTCGAACCAATCACTTGGTAAGAAAAAAACTGGCATCTCCAAATCGAAGCAAATTGGCGCAATAGCACGTACAACTTATTCAAGTCGATCGATCATCGATAATCTTTGGAGGCTCAGCAGCGGCATACTATACAAGAGAGGGGGAGAGAGAAAGGAGTAAGTCGCCGGTAAAGGCAAAGGATAGTAGTAGGGGACTCATTTCCTTTCCGGAAGTCGATTGAATATTTTGGCAATCGCCAGTGGAAATTTTGAAAGCTAAGTCTGAGACGCGGCGCGACGGTAGGAGAGGGAGAGAGAACGAGTTAGAAGATGTAATGCAGACAAATGCGGAGATTCTTTCCTTGGGAAGGGCGGTGGTATAGTAGCAGGCTGCGTCATTGAAACCTTGACCTGTCACTTGTTTTCGTCTCTTTCTTTCCCTCGCACTCTTGTCCTCTAGACAGTTATAGGTTTGCGTTATCCAACAAATGGCAAAATTTTTATCGCTTAGAGTGCCTCATGCGTAACAGTTCCCTCGAGCACGAGTATCCGCCTTCGTAATTTTCCCGCTCGATATGCAATTTTTGCCTGTACAAACCACGCCGTGCAGCCGTTTCTCACACGCGTAAGCATATCAACTCCTGGTTTTCAAGTTTCCGCGCGGATAAGTACGCATGGATGACTTCCGGCCGTGAGAGGTGCACTGCGGTACACACACATCATCCTCGCGATCCACTTTAATCCGCTAAGCGCGCTCGCACACATATCGACATACGGAAAGCCAGAAAGAAAGAGAGAGAGAGAGAGAGAGAGAGAGAGAGAGGAGAGAGAGAGAGAGAGAGAGAGAGAGCGAAAAAAAAAGAAAAAACAAGAAACCCAGCAGGATTTCCTGCAAATTGCTCAAATGAAAAAAAATGCCGTTGATGTACCCTTGCACCGCAGCTACTTTAACGGCTCGAGCTTAATGCTTCTTTAAATTACTTTAACAGCCTTGCCGCTGCTACTGCTTTAATCCTCCTGAGCTTACCTAATAAATTACCTCGCTTGGGGGTGAAAGTGTGATTTTAAAAGCTGCTTAAGTGCTACTCGCGTTTTTAAATTGCTTGGATTTCAGAGATGAAAGTCTTTCGTAATAAAAATGATTAATATCTTGTAAATCATCTTGATTAATTTTGTTCTTACGTGTATTTCGATCAATCGTATCAACAGTTGATTTTCTCCAAGTTATTATTATACAACTATTATACCTGCTTTCGAAGAATTAAGAATTCATTAACAAATGAATGAAAAGTATTCTACAACTGTCAATGTAAAATAGGTTGTCTGTATTAATTGATGGAATTAATCAAACTCAGGGTATACGCCTTAAAAAGTAGAAAAAAACTTTCTTTATCGTTCAGAACTTTTTTGCGGCAAAACTCATTAAATATTCTACGCGTGCTTCGAGTGAGTATTATCTAACTTAACTTCGGATCGATGAATTAAACTTCTTGTGAGGTAGAGAACTGCAATAGGACAATGATCGAAAGAAAAACAAGAAAAACCAAAAAAATATTGAATGAACAATAAAAATATATATTAGGGCTAAGAAAAGAAATAAAACGAGCCTACGAGAATCAATGGTCGTCGATCGACTAATAGAGTAATTACTCCAGAAGAGCAACAGCTCGCTTTACCGCCAGTCAAATGCATATCAGATTTATCGATTGGAATACGCCGTCAGCACTCTCTGTAATTTTCACTGTGGAACCTTACATACTTAGAAAGAAAAAATAGTTTAGTGAAAAAAGAAAAGTGCGAGGCGGCAGCGGCAGCTCGCGAGTGAAACTGCTATCGATTGTGGTTGATGCTATAATAACGCGTGGTCGCATCGAAAATAGTCGGCGGCCGATCGCGCGGAGAGCATGCACCAGCGGCGCATAGCCAACGGGAGAGGCGATTGACCGTAATGCGTTCAGTCAAATAAGAGGGTCAGATATAGACGAGAGATGGAGTGAGCGGGCGGGAGAGAGAAAGAGAGTGAGAGGAACTACGAGTGGGAGAGAGAGAGAGAGAGTAACCCTGATCCAGATCTATCGCCACGTGCTCCGGATAGTATACGTGGGAGCGCGTCGGCAGACACGTGTGCGACGATCGTGATCGATGACTGCGACGCTCGGCGGTGGCGGCGGCGGCTGCACAATGCCAATCTCTTTCTCTCTCGCTGCGCTAATCTCTCTTCCGCGTTTATATACGCTAATTACGCGCGCGCGCGTAACTACCGCCGATCGATTTTACGCGATGTATAAGCTCGCTAGAGCGATAGCTCGGCTTTTTTTTTTTTTTTTTATTTTTTTTTATTTCGTTTTTGTGCACGCGTGCGTTTCTCCCTATCGCCGTTTAAGTGGCTTTTCGGGGAAACGCCAAGACCCTCAAGTTTGCGGGGTGAGAGTTTCGCGCAGTTGATTGCCCTTATAGCTTTTGCTAATGGCTCGACCTAGCGCCGCATGCGCTTCAAGGATTATCGAAGATTCTCGCGCGAGCTTCCATTGGATTATGTAATCGAGTGTAAACTCGCCCTTATAGCTGTCGCACTAAATGCTTTAATTGTCTGCTACTTGCTCTCTCATCGATTTTTTTTCTTTCATCAAGACTTTTAATACCGTATATCACAATAAATTTGTACGGCGAGTTGTCGTCCAGACCGACAAGTACAGTATGTATCGCAATTAGCGACCTGGAAACTTTTGCGTTCAATGATATTTTTTTTGTAGCCGTCAGTTAAAGTTCAAAAAGATTTGTTACTACTTTAACGTAAACTGTATGAAAGGAGTGCACCGCTCTTTTCTTTTATTCTTTATTTTCGTAGTCTATAAAGTATGTATGCCTCCCGGAAGTAATTGTTAATTTGTACTTGTTTCGGAAAATAGTAAAAGTTGGTCGTGATAGCGTGCGACAAGTAGTATAGCTATACGTCAGAAGAAACGAGAGAGATGGGAATCAGAGTCAAAGAAAACATCTGGGCAAAGTTAAAGTCTTTAATATGGAAACGCGTTAGCTCTTGTGTGCCGAAAGGTCTTGCTGCGGATATATAGATAATGCTGTAAAGTTTACAGCTACGGCTATTATGCATTTTACAGCAGAGTTCGTAAAGGAAGAGAGAGAGAGAGTGGAGCTGAGGACTCGTCGGAATTTTTCTCGAGCGTTTCTTATTACTGCAATACGTCAAAGTTAGCCGATGCGCGCGACGGGCGAGCTGCGTCAATATGCCTTCCGCTGCGGGTCGATCTCGTATTCGCGCACACGTCGTCGCGGCTTTTTGTTGAAATTCGCGCCGTCAAGAGGATTGTCGCGCGCAGGAAATAAGCGAAAACAAGAAACTCGACGAAGCGTCAATTGAAGAGGCAAGGAATAAGAGAGGCACAACGTCGGCGCCGCTGCACTGGCGAGGTGACAAAAACGAAGCGAAGAGGAGCAGCACTCGGCAGCTGTGAAAATATTGTTCGGCCCGCGTCTCGTGCGCTCTCTCCATTAGTATTCGTTTAGCCTAGGGGCGGACGAGAGTAAGATGGGCGGGGGTGGAGGCGGGGCAGGGACGAGGGGTATACTCTCGTGTCGCTGCGTGGCTGTCTCCTCGCTCTAGCGCCTTTTCTACCGGGCTGATTTTCACACCTCGTCTGGTGCATGATTTAACAAGCCCGCTGGCATGCATGCAGGCAAGCATAAGGCGGGCGAGGCAAGGCAAGGCGGGGCTGGCCCATTAGAGCAGCGGAAGCTCAAGTAGGGTACCCGGCGGTGCTTAACACCTCAAAGCAATCATTTCGGCGGCTCGTTAAGCGCGAGACGAAATTCACGCTCGCGAACTCTGCTGCTGCCGCCACCGCCGCCGCTGCTGCTGCTGCTGCTGCTGAACAAATTGCCGTGCACTGCACACGTGTCGCTCGAGTGGCACCCCGTCGCCCCCTCCTCCCACATACGGGGTTGGCTGCCGCTGCTGCTCGCTGCAGTTCAGGCACTTCAGACAGGGCGACGAGACAGCCTCTCTTCGCGAGCACGTGCCTCACATGTGAGCCTTTGCATAGGCCCCGTCTAAGAGTTACTACTTAAGAGAGTGTGAAGAACTCGAGCCCCGCCAGCCAGCCAGTGACTCTTCATTCATGCGACACACGTGTACTCGCTCGCTCTCTCTCTCTCTCTTTCTCTGAACGTGTTTGTAAAGCGCTTTTTCTCTCTCGCGCTCCGACACTTCTGCCCTTTTTCGCGCTCTCTCGCCACCGAGCCTCCATTCTTTCCGATTTTTCGTCTCGCGTGATTGAGTGTGTACCCCGGCTTGAATAAAAAAATCCCTCCCCACCCTTTACCCTCCCAGGCCATGAATTTTTCACAAAAGAGACAGACAGATGGAGATGACGCGTGCACATACACCTTGCGCTTGCTCTATTGGCTGCTCTTTTGTTTTCTCGCTGCTAGCTGAAATGTTTTTTAATGGCTGTGATTCGACAGTCGCCCCGTCGTCGTCGTCGCCGCGCCCTCGCAGTCTCCTTTTAAAATTTCATTTTTAAGAGCTTTTTCACGCGTCACGTCAAAGCCCTCGCTAATCGTGCGCACCGCGCGCGCGTTGTCACTCGCTCCAGTGAGCCAAACTTAGTGTGAAAATTGACTTCGCGTATTCTGGCTTGTACAAAGTGAGCATTGACTTTTCAGTAGAACAAGTCGAGATCCGCTGAGACAAAGTTACGGAAAATTAATTTGGAGACGACCGATCGCGCGATAAGTTATTCAGACGGTTAACGCGCGGCAGAGTGAGAGAGAGAGAGAGAGAGAGAGAGAGAGAGAGAGAGAGAGAGAAAGCTATCGTCGCCTGAGCGATTGCACTTGTAGAGCGGAGCAGACGAAAAATTTTCACAAGCAGCAAAAGGCTGCTCTCGCTTCGTCGTCTCGCGAGGCGGCAAGCCCGTTATCTCTGGCGCGTGTGCATACGCGGCTGTTTGGTGGGAGATACAAGTAGAGTACGGCGACGACGACGAGAAGAGAAGAAAAGGGAAGAGAAGGAGTAGTTGGGCGTAGCATATCGGACGATGCTGCGTGATAGCGCCCACGCATGTCCACGCACTTTTGCTTCTGTCGGTACACACGGCGCGGAGCACAGCTTTGCTTTGGCGTGGCATAAGTTAGAAAAAAAGAGTCTGGCTATCTGCAAAGTGGACATGTATGTAGCGGACGAGGTCGGATGGGAAAACGTACGATCCTCGCCACGCATGCTAGCCGCAAGAGAGAGAGAGAGAGAGAGAGAGAGAGAGGAATCAAGAGGATTGTCGCTCTTTCTCTCTTCCTCTCTCTCTCCCTCTATCTCAGTGGTTCGCTTTTGCTGGCAAGGAAAAAAAGAAAGCTTATGCTGGTGATGCTGCTGGCTGGTGCTGGTGTGCCATGAG